>NC_054387.1:110173176-110539426 GCF_017654675.1 Xenopus laevis | reverse complement strand
AAGTTGAAAAAACACTGGCGTCTTTTCCTTTTTACAGGGTGATAGGCTGAAGAAGATCGTACATTTTTTTTGGGTACCCTCCTTCCCCCCTACATTTCCTTACATATGGCACATAAACTATACTGTGGGCTCATGTGTAGGGCAATATAACAACTCTATTTTTTATTAAGGTTCCCTGGGCTTGAGTAGTGTAATGTATTTGCTGCAACATATACGTCCATTGAAATTTAACTTCCTGACGAATGCAAATTATCTAACGCTAGCGCAACTTCGCTATGCCTGGCGTAGTAACGCTAGCGCAACCTCAACAGCGTTCAGTGCCGGCAATGAAACTTCGCAAATTAGTGAATTAGTGTTGTCTGTACAAAGTTGCGCCTGGCGAAATGTGGGGAAGGCGGCGAAGCCGTTGCTGACAAATTCTCGCCGCTAGTGAATTTCCCCCCCTTAAGTCTACTAGAAAATCATGTCAACATTAAATAAACTAGTAGACTGGTTGCCTCTTTGGATAACGAAAAGGCTTTTGATTCAGTCGAATGGGAATATCTATGGGCCACGTTGAACAGAGTAGGTATACCCCCATCGTACATTAACTGGATAAGAGCAATATATGAGCTACCAGTAGCGAAAATCCGTACAAACAACAAATTATCCGCCTCATTTCCGATCCTCAGAGGTACCAGGCAGGGCTGCCCCCTTTCTCCCTTTTTGTTTGCACTGGCCATGGAACCTATGGCCTGTCGCATCAGGGCCTCCCGGGACATTGAAGGACTTAGGATTGGGAACCTAACTGAAGTCATTTCAATGTATGCTGATGACACTCTATTATACCTGCCTAACGCCCAACTGGCACTGTCACAAGCTCTAACCATTATAAACGATCACACTAATTATTCTGGACTTAGGATAAACTGGTCCAAGTCGGTTCTCTTTCCTATAGATACTCTCCCGCCAGATAATCCTCAAAGGACTTTGGGACTCAATTGGGTGACCACCTTCAAATATTTGGGGATTTGGATTCACGCTGACCTAACCAAATATACAGATCTTAATATTCTGCCTCAAATACGATATATGGAACAGAAAAGAAATGCATGGGCTAATTTACCTTTATCTCTGATTGGTAGGATAAACCTTTTTAAAATGATGATTTTACCGAAATTAACTTATATCTTTAGGCAATCCCCGATAATGATCCCTCATATGATCTTCTCTAAACTCAAAAGCCTTACCCTTACGATGTACTGGAATAACGCCACTCCCAGACTAGCTCTCACCACCTTACAACTCCCGACCCAGCAGGGAGGTTTGGCGGCCCCTAATCTTTTCTTTTACTATTTGGCATCCCAGTTGTTAGTTGTGAGGAATTGGGCCCAATCTGATGACACCAATGCGTCTGTGATCCTTGAAGCTCAACTAGCAGGATCCTTTGAAGGCCTCAAAAATCTGCCTTATCGAGGTGCTACTTATAATGTTACGATCTCCCTTCTGATGAAAGAGACACTTAAGGCCTGGCGTTTGGTGTCTCAATATTACCCTAGGCTACAACCTCAATGCTCCAGCTTTGCCCCGCTGTGGTGTAACCCCTTTCTGAAGCAGTTTGAGTTGGTCCCTGACCCTCAGCTCTGGGCAAGATATAATGTAAAATATCTTTCAGATATTACAATGGAAGGTAACCTCATTGGTTTTCAGGCCCTAAAAGAGACTTATAATTTACCGAACTATATGTTTTTTAGATATCTGCAATTGAGACACGCGTTTGTGACTCAGTTTAAGGGTGACAAGGTGGACACCAAGTTGAATAGCTTACAGGTAGGGGTACATAAACAGGTGTTATGTAAGCCGCTCTCATATTTTTATACACAATTACGGACTGTTAAGGGGTCCCCTCTCAATAGGTTACAAACTAAGTGGCAACAGGACATCCCTGAGATCACGCAGGAGCATTGGGAAGAAACATTGAGTTCTGTCTTTGAAGGAGTAATCAGTAGTAAAGACAAAATGACACAAATTAACTACTTACATAGAGTTTACTTTACCCCACAAAGATTGCATAAAATGAATCCAGTCATTAGCTCACAGTGCCCCAGATGTCTACACTTCCCGGCGGACTTTTTTCATATGGTGTGGGATTGCCCTGTGATTAAATCATTTTGGAGGGCGGTGGTACAGATCATTGTAGCTAAAACTGGCCTTTTCGTACCGTTAGAGCCCAGAGTACTTTTACTAAGTCAGATGGACGAAGTGTCCCCGAGAAGGGCGCAACGTACCTTATTATCTGTACTTTGTATGTATGCTAAAAAATCGATTGCAATTAAATAGAAGTCTGGAGATGGCCCCAATGTGAAGGACTGGGAACAACTGGTGGAAAACTCCCTCCCATTGTACAAACTTACATACATGAAAAGGGGTTGTCCTGAGAAATTTAGTAAGATATGGGGTTTGTGGCTTGAGGAGGACCCTGACCTAGATCCTCCTTGACTCTCTGACTGATCACTCTGAGTTCGCACTATCCTTTCTCTGTACATATTACTCTAGTGGGGTGTGCGCGTGTAAAGGGATTATCTATTGGCTCATTACCGCTTTGTGGGATTTAACACTTACAGTTAATGGAGGAAGATACTGTGTGTGAAACAGGGGGGATGGGAATATACCATTGGCTTTACACTGTGTTAAACTGTGAACCTTTGGCAGCTCTGTGTGATGCTGTAGATACACTGTGGTTTACCAGATGTATCAGGATAGTACTGCACTGTGGTGCTTGTTATTCAATTTGACAAGGACAGCATAGTGAACATAATAATAGGGATGTAATGACAAGATGAAAACGTGACTATAAAGAACGACAAAGACACCATGTTTTTGTTATAGTTTAAGTTTTATTGTGAAAACTGAAATGCTTCACAGTACTGTATATTAACAGAAACAAACATTGTGTCTATTGCTGCTGTGATAACTGAATGTACCGTAAGTTTGTTTCAATAAAAGAATTGTTAAAAAAAAAAACATTAAATAAACTCAATAGGATTGTTTTGTTTCTAATAAGGATTAATTATATCTTAGATGAGATCAAGTACAAGCTGCTGTTTTATTATTATTACAGAGAAAAGGGAAATCATTTTTAAATGTGGATTATTTGGTTAAATTGGAGTCTATGGGAGACAGTCTTTCCTTAATTCTGAACTTTCTGGATAACAGGATAACAGGTTTGCAGATAACTGATCCTATACCTGTACTGACAGTATTACCATGCTTGACCAACTTTAGACAGAACCACAGTGTTAATCTGAACAAGCCCAAATAGAGAGAATGCTATTTCAGATATAAACCAACATATAGAGATGTCCCAGTCTTGGCTTAACTGTACCATGATTTCATAATAGTAGCAAAATCCTAATTGCCGGTGCTGTGAAATTGTGAAGTATGGAAATAGGAAGATATGATTGCAGAAAGTAGGGCATCATGGCTTGTAACAGATGTCAGCTGCAGAAAAGGAGCTTGAAATATTGAAATACTGCACTTTGTCAATATTTCCCGCAAGCTTAGTGGAGGTTGTACCAGTCCCCAGCTCCAGCTTTTATTTTGCTTTTACATATTAAACATAAACATATTAACCCCCCCACCTGTGCTTGTTATTAAGAGACGTGTAGTTAGACAAAACATCAGTTCTATGGTGTTCTACAGTTAATTCCTTATAAACCAAATATGTCAGAAGTGAAGACTAGAAGTGTCCATACATGGGCAGATTTAAGCTGTCTATTCAAGTCCTTCAGCAGCTTATCTGCTTATCTTATATGGGACCATCCGACGAGGCTAAATGTCCAATAACTGACCAATAATTGTCCAGATGTTGATCGGGCAGGTTTGATTTTCGGGTCGAAGACTGCAACAGCTTGTTCATGCCTGACAGCCCCTGTTCTGGTTGTTGTAATCCGATCATTTGGCCCTAACTTTAGAGAACTTTTGCAAAAAAAAGACTATAGATATAAAGAGACTAGAGAAATTAACCTTCTGAAGAGGATGTAGACAATAACTGCCATCGTTTGAGGCCTTCATTGGACCATCATTCTACACTGCTATTCTATGCATGCATATGAAACACTTCTTGGTCAGGAATGCTAGGAGGAATGCTTGTCTGTCATGCAAAGTCATAGCAGAAATAAGAGCTTGGGAACCAGTATCATCCAAGTCTTGCCTGTAAATATAACTGATGACAATAGGTCTCCCATGCACAGCCTCCATTAGTTATCTAGGTCCTTCAGCAGAAGAAGACTATAAACTGCCTTTGTCCTTATAAAGACCAGAAATGTGATGCCTTGTGCTTTGCTGCAAGGATGTGCAAACACTAGGGGCTACTATAGAGATACAAATGGTAATGCCTTTCTTTGACAAAAAATGTGGTTCCTTCCCCCATTTAAAATATTGGGAAGGATATATTTTAATTCTGTAGATGGATTTCAAAGCTAAGAAACATTATACAGGTAGGGAACATGATATCTACAGGTATGGGACATGATGGGACCTAGGGTATTCTGGATAACAGATCTTTCCATAATTTGGATCTTCATACCTTGAGTCAGAAATATAATTTATTTTATGTATGAGAACACAGCCAATTTGGAAAGTTCTATGTTTCCTGAATGCGCCAATACCCAATATATATAGTTTTATGGAGAGTGTTTGGGACCTGGGGTTTTCCGGATAATGGATCTTTCCATAATTTGGATCTTCATACTAGAAAATCATCTAAACATTAAATAAACCAATAGACTGGTTTTGCTTCCAATAAAGGTTAATGATATCTTAGTTTGGATCAAGTACAAGGTAATGTTTTATTATTACAGAGAAAAAGATCATTTTTAGAAATGTGGATTATTTGGATAAAAGGAGTCTATGGGAGCCAGCTTTTCCATCATTTGGAGCTTTCTAGATAATGGGTTTCTGGATAACAGATCCTATACTTGTACCTGTTTCAGCAAGGCTATTCCCAATAGAGGCAGTTTATGGATACTTTATGGGTTCTCTCTCCCATAATATCTTCCATATTATCACAATCCACTGTTTTTATACCTCGACACCATATTCTTCATATTAGGACACCTGCATTTTCATTAGCCATAGAGTTTTACTAAAAGCAAGTTGCTAAATCCAGTGTGGAAATATTATGAGGCTTGTGAAGGTGTAAAATTATTGAGCATGAAAGCAACAGAAAAAATGAGCTAGTTAAAGGAGAACTAAACCCCCCGCGATGTTAAGTCCCCACTGGTCCCCCCTCCTTGGCCCCACTCCCTGCCTCCCCCTCCTTGTTCTTTGTAAGGATGAGGCACTGTACTCTTATACTGTATGTGGGCAATCTTTAGCTCATTTAAAGGAGAACTAAACCCCCACAATGTTAAGTCCCGACTGGCCCCCTCCGTTGGCCCTCTCCCCCCTGCACAGTCTTACCCAAAACTTCAGGCCCCTCTAGAAATAGTGACCGCACATGCAGAGTGAGAGCAGTGGAGCTCACAGGCGCCATCTTCTTCTCTTCTCTTCTTCCTCCCCTTCTGCAATTTCCATCTCTTTCGGCACATGCAGTTGTCGCAAACTGGAAAATTGCTCCAACTCCGCATGTGCAATTATGCCGTTCACTTAGAGAAATTAAAGATTAGCGAAGAGAAGAAGATGGTGTCCGTGAGCTCCACTGCTCTTACTCTGCATGTGCGGTCACTATTTAAATTGTGATATTTCAACCTAGGAACAATTAATTCTCAAGATTGATACAAATAGGCACAGGTCTTGGTTTGGGTAAAGGTTTTTTGTTGCTAGTGTCTAACTGTGGGCAAATAAAATAAAAAACTCATAAAGCTGTCACCCTAGGAACTGGCCCATGGGTGCCTATACAGAGCATAACCCTTTTTATACAGAACAGAACCCTGTTTAAATGGGAATATACTTTTAATATTACCAAGCGTTAAAATGAGAATGACTTAATGTGGAGTAGAAAGTAGACTATTTTAAGGTGAGAAATATTTGGCAGAAAGTTATTGCCATATTTCATGCTATGCCTGCATTATAAAAAAAAACCCCTGAGATAGGATTAACCTTTTAAGACTGTCCCTTGTTATTTCTGCCCATGGTGCACTTTCTTCTGGAACACTGTGCATTCAGTGCCTCCTCCTGGCTTTCCCTGGAGCTAGGAAACTGCTGTCGCTTGCCTATCACCCGGGGAGCCTCTGGCTGCAGGTCAAGGTTTCTCTAGTGCACCCAAGCTTGGGAATATAGGGAAAAGAAACTGGTGGGAGCAAAAGGTATAGCACATTTTGCACTTAGAGGTGGGGTTAAATGTGTCTTTTAAAATGATATTATCAGGCAGACATGTCATTGGAGCACAAGAATAAATAGATAACAGAGCAGCGTGATCTGTCCACCCTTTTATTTTCAAGGGGTTGAACCCTTTTAGTAGAGTGGGTGGCCTTTCTTGCACAGTAGTGGTGGCTGTGCCACTGCTGTAGGTAAGTCTTAGAATTAGTATAATATAATCATATATCATTTCCCCATCTCCAAGTCCCATCTTCTTTGATGTGCAGTGGTCAGCCACCAACCTCCCAGAGTACCACAGTAGTACACATATTTAAAGGAAACATATAGCATAACTAAAAATATATGGTGCTGGTTTCATTCTGGGCTAACAGTTATCCTTAACTTTAAAAATGGCCCTATAGATTTGCTATGGTCCCTGTCACAGTTTCAAATGAGGGGTGGGCGTGATCATGCCAGAAACACAGTTGGAGGGGCAAAGCCAATCACAGCCCTGCAGGCACACAAGCAAATAAAGGCTTCCTCTCAAGTTAACCTAGCTGCTGATATTGGTTCCTATCCTACAGTGCTGTGTGCTGAGTGCTGCTGGCCTGGGAAAGGAGGCAGCAGGAAGTGGATCAGATGGTTGGGGCTAGTAGGGTTTTTGCAGAAATTTTCAATAAATTAACCCGAAAAACACTTAATTTGTGGTGAGGAGCAGCACATGAAAAACTGACAGAAGAGAGGGACAGAGCTAAGATTAAACATACAAGCAGGACTGAGCCAAGATCGAGGAGAAGGATAGAAAGCAGATGAACAGGTGAAAGAGAGGGAAAAGACGTATACATAATAATTAATAATGTCTCCACCCCCCACTAAATACATTAGGGGGGTTATTTACTAAACCTTACATTTTTCTCATCAAGCTTTTTTTGGCAAAAACACAAATTCTTTCATAAAAAAAACTGTTTTGAGATTTATTATACCCTGATGCTCCAAAAAAAGCACAAATCTGAAAATCCACCATCTCAGACCTGTCGAGGTCCTGTATACTGTAAGTCAATGGGAAAGGCACCTATACCAATTTGACGTTTTCATGGTCTGCACTGGGCTTAGCCAAAAATCTGACTTTTTTGGGGTTTTAGGTCAAAAACTGGAAAAAATTTAAAAGTTCGGTTAAAAATCATGGAAAATTTGATCGATTCAGGTTTTCACTCAATTTTATCAAGTTTTTCCGTGACCCAATGAAATCAAGCTTTTTTTTATTACTAAATAAGATAAAATCGACCTTGGGCATTTGGTTGTGGCTTTTTTTAATAAAATGTGAGATAAAGTCAGATTTTAGTAAATGACCCCTAGAAGTCAGCTACAGTTGCATGACCTCTAAAAAAGCTGCTCCAGTAGACTTAAAAATCTATTTTTCAAAAGAGCAAACAGATCTTTTAATATTTAAATTTGAAATCTGACATTAGGCTAGACATATTGCCAGTTTCCCAGCTGCCCCAAGTCATGTGACTTGTGCTCTGATAAATTTCATTGCTGTACTGGAAGTTAGAGTGATATCACCCCTCCCCCCAGCATCCTAACAACAGAACAATGGGAAGGTAAGCAGATAACAGCTCCCTGAGATAAGATAACAGCTCCCTGGTAGATCTAAGAACAGCACTCAATAGTAAAATCCAGGTCCCACTGTGACACATTCAGTTGCATTGAGTAGGAGAAACAACAGCCTGCCAAAAAGCAGTTCCATCCTAAAGTGCTGGCTCTTTCTGAAAGCACATGACCAGGCAAAATGTCCTGAGAAGGCGCCTACACACCAATATTACACTTAAATCAATACACTTGCTGGTTCAGGAATGACATTTTATATGGTAGAGTGAATTATTTGCAGTGTAAACAGTGTAATTTAGAAATAAAAACGGCATCATAAAAATCATGACAGAATCCCTTTAAGTTATCCCTCCTGTACCATAATTTATTGGGGGAGTTTGTGATGTAAAGAGCACTGCAATAAACACTGTATAGGAAATAGCCCAGTGAATGTGGTTACGTAAGTAACGTTATACAGCGCCCCGGAGCCAAAAAACACATAATCAGGGAATAATTTATATTTACATGCTGTTGAGATTGCCGCATAGGCTGTGGGCTGGCTAATGCCAACTCTGCGACCTGCAGAGACTGGTAACAAATTAGCTGTCAATGTGAAACATTTAGCTTAACTAGAGGACGGTGTTGAAGGCAGAGGTGTGTCTTGGCCAGTATCAATAGGGTGTCCCCATGAGGGTTTCCCCTGAACTAATTCTGGCCAGGGTCTTAAAGCTGCAATGCTGCTGATGAAGGTACTGAACATTGTGTGTAGATTAACAAGTCTAAACGTTATCAATAGAATTAACACAAAGGGAAGCTTAGCTTGGCTCCATTATGCATGACTACAACTACTATGAAAGCTTGAGATATACAGTTGCATATAACATAACTACTTTTATCCTGTCCCCTTTAATGTCTATGCATTGTTCAGAGCTCATTTAGCCATAGACAATACCCCCTTGCTTCCAGCCATATTGACCAGGTTTAGGTGGACAACAGAATATTTCTATAAGAGTGAAAGCCTTACTAATTACATTTACCCAGCTGTTTTTGGATGGTGCCATAGGACTAATTATGTTATTTTTGGTACAAGAATGTTAATTCCATGTTCGGTACTTCTTAATATACGTTCCTGTTACTTGGTGTTCCACAACTTCCAGAAGGTGTTGGCACTAATGGGGCATCCAGTCGGGTGGTAGAATGATTAACAATTAAGCTCTCGCATTTTTGAAAGTAGGGGTAGGCCCAGACAAGAATAGATTCTGTATCATCAGATTTGTGGAACTGGCATCTGCTTCTCTTCCCATTCACTTAAGGTTTATGGGCATGCATTTAATTGCCAGAGGAATTTGTATATTATTATACTGTCTCAGGTGGAGATCAGGGAACTATGGAGAATTTCTATCTCTTCTCAATGGTCCTACGTAAGCTTGGGTGGACACACCTTCCATTGGTGGTAGACATGATGTAAAGCGGAGGTTGAGGAAACTACAGACGGCATATAATACCCTTGGCTCAGATGGAAAACAGTCAAAAGCCCCCTATCTGCCTGTCATTGCAATACAAAGGGTGTGCACTGATATAAGGTCTATTTAAAATCCCTCACCGCCTAACAATACAGGTATGGGATCCATTATCCAGAAAGCTCAGAATTATGGAAAGGCTGTCTCCCATAGACCCCATTTTATTCAAATCATCCAAATTTTTACAAATGATTTACATTTTTCAGTAATAATAAAACAGTAGCTTGTACTTGATTCCAACTAAGATATAATTAATCCTTATTGGAAGCAAAACCAGCCTATTGGGTTTATTTCATGTTTACATCATTTTCTTGTGGACAAGGTATGAAGATCAAAATTATGGCAAGATCCGTTATCTGGAAAACCCCAGGTCCTGAGCATTCTGGATTGCAGGTAAATGACCTGAAATTAACCCATTGGAGCTTTAAACAAACATCAGTCAAAATGTTTTCTGCACTGAGAATATTTTAATTTTAGCACATACAGTATGTATGGATGATCACCTTCTGACCACACTGCTTGGTTTTTATTTACATTTCTTATTCCCTCACTAGCAACTAAAGTAGGATGGGAGTGGCATGACCAAGGGGCCCATTCATTAAGTTCGAGTGAAGGAATAGAAGAAAAAATTCTTCGAATTTGGAAGTGTTTTTTTGGCTACTTCGACCATCGAATGGGCTACTTCAACCTTCGACTTCGAATCGAACGATTCAAACTAAAAATTGTTCGACTATTCGACCATTTGATAGTCGAAGTACTGTCTCTTTAAGAAAAAACTTCGACCCCCTAGTTCGCCACCTAAAAGCTGCCGAGCTCAATTGAAGGTCCCCATAGGCTTGCCTAACTTTTTTTGGTCGAAGGATAATCCTTCGATCGTTGGATTAAAATCCTTAGAATCGAAGGATTTAATTGTTTTCGATCGAACGATTATTCCTTGGATCGTTCGATCAAAGTATTTGCACAAAATCCTTCGACTTCGATATTCGAAGTCAAAGGATTTTCATTCCCCAGTCGAATATCGAGGGTTAATTAACCCTCGATATTCGACCCTTGATGAATTTGCCCCTAAGTGTGTGTATAAAATATAATTTACTTCTATATATATGTTAGGAGCTCCAATATTGCTTGCTTCAACAGTTTTAGATCTCCATTTACAGGAGAGGCCATTGCAGTCTATGTAGCATGCTTCATCCATAAGAGTCAATATGAAACCATATAACATAACTATGAAGGCACCAAAGGGATGTTCTGAACACAGAATAAACTTAACCTTATCCTTTGCTAATGAAAGGAATTGTAGGGTAATGAATTAAAAGGCACAGAATTTGCACCAGGTCTGGTAACCCCTAGGAACATATCAGATGTCTACTTTCAAACAGGCAACCAATAATTACTATCTGTCTATTGGTTTCTATGGGTAACAGGAGCTGGTGCAACTGTTTTTATTGCATTGCTACAATGGAAAATGTTCATTATTTAAGGGCATATTTAGAAAATATTCAGTCTCTGTTAATCTGTAAAATCTCTCATCAGTTCGTAATAATAAGAAAAAAAGATTACTTGATTGCCGAAGCTTAGGCCTATGGGAGACTTTCAGTTTCAACATACTTTTATAAAATAAGCAATTTTCCTGAAGTTTTGGGAAGCCCTCAATCAATTTTGCTGCAAAGATGTTCTGAATCAGCTTTCCTGGTCTCTGTCGCGAAGGCTCAGATCATTGAAATGACATCAGCCCCAGGATCATTTCCCACCCACACCAGTCTGCAACCCCCCAACCTTTTGCTTCAGGTTACCGAGTCTATATCTATATCTCTGGATTGAGAATAAAGAGCCCTTTTGAGTCATGAAGTGTACATACACAGGGACAGATGATCTGATTTTGAGATCATATTGGCTCCTCTCCAAGTATACTGAGGTCAGCCTGCAGTTCCAACTATAAATAGGTTTGTAACCCCTTCAGTTCTGCAAAGTATCTAGAAGGTGTGTTTTGCCCCTTGAAAATTAAATGGAAAAGAGATTTCCTTTTACAGCAAGACTCTAATTGTAAAATCCTTTAGCGATGGAACCAGATCACACTCAATTTCAAGACCATTTTATATGTATTGAGTGATGAAGGAAAATCATTGGGGGTAATGTAATAAAAGGTGTTAAGTTTGCCCAGGTGCAGCAACCAATCAGCTGGTAGAATTTACTGGTCACCTGTTTAAAAGCAAACATCTTAGGGGCAAATTCACTAAGCGCCGAAGCGCCGAACACTAGCGTTAATTCGCTAGCGTTTGGCATTTTCGTTACTGCGCAAATTCACTAACGAACGCTGGCGTAGTTTCGCTAGTGTTACTTCACACCCTTACGCCAGGCGAATTTTCGCTAGCGACGTAACTACGCAAATTCACTAACTTGCGCAGTGTATTGAACGCTACCTTTTACGCTAGACTTCCTTCGCCACCTCAGACCTGGCGAAGCGCAATAGAGTAGATAGGGATTATTTAAAAAAAAAGTCAAAAGTCAAAAAGTCCCAAAAAACGCTGGCGTGTTTTCTACATTATGGGTGATAGGCTGAAAAAGATCGAAAAAATTTTTGGGGCTCCCCTCCTTCCCCCCTACATTTCCTGACTCATGGCAACTTACCTAGACAGTGGGCACATGTGTAGGGCAAAATAAAATTTTTATTTGATGATTTGAAGGTTTTCTTGGCATTTGTAGTGCTGATACGTATTCCTCCATTGAAATTTGAATTTGGCGCCGAATGCAAATTAGCCTTGGCTAGCGTAACTTCGCTTTACATAGCGAATCAACGCTAGCGCAACTTCGCAACCTTACGCTACCCCTGAGCGCAACTTCGGATTTTAGCGGAGCGCTGGCGAAACTACGCCTGGCGAAGTGCGGCGAAGCGTGGCGAAGTTGCGCCTGGCGCAACTTCGAATCTTAGTGAATATGCCCCTTAGTGTTTGCTATGGGTTACTGCTCCTGGGCAAAGTTAGTGCCTTTCTTGTCTTCTTAAAGAAGTCATAACACCAAAAATTTAAAATAAGGAATCCAAACGAACAGACCAGTCACGTCTGTCCTATAGATGTACAAATATCTTGTTTGAAGGAGTAGCCCTGGTTTGTATTACAATATGTTTGCAGCTTACAGCCATGTTATTATTGTAAAAGCCCTAAGTGATCCGTTGGGGCAGATTCACTAAGCTCGAGTGAAGGATTCGAATGAAAAATACTTTGAATTTCGAAGTATTTTTTTGGTACTTCGACCATCGAATTGGTTAAATTCGTTCGAATTCGAACGAAATCGAACGAATCGAACGAAAAATCGTTCGACTATTCGACCATTCGATAGTCGAAGTACTTGCCCTTTAAAAAAAACTTCGACCCCCTACTTCGGCAGGTAAAACCTACCGAAGTCAATGTTAGCCTATGGGGAAGGTCCCCATAGGTTTGCTAACCTTTTTTTGATCGAAGGATTTTCCTTCGATCGTTGGATTAAAATCCTTAGAATCGTTCGATTCGAAGGATTTAATCGATTTTACGAAGGTTTAGCGCTAAATCCTTCGACTTCGATATTCGAAGTCGAAGGATTTCAATTCGAGGGTCGAATTTCGAAGTATTTTTAACTTCGAAATTCGACCCTTAATGAATCTGCCCCGTTGTGTTCAGTGGAGGCCTGATCAATGCTCACTGGCATATCATTTTGGAAGGTTATAAAATCCCAATGAGATGAGGACTATATTGGGCTATAAATACAGCATACAGCGTGAATCAACTGCAAAGGTCTTTTTATGTGATCATTAGCTGAAGTGCAGAATGATCTGATCAGACTTATTTGACCCATAAGTTTGTCGTACTGTAGCCCACCGGGGTTGCCACCTCATGGATAGGGATGTAGCGAACTGCCGATTTGGTGTTCGCGAACGTTCGCGGACAGTTCGCGACCTTCGAACACCCGCTAAAATCGTTCGATTCGACCGATCGAAGGATTTTAATCATTCGATCGAAGGATTTTCATTTGAATCGAACGATCGAAGCCATTCGATCGAATGCTTTTCATTCGATCGAATGCTTTTCATTCGATCGAATGCTTACAATCGTTCGAACGAATGGAAATCGTTCGATTTTTAGCGGTCGAAGGAATTCGAATGGTCGAATGGTCGAACGACTTGTATTCAAATCGAACGCGAACTCAAAATGCGAACGTTCCCAAACGTTCGTGAACATTCGGCGGACGCGAACGGTCGAAGTTCGCGCGAACTAGTTCGCAGCAGAACAGTTCGCTACATCCCTACTCATGGAGCCCCCTGCCCCAGTCGCTGCCCACCCCACCACCATCATGCATCCCCTCCCGAGCCATGAGCACCTCCTCCACAACCCCACGCTTAACTTTTAATCTTTTGCAGAGAAACAAGGGGAGCACTCACAATTTCCAGTGGGGATCAAGCCTGGGTCGTAGGGCCCACAAAGGCCAGGCCAATCAAGTGGTTTCCGGTGTCTTACCCTGGTTTGTAAGACCAACTGCAGCTCATGGGCTGGATGCATGATATTTCCATTGCCCTCAGCCTGCCCAACTCTACCGCTTCATCATTTCACTGTAATCTTACAGTGACATATTGGATAATCATCCTACTGCATAGCTTCCACAAAAAGTAATGAAATAAAATGTAATTCTAAGCAACATTCCATTCCATTTAATTATTGTTGGTATAAATATAATTGTTATCGGAATCAGCATCTGTATGTCTCTCACTATTCTTTCCATTGCTTGCTTTGACCATACATACCCTTTAACTATTATATCAGTAGTCAACTCTGTACCAGCCAAGACTCCTATTCCCACAATGCCTTGCATGGTCTAGTTTAAAAGAGGGAAAAGGGGGAAATAGCAAGCATGCAAAGCACTGTGGGAACTGGAGCCCTGGCTTGAGGAGAACTAATTTCTGCTATACTGTTTCTTGCAGCCAAACAAACAATGATGCTAATAGCTTAAGTACAGACTGATATTGCTGTTATCTTTATAAAAACTGGAAAGTTGCTTACATTTTTAGTTTGTTTTATCATGCAGAAACTTGACATCCCTTTTAATATAAAAAAGATCAT
This sequence comes from Xenopus laevis, assembly GCF_017654675.1. Classification (NCBI taxonomy): domain Eukaryota; kingdom Metazoa; phylum Chordata; class Amphibia; order Anura; family Pipidae; genus Xenopus; species Xenopus laevis. Next base: position 110,524,953 of record NC_054387.1, on the reverse strand, counting down.
ATTTTGCAAAAGAGTTGCACATGCATGCAAAGCTGCATTTAGTGCATTTCCATAGCCTGACTCTACTGGCCTTTGAAGTTAAATGAAACATTTCCTGGTAGAGATTAATGTGATATATTTTTATACTGAGTTACCCTTGGAACCTATCGGGTTTGTGCTGGGGAGAGGCTTTATGAGTGAGAGTGGCATCTTGCTGTAGATGTGATGCTTCCCTGCGCTTGAGATGGGCAGAGTCCCAAACTCCCTCCACAGACTCTGGAGTATGAAATCAAATGTTACGGTTCATGTAAAGGAGAATTTTGTATTCAGATATGAAGGTATAATGGAGGTGTTGTTTCTTGACACCGTGATCTGAGCTGGATAATCCGATAAAGTCTGGGTTTTCATCCTATAATCCGAAAAAGTCGAGTTTTCGCAACGTCAATCGTCAAATGTCGCAACAATTTTTTCTAGATTAGAAGTTAGATTAATTCGAGTTTTAGTAAATAACCCCTTTGGATTGCATTTTGTTTTTCATAATCTGCACCTTTCCAGAAACTTTATTATTTATGGCATACAGGTGTCTGAACAGACCTGACGGTAAGGGCTGTCTTATATCTAGATTTCCAATATACCGCTAGCTGCAGAGAGCTGTTGGAACTTACATGGAAGTGCTTTTAGAATGATCACTTACCTGTACCTTGAAGGAAATGTATCAAGCCTCTTCCTATATCAAGCCTATGACTTCTTGCTTTCTGAGCCTAGTTGCTCTATATTCCCACTGTAGCCAATGTTAGAAGAGAAAGAGGAACACACATATGCATACATACATATATAGCAAAATGCATACCTTGGAGCCCTCTACTGGCTAATAGAAAATGTCCTCAATGTCTGAAACCACATACAGTTAAATCCCTGATTTTACATTTTCCACGGGCCTGAAAAAAAGAAACGTAAATTCCAGGAAAGTGCCAAATGAGGTTATGTAAAAATGGGGGTTTTATGAAAAAACAGGGTAAATTACATTAAAAATGTGGAGAAAAGGCACATTCACAAAAAAAACAAACAAGGGTTTTTAAGTGAAATGGGACAAAATTATGACATAAAATGCTAGAAACGATCTTTGAAAATGTAACAGGTATATGTAAAATCAGGGTTTGACTGTACTGCCCGGAGGATTTTAGAGATCTTTTTCCTCCATTAGTAGCCATGGCTTGTGTTCATCTCCCAGGCATTGGAAGGATCCAATACACTGTGCTGCTCTACTGCCCCATAGAACTCCTGCAACAAGTATGGACTTCATGAGCCACAGGCATTAGGCAGTTCTGACAGTAAATAACATTATAAAACATTAGGGCATGTGTATGACCATTAAAGCAGTAAGCAAATTGCAATTTCCAGTGCAATCATTATGTTCTTTTCCCACAGTGCAGTATTTTTTTTCATGAAAATCCAGTCTTGCATCATTTGTTGTGTGCACTATTCCAGCGATATCTGTGTCCGATTCTTTAGGCACAAGTGCTTCATCTGTTGATGCTTAGTGCAAAGGCAACTCTGGAGCCACCACCTGGCCAGGAGACGGTGGTAGCTCTAGGTTTCTCCCTGCACCAATAGGCAGCTGGAAGGATTGAGCTGCACCAAGTTCAAATATATAGTAGTGCAAGGAGTGCATTTTGATGCAAATACCTTTATTAAAAGTGGTTTTGCCCGTGGGGAAACTGTGGGGGACCATAGCTGCACTTGCAGATGTAAATGAGCCTTATTATCAATGCAACTGCATTTTTAAAGTGGCCATATTTTCTTGCCTTTATAGGTTATAGAAAATCTATATGTACCTTTGGGACATTTCAGTTGATCATTGAACAGACAAAAGCGGCTTTTTCCTTTAAGGAATATTTTTAAGGTTAAGGGCATTTTAAATGTATGTTTCTATTCTATTATATTTAGATCATAGTGATTGGATTGGTAATAAATATCTTTGTTTATTTGTATGCTTCTTCTTTTTTTTAATCATCACCAGCATATTCATGCATGTGTGTTTCCTACTCTCCTTACAAGCGTTAAACGGGTAGTTCATCTGTAAACTAAATTTTAGTATGTATGTATAAAATGGCCAACGTTTCAATTTGTTTTTGTTTTTCATTCCTTATAGTTTTTTATCGCAACTTTTCAATTTGTCTTCCTTTTCTATTCCTTATAGTTTTTTAATGATTTGCCTTCTTCCACTGACTCTTTCCAGCTTTCAAAAGGGGATCACTGACCCCCCGCAGCTAAAAACAAATGCTCTGTAAGGCTACAATTTTATTGTTTTAGCTACCTTTTTATTACTTATATTTTTATTCAGCCCCCTCTCCTATTCATATTCCAGTCTCTTATTTATTTGCCTGGTTGCTAGTGTAATTTGGACCCTAGCAACCAGATACCTTCTGAAATTCTGAACTGGAGAGTTGCTGATGAAATAAATAATAAATAATAAAAAACACAGAAAATACAATTTTACATCATACTAAAACTTAATTTTAAAGTGAACAACACTTTTCACTCGACGATTTCTATGCATTTGTTTAGAAAACAGTCACTAAAGTTAGCAGTAACTAAGGAGCAAGCAAATGGAGGGCACGTCAAAGAAAGCCTGCACTCTGCCAGAGCAATGCCCATATTGATAAGGCACAGTTTGTGCATGAATTACAAAAGGGGTACACACTTTGCCTCTGCGTTGATGCACTGCTGTGGTCATCAAATATGGCGGTGGTCCCAAAGATGTCGTCATTCTGTGAATAAGCACTGAAATGTAGTGAACTGCACAGTTCTTTAAACATATCACTTGTCTCCTGTAATTAAATAAAATCAAGAATATTGAGTACATGCAGCAAACAATATATTTCGGCCAAGCCCATGGGGGGCCAAATTGGCCAAAGAACTACTTGTCTGGTAACCTCACCAAATTAGCAATCCTCACTGTGTATGGCTAGCTTTAGATACTGTGAATTTTTTGCCATGACATCATTAAACTGTAGTCAAACGTGTGAAGGGGCAGATGCAGTGGTCTTTATGTATTTGGAAATAGCAGACACAGGGACAATTGCATAAAGAAAGAACAGGGAGTTGGGTGTACTGAGAAGTAGAAGCCCTACCATGAAGTTCTAAACATTAAAGCGGTAACATAGTTTTAGTATGTTATAGAATGGTCAAGTCTAATAAACTTTTCAATTGGCCTCCATTGTTTATTTTTTATAGTATTTAAATTAGTTGCTGCCTTCTTTTGACTCTTCCCAACTTTCAAACGAGGTTCACTGACCCCATCTCTAAAAAAACAAATGCTCTGTAAAGCTACAATTGTATTATTAGCGCTACTTTTAATTACTCATCTTTCTATTCAGGCCCTCTCCTATTCGTATTCCAGTCTTTTATTCAAATCAATGCATGGCTGCTAGGGTCATTTGGACTGAAATTGCAAACTGAAGAGCCGCTGAATAAAAAGCTAAATAACTCAAAAACCACAAATAATAAAAAATGAAAACCAACTGCAAATTGTCTCAGAATATCACTCTTTACATCATATTAAAAGTTAACTCAAAGGTAAACAACCCCTTTAATATTATGCAGGAGAATTCTGTAAGTATTCAGGTATGCAGGTCAGAAGGCCATCAATAGCCTTTCCATTGGAAACGCTCTTGTTTATAGCTCTTATCTTAGCTTCTATCTGCTCTTTTTATTGCAGGGCACTGAGCCTATACAGTGTTTACTTAGAACCTACTCTTCCTGCTGATTTTTTTTAAGTAGGAAAAATGGGTATGGGTTCCCTTCCTTGTGTCATCTCATGCACAGGGCAGGAAAATCCAAAGAAGAAGAAGAAGAACTTAAAGGTGGGTGGCCATTCGCTGTGTTTAGGCTTTTGATTGGTTAGAGTGTTCAGTGCAGAAAAGGTGTGTTTATTCCCCAAGTAGTTAAAGCATGAAAAACAAATTCTTTCTCATTGGAGGTTCTTTTAGCATGAAGTGGGTCACAGGCTCTGGAGAGCTTGAGGACAGTGTTGCTGCCTATTATATTGCTGGTCTATAGCTCCCAGTAATCATTGAAAGATCTGCTTGTTTGAGGTGGCCGATATCGGGATGATCTGATTGGATCAAAATGACAGTAAATGCAGGCTGCTGGGGCAAGAACCGTTGTCCCAAAAGACTTTCTAAACCAGTTTAATCTATATCTGGTCCAAAATCAGCCAGGTATTGGTCAGACAGGCCTATCGGAGAGCCCCATACACTGACAGATAAGCTGCCAACTGAATCTGAAGGGGCTGAATCTGTCCATGTATGGCCACCTTTAGACTGCAGCAATTATATTATGGCTTGATTATGCTTTATTCGCCACCCACCTTACAGACTAAAGTCTGGGTTTGGGGCATGACTCAAGCTTTGAAATTATAATGCTGCAATACTGAGTGATGCATTTTAACAACTGAAACTTGGCCTTTAATTTCACTTTTGCATAAAGTTTTGGTCCAATTATCAAACACAACTCAGATATAAAATATTTATTGTACTTGATTCATGAAATAATATGAGTGCACAATATTAGATCTGTGAAAAAAGTTTTTTTTTATTATTGCTTACGTGTTTTTTTCAGATCTCATAAAGAAAAATTCCTTTCTACTGATTCATTTGGAACTATTTTAAGTCGGGCAATGAATCTGACAATTCAGCTTGTCCTCTACCGTTTCATCCACTAAGGAAATTCCAGTCTGGATTTGCTGGATCAGATATCCTACACCTCAGTTGACCGAAAACCCCTGTTCCTTTTGTAGGAAAGCCATATGAGATGGGATGACAACAGTCACACTAGCAACAGCCCCATATGTGTCTGAGAGGAGTGGGCTTTCCCTGTAGGGGGTGCTGTGCAATCTGGAAATAAGGCCTTAAAACAAGTGCAACTAAAATAAAAAAGCTAAGCATCACAAATGATAAAATACTTGATTGCAGAAACATCTGTGGAGTCTGGACTTCAACATTTGCCTTGCCTTCCCCTTTATAAGAAGGGTCCTTTGGGATGTGGGCCCTCTAATCCTATTGTACTCTGTAAACCCTTGTTTGTTATTCACGTTTTTTCCCTGTTTGTTATGACTAAGGTAAAGCTGATGGTGGCCCTGTCTATGATGAATCCAGAGCTGTGGAATCAGGGCCGGATTTGCCCTGAGGGCGACCAGAGGCCGGCGTCCTCCGTCAACCCCTCCCTCTCTCAAGATAACGCGCATGCGCATCCTCTTAGCTTGGTTTCGGAGCATTAGCCGCTCAGCGCTAGTGCTCCGACAAAAAACTGCTTGGGCAGCATGCCGCCCCTTAATTGATGCCGCCCTAGGCCCGGGCCTATGCTGCCTTGCCGCAAATCCGGGCCTGTGTGGAATATGTGATGATAATAATAATAATCCAAAAGGTGTAGTGTTTAGCAACAGCCTTTTTTACCAAATGGAAAATAGAAGCAATGTCCTACAATCATCCAAATGCTTACCAAAGACTTTTCTAGATAGAAGATGACTTGATTGTGTGTATTGGCAGGTATGGGGTTGGTGGCATGATCTCCCCATAATGTCCAGGTATGGAATTATCATTTGGTTTCACGAATTTATTCGCCAACAGTAAATTGCGGGGAATTTGCGCCTGGCGAATAAATTCGCCCATCACTACACAGCACAGCAGGCGATTTGTTCTTTTTAATAACTTCCTTTTTTCTCTGCAATAATATGTGTCTTTTACATCCCCACTGGTTTGTAATGTTCTCATGCTTTTCAGTAGCCTTAAGCCTGAAGGCAACGATGCCCATGAACAAATTGAAATGTTTAGGGCAAAACATTCATGTTGTTTGGGCACAAGAGAAAGAGGAAGAGATCCCTGGACATCTGTTTTGTGCCAGAGATCTGAAAAAACTTCAAATTGAAAGTCATTCTTAGTCAAACTTAGAAACAGATGATCACAGTGAAATTCAATAGATAATGGGAAGCAGCACACCCCAAAACCTCATAGTGTAAAGTTTGTTGCACAGGAAACACACAGCAATCTTATATTTAACCTAATACTTTTCAACAGGCTCCCTAACCAAGCAGCTAATGATAGACAACTTGATGGGGGCAGGTCATGGGGTCAGTTGCCAAGAGTTCCTTACAGGGAATTCTCTGTAGAAGAAGGTCAGCTTCATGCTGCTTCAGTTTGTCAAAGGTTGAGTGATAGAACATGATTTTTTTTTTCCTGGCTGCAAATCCAGAGGCTTCAATATAATGACCGGTATGGGAATAATACAAAGTGCAGTGATGACTGAAAGGTCTGTTATGCACAGCCACTGAAAACCCATGGAAGCCCATGCAAAGTCGGGTGCAGTACTACCCCTACAGTAGCCCTAATTTATACCAATCATGGGTAAACTTTACCCATGTGACAAATGTATATGTTAAATGAAAATGTAATATAAGCTTCCTCACACTGAAATAAGAAACTTTCTAAATACAAGTAATTAAATATTCTATGTTTCTGAAATAATCAAGTTTATATTCACTATCCCTCCCTCTGCATCTGTTTCTCTTCATTCTGTCTTTATTCAGGAGTTGGGTGTCAGATATTCATTGACAGTTAGATCCAATATATTTTATAGGGGGCTTCCTTTCCTAGCAGATGTATTAGAGATCACTCAAATAACTGATTCAGTACAAACAATATCTATCAAAATAACTGCCTTTTGCACAAATTCTGCATGTAGAGAGACATGATGTCTGGTGACTTTAATAGAGTGAGCTCTAATACATCTTCTAGGCAAAAGGAGCCTTCCATAAGATATATTGGATCTAACTGTCAATCATTATCTGACGCCCAACTGCTGCATGAAGAGAGAAACAGATGCTGAGAGAGGAATAGTGAAGATAAACTTGATTATTTCAGAAATGGTACAGAATTTTTATTGATTGTATTTAGAAAGTTTCTTATTTCGGTATGAGGAAGCTTATATATGCCTAATACCAGCGTTATCACAAAATGTCACACAAGTTACATATAATATGTGTGAGTGAATTTTTTATTTTCATGGATTAGCTTCTGTATATCTGCTGGATCTAGGGAGTAGAAGTCTCCACACTAGGGTTACCACCTTTTCTGGGAAAAAATACCGGCCTTCCTATATATTTATCTTTTTTCCCTATTAATTGCATTGGGATCAGCCATAATTTTTACCGGCCAGGCCGGTCAAATACCGGTCAGGCCTACTCCACACAGGCAGCGTAGGACTGGGCTGACAGGACACTGGGAAAGAACCTGGTGGGTCTGGTCCTTGTGACTCCAGGAACCCAGACCCGCTCCCCGTCTGAGACCCTTAGCGCTGCTCCCTGACCATTGTTCCTTCTAAGGTGTGCACACACAAATTTTAAGGCCAGCGCACACAACAATTTGTGGTGAAAACAAAAATCTGTTAATTAAAACGAAAAAGTTGTTACGAAACGCGTCAGGACTTGGTTTAAACACCCAGGTCATTGTGGATATAGGGTGAGCATTCTACACTATCCTGTAGAGGTTTTCGCTGCAAAAATATTTTTAAATAAATTTATGGTTAAGAAATATCATTCGGAAGGTGTTAATAGCAACGGATCAATGCCCAATAGAATCTGAACTGAACTGCACTAATTAATTTGTGGGTGAGCACAAATAATTCTGTGTGAAAACAAAAATGTTTGTATTAATTCTGACCTGAGCACACAGTTTTTAAAAACTGAGGACACAAGTTTAAAATTTGTGCACAAAAGATTTTTTTTGCAAAAAAAAAAAAACAAGAAGGAATTAGAGGGAACATTGTCCATGACCTCCGATTGATTGTGGCTGCAAGAATAAAAAAGAAGGTATGTGCAGGGGGTGGGCTGGCTTGGGGGTTGCAGCTGGGTTAGGGGCTGGGGGTCAGGGGGTGTCTAGCCCTGTGTTCAGCATCAGACTGGGGATCCAGGCCTACCATAGGGGGTTGTCATCTCAGGGGACCCCATAATCCCTGCCCCTTGACCCCCAGTCTGATGCTTCAGCCTGGGCCTGGCTGAATATACTTATTTCAAAAGCTTGTTATAGATACCCAGAGATGCTTTAAACCTGACCCTGTGCACCTACGTCCCAATCCTATTCTAGGCTGTCCCCTCGCTTGTGTTTGGAGATATACATAAAGGCTCCATCCAGTGAGGGTCGAAACATCGATTTGTTAAATAAAGTATTATCATTTTTTGCAAGACCCTGTTTTGTGCAACAGCTTTTTTTCAATAAATATATATATATACACACACACATACAGTATATATCCCGATATGGTGGTCACACATGAAACCTTGGAAATGAGGCCATTGGTGTCCCTTTACTGCTGTGCAAAATTTGTGCTGAAGACTGTGCTGCTTACAAACCAGCACTTCAGGCTTCCCAGTTTCAAAGGGGTTAATGGGTTTGAGAAAGCAACAGGGTGAAAAATAAGTCTTCACACCTATTGCACTTACTCAGCAGTCTCTCTGTACCACAGGGTTATTTATATCTGCTGCATCTGGGGAAAGCCTTATTAGATCTCCAAGCCTCCTGCACTTTTTTTCTCACCCCCCCCCTCCCTCAACACAAAGAAGGAAAACAGGGGATCATTTACTAAAGGGTCACACAGTGCTGGAGGGCAGATTTTGACCAAAACAACTATTTTTCTGCCATCTTTTATTCGCTTGGGTTTGGTTTGCAGCCACAACTTCTAAGCTATTTGCAGGATGCACTTCTACAACAGAACACAAGGCAGAGGTGCACAAGAGGGTGCCCCATGGACGAACAGACCTGTGTCTGAATATAAAGTCTGTTGATGTGCCGCATGGACTATAAGCAGGAAAATATAGAATAATATAAAGGGAAAAAAAATACCCAATTTATACAATTTTTTTTTAAAATTGTTTGCACAATCAAAGAGGTGATTCACCTTTGAGTTAACTTTTATGGGTATATTTATTATGCTGTGTAAAACGCAATTCGCCAAAAAAAAATAAAAAAAACGGTGTAAAAAGTTGTGTAAAATAAATGGTGAATTTATCAAGATGTGTGTAATTTTTCTCCCACATTTTACATTGCTTCTGGCAGAAGTCACTCTAAGAGAAAATGCATAAAAAGTTTACGCCGCTTTTTTACATTGGTGGCAATCTGTGCTGTATTATCCCGCTGTTTTTTACACAGCATAATAAATATGCCCCTTACTATGCGATAGAATGGTCAATTCTAAGCAACTTATCATTTGGTCTACATTATTTTATTTTTCTTACGTTTTAAATGATTTGTCTTCTTCTGACTCTTTTCAGCTTTTACTGACTCACTGACCCCATCTAAAAAAACAAATACTCTGTAATCCAACTTGTTACTGCTGCTTTTTATTAATCGTCTTTTTATTCAGGCCCTCTCCTATTCATATTTCAGTCTCTTATTCAAATCAATGAACAGTTGCTAGGATAAGTTAGACCCTAGCAACTGGACTGCTGAAACTGCAAACTGGGGAGCTGCTGAATAACTCAAAAACCACACATAATAAAAATTGAAAAACAATTGCAAATAGGCTCAGAATATCACTCTCTATGTGCTAGTAGCTGGTTCTATGGTTTTACCCAATCCAAAGCCGCCCTCACTCCACCCACGCCTGCCCGAGCCCGACTTCCAGGTTCCTTTTATAGACCCGCGCCGACCCCACCCGCCGATGACGTCACAAATTTTGCCCCATGGAGTCACAGGCTTTGACTGCAGCAACAATTGCTTGTACCTGGTGAGAATTGTTAGGCTGAAGGAGGATAATAATGTCCCCTATCTACCAAACAGATTCCACTGTAAGTTAGTGAAGTGGAATGGCAAATAGCCTGACTGAGATTGTGAGGCTCCTTTATTAATTCTGGGCAAGTGTTATAGAAATTGCACTTTCCATTTGCCATAGATCGTAAATTCTGCTGCTCCAGCTTTCAGGGACTTGGCTGCCAGTGCCAATGAATGCTGTGTTATAAAAGGCGTGCTGTTTATATCACAGTAAAGAAGGAATACTCTCTTCAAAAATCTAAGTAAAACGTGTTTTCCATGTTTATAGTTTTATACACATTGTCTTGCACAGTAGTATAGGTATAGGCTCCTTTATCCATAAACCTGTTATCCATAAAGCTCTGAATTACGGGAAGGCCATCTCCCGTAGTCTCCATTTTAATTAAATAATTCACATATTTAAAACTGATTTCCCTTTTCTCTGTAATAATAAAATAGTACCTTCTACTTGATCCCAATAAGAAATTGTTCATATTTATGGGAGGCAAAACAATCCTGTTGGGTTTATTAAATGTTTAAAAGATTTTTATTAGGCTAAGGTACGGAGATCCAAATTACAGAAAGACCCCTTATCTGGAAGCCTCCAGGTCCCGATCATTATAGATAACTAGTCCCATACCTGTAGTACATAAGGGTCTGGTCATAGGTATGAGTGATCTATTTTACAGCATGTTTGTTTGAATGGATTCCCATAGCAGTTATTTACATTTATTGCCATAGTGCTAATATATGCTAATATATGTGCTGCATTGCTGAGACCATGCCCAAATCCCAAAAATCTTTACTTTATCCATGAACAAGTGAGTTCTGCTGATACAATGTCCTGTTTTAGGGAATCCACACTTCGAACGGCAGCCTGGCTGAAACATAAGGAGCTAGCAGATACTTGCTGATACTAATAACGGTCATAGCACCTAGATATCCATGTAGTCCATATAATAAATGGGAATTATGCAACTGTAAATCATGTCCCTGAAGAATGTACAAGCAATGACACAAGAAGGCCCAGAGCAGTCTGTGCAAATATTACAAAAGTAATGCAATTTTATGGTGATTTGCACAGTGTTAAACAGAGAACATATCCTGTATGTGGATAAAACTTACATTTAACTCATGGCTATGTCATACCCCCAAGGGACATTAAAAAACTGATTCTAAAACTAACTGGGTCTGCAGGAATATTAGTACAGGTTGTGTCTCTATATAAAGGGGATTATTAGTATAAATTCCCTTGTGGGTCTGGAGAGGTTTCAGCATGACTCTGAACAATGGAGTTTCCCTAGATATCACTACAAACTCCAGAACAATTCTGCACAATGCGATCTCTCTAGGTGGCACTACAAACTCCAGATCAATTCTGCAAAATGTGGTTATTCTAGGTGTCACTTCATACTCCGGAACAATTCTGCACAATGTTGTTTCCATAGATATCCCTCCAAACTCTAGAACAATTCTACACAATATGCTTTCCCTATGTATCACTACAGACTCCAGAAAAAATCTTCCATAGGTATTACTACAAACTCTAGAACAATTCTGTACTATGTCCCTAGGTATTACTACAGACTCCAGAACAATTCTGTACAATGTGGTTCCCATAGATATTACTACAAACTCGTCCAGAACAATTATGCACAGTGTAGTTTCCCTAAATATCACCAAGAGTAAAGACTCCACAGCAACTCTGCACAATGTGGTTTCCCAAAATATCACTACAGACTCCACAACAACTCAATGCTCAATGCTGGATCCCTAGGTATCACTATAGACTCCAGAACATTCTGCACAATGTGGTTCCTCATGGCATTATTACAGAGTCCAGAATAATTCTGTACATTTCTGTGGGGTTTTCCTTAGTACTATTACAAATTCCTGAACAACTATGCATATCACCCATGGAATGAGTGATAAAATAGTTCTTGACAGCAAGATATTATATGGGACTGGTTTAGGTTCACCTATGCCCTTTCCAAGTTTAGTGAAAAAGCTAATTTATGCCCTGAGACATATTAAGCGGTATTTATCAGGTTACGTGAGACTGGTTATCTTTTAACAATAAGTGCGTTATTAAAATGTGTATGGGCCTACCAAAAACCTATATAATGTTTAAACTTCTTCAAAATGTAGAAATTGGAAAGTTTATCCCCCGTCCCTGTGCCAAAGTATGGTAAGAAATACTGATAAGCTGTAAATGTGTCCATTCAGTTCACTCAAAAAAACTCACGGTAATCATAATTAAATATAGCATTTAAGCATTTTTGTGGGGGAGTGATAATGATCTCTTTCAACTAAGTGACACGATAAAATGAGGCAAGTCATTGAGCCAAATGTCTGCATAGAGTCAGTTTGCAGCTCTGTGCTAAGGAAAGGTGCATGTTAGCTATTGGCATCCTGCAGGAGTGAAGCAAAGGGAATAATTCCACACAAAGGAGTGCTCTCATTCAAACAAAATTCAGTTCCCTGTTAGAAAATAGAGCATTCCTAGGGAGTTATAACTGCCAACAAACTGCCAGCATAATATTCATCTCTTTTGGAGAGTTTGGATGGGCAGTTTGGTCCTGACTACCTCCCCCCAACCCCAGGCCAGAGCATTTTTTACCTAAACAGAGCACTGGTGGTGAATAACATTTTGAAGTGAATAGGGGCATTATTGTCATTTACAAAAGGGTACCGGGGTGCATAAATGCTATAATAATATGGTATTGTTAGAAAGTACTAGTTTTCATGTATCCACCTCCAGTTTCCTATTCCCTGATTGATGTGCTGCTTACTGTGTTTAAACTCTACCCAATATTTGGGATGATTCTTCATGCAATACTATATTAGGAATAGGATCCATTATCCAGAAACCCATTATCCAGAAAGCTCAGAATCTCCCATAGACTCCATTTTAATCAAATAATTGAAAATTTTAAAACGTATTTCCTTTTAATAATAACAGTACCTTGTACCTGATACCAACGAAAATATAATTAATCCTCATTGGTAGGAAAACAATCCTACTGGGTTAATATAGTGCTTAAATGATTTTAATAGACTTAAAGTATGAAGTTCCAAATTACAGGGGGGAAAACCCCAGGTTGCAATCATTCTGGATAACAGGTCCCATACCTGTACTAAGGCAGCAACTCAAATGATAAAAACTGTTTTCCTTCCCCTTGCACATTCCCTCGTTAGCTCAATTAAATAAAAATAAAGTACATGTATAACTCCTAATGGTATATTTTTTGTGGGACATTCCCTAATCACAAACTGCAAAAGGGTGGGGTTTAATAGGGAATGTGAGGGTTTGGGGCAGATGATCGTGGGTGTTGGGCCAGGACTGGGTTTTGTTGGGCATAGGCTGGGTGCTATGTTAATTTGGGTGCTAATTAAGGTATTGCAGGTATTGAAGTATGTTTTTATAAAGCTAAAGGGAATTTACATTAATCTTGGAAGTAACAGTCTTTATACATAATGAAATTAGCCACTAAAACACCAAAGTTATTTTCAGTGCCAGGCACATAAAAAGTACTGTCACAAAGATGCAGTAGTCTGGACAACTTAGGTTTATGTCCCAGAAAATTCCTGAAAAGAAAATTATTCTGTTTTTCTGCATTGCCCTACCCTCAATTTGCAGGTATAACAAAGACGTTGGGTGCAAAAGCCACACAATAGGGCCTGTGCCTGGCCCTGGCCTTTATTTAACATTACAGCAAACCTTATAGCTCCAGCCTTGCAATGAATTTACTTCTTAAAGGGGTGGTTCACCTTTTAGTTAACTTTTAGTATGTTATAGAATGGTCACTTCTAATCAACTTTTCAGTTGGTCTTTTTTATAGTTTTTGAATTATTTGCCTTCCTCATCTGACTTTTTCCAGCTTTCAAAAGGGGGGTCACTGACCTCATCTTAAAAACGAATGCGCTGTAAGGCTACACATGTATTGTTATTGCTGCTTTTTATTACTCATCTTTCCATGCAATCCCTTCCCTGTTCATATTTGTGTCTCTAATTCAAATCAATGCATTGTTGCTAGGGTCATTTGGACCCTAGCATCCAGATTGCTGAAATTGCAAACTGTAGAGCTGCTGAATAAAAAGCTGAATAACTCAAAAACCACAAGTAATAAAAAATGCAAACTAATTGCGAATTATCTTAGAATATCACTCTCTACGTCATACTAAAAATGAATTTAAAGGTGAACAGCCCCTTTAAGTGCAAATTGTATAGGAATGACAAAGATCATACCTCCCAACATTTTGGAAGTAAAAAGAGGGACAAAAAATGTTTTTGCACGTAGCGCGGCAACCATTTTTTGACCACGCCCATTTTTGGCCACACCCCCTAATTACCATGTTCATTTTACAAAATTTGGCAGGTTATGAAAGATTGAAAATATTTCTCCTTCTCTAAACTGTTACAATTACTTATTTTCTTATCTCTAAATTGTTACAAAGTATCTTATTTGCACCTGTTAGCTGTTCTGGGCCCTCTGCCAAAAGCCAATTAAGTTAGAAATTTTGTTTCTTTTTCTGGCTGTTCAGTGCAGAGAAAATAGGGACTTTCCAGTACAAATGAGGGACTGCAGGTTGAGCTGTCAAAAAAGGGACTGTCCCTCCAAAAAAGGGACAGTTGGGAGGTATGCAAAGATGTAAGTAAGAAAATGTGCCAGTGCCTGTTCTAATGCATCTTGTAGTACTAACAATCTGCTAGAAGGAATAAAATGTTAGTGCTGAGTCTAAACTCAGGTGTGGGCTAATAGAGCCCTAAGACTAGGCGCTGGTGGGGGCACAGGGGCGATAAAAACCCCCAAAAAACTACTGTCTCCCCCAACCGGAGTGCAGACTCAATTAGACTATTGATTGGTCTAGTCCTAACAGTTGCCAGGTGCCCAGGGCTGGATTTCCTGCTCTGGGCGCCCCTAGGCCGCGCCGTCCTAGTGCCCCGGCCGGTTGGTCCTAGTGCCCACCTGCACCTGAGTGAAAAATAAATTAATATTTGGCCATCCGGGCCTTTGTGGCCTCGCCACAAATCCGGGCCTGCAGTTGCCCTTGTTTACTACACTGGTGCAAATCTGCGATTTTAATAGTATGTGAGCACAATTGCTCAGATATCTACATACTTTGTTTAAATGTAATTAATAACGTTTATGTATGTATATTTATTTCTTTTATAACATTTTACCTATGCACACTTTAGGATTGATATATGTTTTTGGTTACCTTAAAAGGGGCTTTATTTTTAGCCAGTGACCTTTAGACTAGAAGTACTGACATGAATATCTTTAAAGCATCTGACTTCAGGAAAAGCCATACACAACTTGTACTATTTCTAAACCCATAACTGTTAAGTATACTGATTCCATAGCTGAATCAAGTCCTCATCCAGACAATTATCAAGTAAGGGAGCCTGTTGTACTGAAACCACTTTAAGCAATATGGTGGATGTATTTTATTGTCATATCAGTATCTAAGCACCACCTTGTGGCTATTTTGCATAAAGCAGCAATTTCAAGTACAGAGGAAATATAATTGATTTACATTTGAATTTCACAGAGGTAAAAACCGTTATGTCTGCTTTCTTGATATTATGATGGGGTTGTTGGGTCATATAGATAATCATGTAAATGCACACACATTGTTGAAGTTTAGAAAATGGAGCAAAATTTGTTTCCTTTTCCATACAGCACTGCATACTACAGGGGCAGCACATGGGAGGGAGTCCCCAAGGCATTCCTCATGCCCCTATCATTGAGTGAAATGCAAAAGACAGGAGCAAAGGTCCATGAATTTTGCAGTCCTAAGTGATTTTCGAATCAACAGAAAAAACTGTTTTTACCAATTTACACTATGCCTGATCCACTTCTTCTGTCCCCTCAAGAAGCTGATGCAGTTGCAAATTTGTAGGAATTGTGGACAAAACAGGCTCAAAACCGCAGAAACTTTGCTGCAAGGTTTGTTCAACACAACATGTTTCGAGCAGTGTGGCTCTTTTTAAAGTGTTCAAAAGTGCACATCATACATAAGAATTTAAATACATCAAACTCCACCCACCTGCTGTGATAGGTTGATAAGTTAATTAAAACTAGGAAAATTAAAGGTCACTGCAATGGGGATTTTTTCGCCTGACCTTCATGTGTTTCAATATAACGTATAACACACAATAGTCCAAAGTGTCCATTATGGTGATCAGTCCATACATAATGTCCTGTAAACTCCAATAGGTACACTTCACCCCTTGTACTGCAATAAATGCCTACAAAGTAGAGTCCAACATTGCTTCAAATTTACACATTTCATTTAAACATACAACCTTTGTGTATTAATTGATTATGCACATAAGTGCATGAATGAATATTTACTTTACCTGCCTCAATAGCGATACTGCCCATTTTATCTTACCACTTTGTAGTGCTGAAACTGTATAATCTTGTTTCTAATTCTAATTTGTTACTATTGGCGCTTCCATTCCATTAATAACGTTTTTATCTGTCTATCTATCTATCTATCTAATTCCTGGTCTTTTTGTTGGGGGCGTCATGTCGCCAGCTGCCAACCACTAAACTGGGCTTGTGGAATTAAGCAATGTACTTAACATGTGGCAGTAATATAGTGTATAGCTGAAGGAATGCTAAGCTAGTTGAGGGCATGCATCTTCAAAGAAATGTGTTTTAAGAGAATGGCAGAGAGATTGGAAGAAATTTAAAGGAAAATGGAAGCTAGATGCAAAGAAGGGGTGCTAGTAAAAGTCTGATGTGTTTATGTAAAGAGATAATGAATGAGGAATTGAGGAATAGGTCATTAGAAGAGCATAACACTCAGTTTTGTGAGATAACTTCTGAGATATATGGTAGGGCCGAGCTATAAACTGCTTTGAAGATCAGGGTCAGTAGTATACTTTTTACCTGAAAGGTAGAGGAAGATATCGTAAAGACTGGCAGAGTGGTATGGTAGAGGAAGAGTGGTTGGGAAAGGTTTATTCAAGGCCACAAGCCCTCTCCAAAATACTTATCAAAATATAACACAAATCGCTTGGGACCAGTGGAAGAGAGAATATCGCTTTATGCAGATGATCTGCTTATCTATCTGGCAGATGCGGGTCCATCGTTAGCTACTTTAGCCTCCATCATAACAGAATTTGGGAGATTGTCAGGGCTGCGGGTCAATTGGGATAAATCTGCCCTACTACAAGTAGACCCAACCCCCCTTCCTGCCTTGCCACAGGAGATCCCAATAGTAGTGGTGAGGGAATTTACGTACCTCGGAATCAACATTAACCCAGAATTATCTACCTTTATACCTCGCAACCTGGACCCAGTTGTGTCCTCCCTCACTACTACTCTGTCTGTGTGGTCTAAGCTTCCATTGACACTTTGGGGAAGGATTAATATTTTTAAGATGGTATATCTGCCACGATTTTTGTACATATTTCACAACTCACCTACTCATATTCCGAAGAGTTTTTTTAAGACTGTCCATCAAATTGTGGTAAGGTTTATATGGGGAGGGAAAAAGCCCAGGTTGGCCTGGCGGAAACTTACCCCCGCCACGAAAGATGGGGGACTGGGCTTGCCAGACTTATACCTCTACTATCTAGCCAGTCAACTACACTATGTTAAATGGTGGTTTGAACCTGATCCCTATAACCCCAATACAACACTTCAGGCACTGGCTATGGGGTCATGGGAAGGACTCAGGCACCTTCCGTATAGAGCAATCGCAGATCATGACGGACTCCCAGCAGTCATAACAACCCCAAGGAAGGCCTGTAATTTGGCACTCAAGCTGTATCCAAGGAGTTCTCCCATTCTAACACCCAATGTTCCGTTGTGGGCTAACTCCCGTCTTCCCCATTTCCATATATTCCCCGATTTTCTTTACTGGTCACGAAAACGCATTAGGCGATTACAGGATGTGCTAGATGGTGCCAAGTTTGGCTCATATGAGTTCTTTAAAGGAAAACTTGCCCAATCTATCTCACTTTCGGTATTTCCAACTGCGGCAAGTATTTCTAGCACAATTTGGAGTATCTGAAATACAAACCTCACAACCACAATTTGAAACTGCGTTATGGTCTCCTACCATGACAAAACTTACATCCACCTTATATAAGACCTTGCTACAAACATGCCCCCCCCCGTTTAAAGCAGCATATCAAAAATGGCTAGCCGACATCCCAGACCTCGAAGACGAGGAGTGGGAGGAAGCAACAGATAAAGGTTATAGTTGCCTCTACTCTGTACGCGACAAATTGATTCAATTTAAATGGCTTCATCAGTTCTATATCACCCCTGTGCGGTTAAATGCCATGGGAAATAACCCAACTGCAAAATGTCATAGGTGCCGGGCTGAAGGGGCCACCTTTTTACACATCGCTTGGTCGTGTCCACCAGTCTCCATGTTTTGGACCGAAGTTATGGATATCTTAGCGGATAAATTAGATTTCCCTAGGCTGCTGACTCCACAGGTGTGCATATTAGGAGTCATAGATGACATCATATACGCTAATCATGCCAGAGTTAGATACCGTACACTGTTGTACTATGCTAAGAAAATAATTGCTATGGCATGGATGGGTCCTCAACCGCCCACGGTACAAAACTGGATAACGTTGGTGAATCAGAATCTGCCTCTCATTAAACTCACCTTACTAGCCAGAGGCTCACTGCAAAAATTTGAGAAAATATGGAGTCCATGGTGGGAAGCGGGACTTGGGGGTCAGGGCTCCCGCACATGAAAAGTAGCGTTTATTTCTACTGTAAAAGGCAGGAATCCTTAATTCCATCTAGTCACTGTGCAATATGTTGTTGATAGGAATCTTGGAGGCAACATTCACATCTCACTGTAAGGCTGTTTGAACTGTGTTTTAGTTCTTGAGTGTATCAATCACATTACTAAACGAATTGATGAGTACACGTTTTATTTCAAGCTCTGTAATGGTAACTCAACTGCATTTACGGCATATACTTTGTTTTATGTTTTATGTGTTATAAAACAATAAAATTTTACCTTTAAAAAAAAAAATATATAACACAAATGAAACCAAAGCTCTCCAAGCTCACTTTATAACTAGGAACACCAAGTGATGATGACCTCCCTTAGACCCTAGTTAAAGGCAGCAGGGAAGGCAAAATACATGTGGATTAACAGCTGAGGTTTTTAAATACCTTTGTAACAGGTATGGATGTTGAATGGGTTTCATTTTTAATTTGAGAAGGACTTTATTATAAAGCTGTTTATGTCTGTGTGACAGGTCCCCTTTAAATTTAAAGGAGAACTAAACTCCTAGTTAATCAGAAATCCCCATCCCCTTCCTGTCCATTGGCCCCCCTCACTGCTTTCTCCCTCCTTAGTATTTCAGTGGAAAAAGTGTCCCTGTCTCGTACCTTGGCATATTCATGCAGAGTAGCGCAGCAGAGCTTTCCGGCGCCATCTTCTGCATTTTCGGATACTCTTCTTTTCCTTCGGAAATCTTCTGAGCTTTCCGCGCATGCGCAGTAGGCAAGAATACCAGAATGGTCCCAACTGCTCGAGTATGTTATAGATTAACCTATTTTAATCAAACCCCTCGATTTCTAGCCTGCCATTAAAAAATAGTATCTGGTTGTTGGAGGTCATTGACCCAGCAACAGAACACCAATTGACTGTTAGGGTCCAATGATATTGTTATTTTATCTTTTATTGCTTTTAATTTATTGGGCCCTCTCCTGTTCATTTTTCATCCTGACTTCCAAAGTGTTCCCTGGTTTTTAATTTAACTTTTTGCTGAAGAGATTTGGCAAGTTACCCTTTGCTGATAACATGATCATCTTAACCTCCAACAAAAGTGGAAAGTGGAAAATACAATGCTGCAGTAAATTCTTGTTGTTGTTGCTGAGAGGTGAAATCATTAGGTCAACACTACAGGCAATGTTTCGGGACTTTACTTGCCCTTTCTCAAGCCTGCCTGGTGATACAAGGTACAAACTACGTATCCCCACCAGACTGGGAGAGTACCAAAACATGACAACAACCAACCACATACAAAACATTATACATAGTGCGAAGGAGTCCACAGATTCAAGTCCAGTCTCTCAGATTAGCTATACCAGAAAAAGTAGAGGTCTTTTTAATATACATATAATTCTTTCTAACTTTTAAAAATGTGAATATTATATGTAAATTATTTTAATGCATTTTAATTTCCTTGTTTTGCTAAGCTGGCCCTTTCAAGAGTTCTTAGAAAGAACTCCTACCAAATGAAATGCCGCAGATTCAGATCATCTCCTTTATTCTATAAGCCTGGTAAACTTTTGGCATCAGAATGGCAGCAGAATAGCCATTAAGAGCTGTACAAAATAAAATCTTGTCTGTCAAACCTACTATTAATAAATGTCAAAACTGGACCAGATACTGTTTCAAACAGGCAGAGGTAGAGCCTTGAGGGATAGAATTTCAGTCATAAGGAGCAGCAAGAAAGAAAGGTTTAAAATAGGAGAACTCAGTGGATGCTGGAAGTTTGAAAAGATGGTGGCTTTGACAGGAATGAAGGAGATAACAAGAACAAATCAGGACACATAGGAGAGAAAGGCATTGGAGTTTTGCAGAAAGTTAGACTTTGTTAATGGCATGCTCATTTCAGCCACCAACAAAAGTGAACATGTTCAGTACTGATGAGGAACATGATCAAAACTTGAGGACTGAGTATAAATTAAAAAATAAAGAATTAGACTCGAGTCAATATTTTCTCCATACATATTTATTAAAAAACAGAGGTAAGTTTCATTAATATATAAGATAACTATAGCAAAAGCGTTACAAATTAAATTGGCAGCAGGGGAATTCTCTGCCACCACAGCTGAATTTTCTGCCATCACAGCTTTTCTCTTTCTTTTACTCTGGCTGTACGCTGGCTGCTTGGAGAAAGATGTTTAACTGGACTAGATTTCATATTATCCTCTTTCGGAATCTCATGCCATTTAACAACAGATTCATGATGTTCTGAGCCATGCCCAGTGGGATGGTTTGTGCTAGGCCATCAGTGTACTTCACTCTGGTTTGGACATGACTGCTCTGTAGTCCATCTGCTGAAATAACCTGTCCTGTTTCCTAAAAAGTCTTTGCTTTTCTTTATGGTTTATTCCTACGCAAACATGGTCATATCCAGTAACTCCTTATGTGCCAGGTAAAAAAAAAGTTCTGCCAATTGAATTAATGAAGTTTTAGTCCTCCCCCTGCTCAAAATATATAAGTACCATAGCAAAAACATATTTATCTGCTACTTTTTTAAGCTTGAAGTTGTCCTCGTGAAGAACAGCAGTAATTGCACCCTGGGGATGGGGAATGCTCCAGTCTTCACCCACCCATTGACTTGAACTTCCTCATTGTTCTCCTGTTAAAGTGGTATATGTAGTTATGAAATGCAGGGTGTCTTTATTACATTCTTTTCTTTTTCCACCCCCTCCCAATGAACAGGTCCTCTTGTCTTACGTTCATTGCACTTTCTTTCAATGTTTAACTCACCTTATCAGTATCCTGGTTCCACAAATCCATTCAGGATGAAGGTTTTTTTTCATAAATGCTTCTTGTTCCTATTGATTTTTTCTAACTCTACATAGCTGTTCAAATGGAATATTGTAAATCCATTGTGGATGATGATTACTTCGTGCTAGATAATTGCATACATCTGTATTTATTAAGAATATCTTAAGTGAACCTGCAAATTTTGATGTATATTTAAAGGTCTAAAAAATACATGTATTAATTATTAATTATCTTTGTAGAAGTTAATGAAACTTTTAAATAACATTTAAATTCATGTTTTTATATAATTTATGGATACAGTGGAAGATCATTTTTCGTTCATTTCCAGATGGTTAGAATATCTTCTATGTATCTACACCATTGGAAGTCATCTACGCCTGCATTTAATTTGAGAATTATATGACACAACTCCCAGTAATCCATGAACAGGTTGGCATAGCTTGGTGCGAATCATGTTCCCATGGCAGTACCACACAGTTGCAAATAATAACTATCTTCAAACCAAAAATAGCTCCCTGACTAGGTCTTATCAATGTGCATAATAATGTTTTTTTATTTCTAATGACACTAAGAACATAATTGACTCTCTCTACCTGGATTCAAAAGATCACTGCCAAACACATTACATCCTTTTTTTGCTGTGAACTCCAAAACAGCACTATTTTCATTCTTCTAGAGTCTGATTAAAGTCTAAATTCTGAAAGCAAATATTGCTTAGCAAACCCAGACTGCATCTTGCATCTGTAAATAAGCTTAGGATACCTTTGGAAAACTAAAATGAGTCAAGGAATGTACAGTATATGTCCCAATAACTGTTTTATAGCCATATATGTACATGAGTATATACTGTCTTTTAATAAATCCTGTCAATTTCAGAGCTGGCCAAAGAGTTGTTGTACCTGAGGCAAGAGTGGAAACATGCTCCCCCCCTTACCTTACCTTACATCGCAGGTTACATAGCAACATTATCCTCCCCCCATAAAGAGTTAGTGGGAGACAAATACCACCTGACACAGAAAGGTTGAGGAGAAACAACTAACTTATCTGATGATGAGTCACTAAAAAAGTGTCAGGCTCTTTTGGAGATTCGATAGGAAGAGCAGTTAGAACTGCTGTTAGTGTACAGCTTGCTGAACTTGACCCGAAGGAATAGATGCAAGCCAAAAGCGTGGTCGGAGAACAGGCAGAGAGTCGGTAGGCGGGCAGAGGTAAACGTAGTCAGGGACAGGCAGAGGTCGGAGGCAGGCAGAAGATATTCGTAAACGGGAATCAGGCAATAGGTCAGTAGGCAGGCAGAAATACTCGTAGTCAGGAACAGGCCGAGGTCGATGGCAGGCAGAAGGTAATCGAAGTCCAGGTCAGGCCGAGGTCGGTAACAAGAAAGACAAATCCAAAGAATAATCTGAGAACACAGTAACAAGCACAAGCAAGGAAATCACCAAGCACTGTTTGCTCTTACTGACGTCTTTTTATAGGGACAAGTTTGGCGCCAAAAACGTAATGACGCAGCGTCAATGCGCCCGCGTCCACCGCGACGCGCACGCGTCCGAGTAAACGGACGCGCGCCCGCGTGACAGACGCCGGGAATCCTCAGGAACCTAAGCACCCCCGTGTCTGCGCCCCGGCTGCGGTTACAGGTACCTTACAAAAAGTGTGATAGAGATGTCAATTCCCACAGGTTTCCAGAGAGGTTACCCAATTTTGGAGGACCCTGCACTCCCGTCATGGATATTCTCCCAGTTTTTACTATTTCCCGTCTGAGTCCAATGTGCGCATGCACAGTGAGCAATTTATTACTTGAAAAAGACCGGTTTATGATGGGCACGCGCGAATTGGCATTTAGTGATGTCACAATAGGCTACGTATCCACTACAGTTAGGTCTACTTTTTCCAAAGATCTCCCAGCTTCCTCCTTCTCAAGGTTGACATCTTTGTTGGATTGTGTATAAATGTATATATTTATTTATAAACACAGTCAAGTCAGTTGATCTTAAAGTGGACCTGTCACCCAGACACAAAAAGCTGTATAATAAAAGTCCTTTTTAAATTAAATATGAAATCCAATATCATTTTTTTATTAAAGCATTCATAGCCTTAGGCATAGGCATAGAGGCGGGGCAGACAATTATTTTCACTTTCCATTCAGCACTTCCTAGATGTCACTGCTCTCCCCACATTCCCTTGTTCTCTTCACCATTTAATTGTGTAGCCAGGGCATGGGGATGGACATCAGGTCCCCCATTCTGTTGCACAAACAAGATTCTGAGATGATACAAGGCTTGTCTTAATAACAGTGTCCACAAAATGGCTCCTGCCTGCTTGCTGTAATTATGAATTCCCAGACTGAAGGAAACAAGATTCAAATAATTTACATAGTGTAATTAAAGTTCATTCTGCTTGACTAATGTGATAAAATAGGATTTTGAATATTTTTTTTGGGATGACAGGTCCCCTTTAACATTTATAAACGTTCCCTTATATGGCCGACCAATTCGTGATAGTGTTTCTAATGAAATTCATCATAAACTAATCATAAAACTCAGGGCTGCGACAATTTCTATATATCTTAGTGTCTGTGCAATAAAACTGACTCGTAAAGAGAGTGCGCCATTTTTATGATAGTATATAGCGTTAATAAAATACCAATATAAATATAAAAACATAATTAACCACTCTATAGATGGCTAAAAGGAATTTCAAACTTACTATTATAAATACCTGTGGCTCACTCCAGCCATACCGGATATACTTCCAGCCTCATTGATTAGCCCATGAATGCATGACTGAATAAATAACTACACCCTTCTAGTTCATAAATAAGTGAATCAATGAATAACTAATGGCTATTGGTATTTTATTAAAGCTATATATTCTCATAAAAAGGGAGCTCTCTCATTATGAGTCAATCTCTGGTGTTGTGTTGTGCAAATTGACTGCATTGGCCACCATGCATTGAGTGAACTCCATTGCTCTCTCTTTTCTTCTCAAAAATCTGAAAACGTTGTGTTAAAGTTGTCTTATTTTAACTATTATTATATAGAGTTTGTGTTGCCATGTTTTTCACACTTTGTACCCTACCCTACACTTGTTCATAAAATGAAGCACAAAGGCCTGCATGTTTCGGGCACTATATTCATAAGGAACAGGCTGGGCATAGCATGTACACCCTACCTCCTTTCAACTCCTACCTGACCCATAAATCATTTGGATACACAAGTTAGGGAGGCATTTACCACCTGCCCTATTACACGTCTTAGGTACAATTCTGCATTGCACCTGCATCACTATACCTTACAACTTGTGCTGGATTCCACGAAAGGTTCAAGGGACAGGCTGGACTGAAATCCCCTTCCACAAATGCTCTGCAACTAGGAACTAAGAGAAGTGGTTCATTTGTGAGAATAAGCTTTTAATTTATAAGATCAGATGACCCTGTTCTGACTATGCAAACCTGACACAATATTATTAAGCTGGGTTGCTTAAGGGCCTCCTTTCGACCTTTGCCCATTGGCCGGGATTAGTGGCACCCAAGACAAGACATAAATACTTGGTCAGGTGATCTGACAAGCCCCTCAACCCACTCCACATACCTCTCCTGCCACTATCTTGATCTTCTTTCCTCCTCCAATTGAATTGCATTCTGAACTCTCTGCATTAAAATCTGGTCATAGACAAGATATAAACTTACTCAACTTTTCGGACCATGTGTGGGATCAAATAATCGTCCCAAGAGTTTTCTTACCATAGTCGATCATTTAGTCGATAGGACAGGTTAGACCGGTTTTGTTAGGTAATTATAATATCTTGCAAAAAACAAAATCAGGATAGACTTACTGTTGGTTGAAAAAGGAGCCCAGATGATATAAAAAGTAGAAAATCTTTATTAGGACATACAGGGGCGGAACTACCGGGGGAGCAGGGGGTGCGAGCGGGCCAGGGCCCGCACCCCCTGCGCCAGGGCCCGCCGCCCTCTAGTTCCGTTTTTGAGGACATATTCAAACCTGACGTCTTTTGTGCCAAGAATGGGCACTTACTCATAATATCTTTGCATGCATTGCCTGACGATATCTATGATCACTGGGACGTAACTTTTGTACAATTGTTGTCTGTCAATTAATGGCCAGAACATCGTCTGATTTGATATTTTTCCGACTTTAATCCTACAATTTAAATCTGAATGGTTAGCTTTTAGATCGTGGCATTGAAACAAATGATCAATATCTGAATGTTCATTGTACAAGAATTAAAATCTGAACTTCTATGGCCAGTTTTAGGGTACAAACCATGGGTCAGGTTGCACAGTGCATACAAAAATTAGGTTTTGCAGCCATATTTTGCACTTTGCACCCTGCCCCACCAGTAGTAAATAAGTCCATTGCTTTTTTTCTAGGGAACAGCAAATGACACTTAAGCTGGCCATAGACGCAACGATCTGATCGTACGAATCGTGGACTCGTACGATTTTCAGACCGTGTGTGAAGAGTCCCGACATTTTTCATCCGGCGGAGATCGGTCGTTTGGTCGATCGGACAGGTTACAAGATTTCTGTCGGCTGCCGATAATATCTCTGCGTGTATTGACGAACGTACGATTTTCAGTGGGAGACTGTCACCAGCTTTGTCAGACATAACTATCGTACGTTTGCTGTCAGGGGCAGAACATTGGCTGATCTGTTCTTTTACTACTTTATTTGATCGGAATGGTAAGACTTTGATCTGAATGGTTAGTGGAGGGTCGGGAGATGGGAGAGTCCGATCGTACGTCTATGGCCAGCTTTAGGAAAACCTGCCTATGGTTTCCTACCTGTAGCGATATACTTTATTCCATCTGTCTGCAGCACAAGAGAAAACAGAAGGCTCTTATATTTCTAGTAGCCCTTGCCTAAAGAAGTAGGATACAAGTGATTTAAGACCTTCAGAGAGAGCAGCAATATGTATGTATGTATATTTTCATTTGTATAGCGCTCCTTGAGGGCAAAGCACTGTACAGCAAAACAATACATTACTAGTAACTAACAAGGGGTCACTGCAATAATAAGTAACAATAAATGCATTATTAGAAATACAATTCACATAAATATAAAATAAAATTATAATACAGATTAAGTGCACAGTGTCAAGGAGACAAAAAGGATGGAGGACCCTACCCTGTAGGGCTTACAGTCTAAATAGGAGGGTAACTTACAGACACAATTCGGATGTAAATTGGTCACATGTCCTTAATAACAGCAAGACAATTAGTATCTATGTCTCCTTAATTGGCTTATTTCATTCCTAGTCAAAGTCCAATATTTGCACCTGCTTTTGTGTGATAACCATTTGAATCCCCACTCCACTGAGCTGACGGCACACAAGCGCATGAATCAGCCGTACAAAAGAAGATCATTAAACACTTTGCATAATTGCAAAGCTATTGAAAAGCTGCACTCAGGGAAATGGAAATCCAGCTGAAATGTAATGGAGAACGTATTCTCGGCACTGGCAGCTAGGGAACAAGAAAACAGACTGCTTTTAAAGCACTTTTACCATGAACATATCTATGCAGGATAACAGGTTGGGGATAAAAAAAAATTACAATTTAACATGAAAATCATTTTTTATATTTGGTTGCCCCCTTGGAAGTTGTGAATGTTAGCCAGTATTCATATTTTTTATTTTTAAACATATAGCAAACCAGTTTGGCAAACAACTAGGTGTTTTTTAATGTCTGCAGCCCTATAAAAAGCTGGGTGTGTATAGGTGTCAAGGCAACGGCATGACTAAGCTGCATGGCCTGCTTTCAGAAACCTCCAATGCACGCTACAATAGGGAATACAGTATGAGAGCTACTGGTGTGGGTTTAGCAAGCCTTCACCCTGTGTTTGTATAGAACTTACACAGCAGGTATCCCAAAAGCCAATCAAATTCATGTTGCCATGGGTGGTAAAATATGTTGCACAGTCACAATGGCAGGGCAGAGGGGCATTTCCACACCATCAATCATTTTATGTGCAATAACTTTACTCCAGAAATCATTTGGAAAATTATACACAAATGTGTTTTTTTAAAGGAGAAGGAAAGGCTAAAATGAAGTAAGCTTTATCAGAAAGGTCTATCTAAATACAACAGTAAACCCTCAAAGTAGTCCTCTATCAAAAGAAACACAGCATTTCTTTCCTTCTATTGTGTATACATGGGCTTCTGTATCAGACTTTTTTCTTTCAGCTTATACCTCCAGGGCTAGGGCTTGAGCATCCTCAGTTTGCTCCCCTCCCTCTTCCCCTCTCTGCTGTAATCTGAGTTCAGAGCTATGAGCGAGCAGGGAGAGACTCAGGCAGGATGTGATGTCACACTAAGCTAATACGGCAGCTGCAGAGAGAACTTCTAGAGCTGTTTACTCAGGTATGGTAAAGCATTCTACAGAATAAATATAGTGTTCTCGCTTGCACTATTTTGGCTAATCTATTGGCAATAAACTGATTTGGTATCTTTCCTTCTCCTTTAAGAACAACTTGTTATGTAATACAGCCACTAATGTCTTTGGACAGGGGGTCTACCAATGTGGCCTTTGCCCCCGGCCTACCTGTGACTTAAAGCACTACTAACACCCTGAACAGTACATTTACAAAAAAAGTACTATCAAAGGATTATCATTATCCACCCAGCAGTGGTGCGACTATATGTGAAATAGACCCCATGAGTGCATGGGGTGGGGGACACTGTAAGGACAGGGGGAAAGATTAATCCTGGGTAATTCGGAAAGTTATGGAAAAAGTATACCATATTAATGAATAAAGTTATTTTTATTTCTATACACAGGTATAAAGAATCAAGAAACACCCAGGTTATCATTACTGGGAAAATGTCCCCATGGGCAGTAACAAATGACAATCAGTCAAATTGTTGCATTTGTTGTTCTACCTGCAGCTGGCTTTACAAAGCTAATCACTGATTGGTTGCTATGGGTAACTGCCCATGAGCAAATTTGCCCAGTGTTGATAAATTAGCCCCCTTTAGACATGACCGGGCTACCATAGTGTTTGTCCTTCCAGAGTTTAGGGCAATACAGGTCTGGGACCTGTTACCCAGCATGCTTAGGACTTGGGGACTATCTGTAATTTGGATCTCCATACATTTATTCTACTAAAAAACATAATTTAAACATTAATTAAACTTAATAGGATAGTGCTGTCTCCAATCAGTCAAGTACAGGAAACCCGTTATCCAGAAAGTTCTGAATAACGGAAGGGGCCATCTCCCATAGACTTCATTATAAAAAATGAATCCAAATTTTTAGAAATTATTTCCTTTATCTCTGTAATAATAAAACAGTACCTTGTACTTGTTCCCAACATATATAATTTGTCCTTATTGGGGGCAAAACCAGCCTATTGGGTTTATTTAATGTTACATTAATGTTTACATTATTTTCTAGTAGACTTTGGTAATCCAAATTATGGAAATATTATCTGAAAACCTCCAGGTCCCGAGCATTCTGGATAACAGGCCCCATACCTGTACAAGGTACTGTTTCATTATTTCGGGAAAAAAGGAAATCATTTAAAAAAGAATTAAATTATTTGATAAAAACAGAGTACATGGGAGATGATAATTTTGTAATTCAGAGCTTTCTGGATAATAGGATCCTGGACATCGGATCCCATACATGTACTGTGTGTTATTAAGAGCAGTCCTGGGCTTGGAGAATGTCCAGACATCCGTCATCAGAGGAAACCAATATGGCAGTTTACAGCCATAAGTTTAAATACAAACACATCCAGAAATAGATTATACCTGGGTGCTGTTCAGCAAGCTGCTAGCCTATACCCATTGCCTGTGATATATGACAACACAGATGGCCTTTGGGGGCAAGTGTGTGGACCTTTTTGGGTGACACCATGAAACAATTATAGGAGAACAAAACCTATAATCACTGGGGGAGCCAAGTTGTATAATTATCTACCATTTAAAAAAAAAAGATATGTGTATATGTTAAGCATTTTTTTCCTGTTTCCTGCTAGCAGTCCTCTTAAACCACTTTGATATTTTTATTTGTGACAATGGTCACATCTTCTGTGGTTTGCACACAAAACAAAGTGCTGATCTCTTACAGAACCAGAGCAATTCTATGTGTGCATAAGTGGGTAAAATACATGTGTTCTTTATCAGTAAATCCTTCACTAGGGATCGGCTCTGAGCGCAAGGGCTGCATTAAGCATTGACCTAATGTTTGGTGCAAATAGTTTTTTCTAATGGCAATAAAATTATTTTCTAGTGCCAAAGCTCCCTGATTGTGGGGCTGTTCCTTCTGGGATATCCTTGAGTAGTGGCAGATGACTCAGACCTAAGGGCAATGGGTGAGACATGTTGTCCAAGGTTAGATCTTCGCTACCATGGATGACAAATCTCCTGACAAAGACTTTCCATTGAATAACATTATGATTGCCGCAAGTAAAAGTTAGTGCTTGCGGTGATCTTAAATTGCGAGAGATTGCCTTCCTTCCTATTTTCCTGTGATTAATCCAGATTGCTAATGTACTATTTTTTACTGGGCGACAAATCTCCCCGTGTGCCACGGCCCTAATGATTGTTTCCTCCCCTAGATACATCTGAAAGCCCAGCTTTAAGGTCATTCAGAGTCAGAATAGGGGCAGACTCTTGTCCTATATAAGAAATGTGCTTGTATGGCTGACACCCTTATTGTTTTTTCATATACCTGCAACCTTGTTATAAGATAAGGATGGGCCCTGATCAAAGGTGTGACTGAAATCAGAAAAATCTCACAATCACTGATCTAAGGATACATCAAAAGGACTGTTGCCAATGGTGTGTCTTGAAAAAATGTATGGGGGATCTGGTGTGCACCCTCAGGCACCCATCCCTGACCACTTGCTGACAGCTGCCTACAACAAAGGAGCAAGTGTAAAGTGGAGAGAGGTAACTACCATACAGCAGACCCAAAGATCAGGGCCACCATGTCCCTTTTATTCTAATTATACTCATAATTACAGCCAGGACCTAGGGTTGCCACCTTTTCCGGAAAAAAATACTGCCCTTCCTATACCTGTATAGAGTTTAGTATCACAATAGCCTTTGATATTATGTCTGTCCAAAAAATCATCCAAGCCATTCTTATAGTCATTAACTGAATCAGCCATCACAACATCACCCGGCAGTGCATTCCACAACCTCACTGTCCTGACTGTGAAGAACCCCCTACGTTGCTTCAAATGAAAGTTCTTTTCTTCTAGTCTAAAGGGGTGGCCTCTGGTACGGTGATCCACTTTATGGGTAAAAAGGTCCCCTGCCATTTGTCTATAATGTCCTCTAATGTACTTGTAAAGTGTAATCATGTCCCCTCGCAAGCACCTTTTTTCCAGAGAAAACAACCCCAACCTTGACAGTCTACCCTCATAATTTAAGTTTTCCATCCCTCTAAAGTTGTGTGTAGTTCCCTTGGCATTTTAGTTCCACAAAGCAGAAGGGTCACTAGTTGGACTTCCCATTAGCTTCATGTGCTCAGTATCTTTGGACCAAAAACATACTCAATAATTGGAAACATATACAGTATAAGACAATCCAACGCCAAAGGAAACAGTCCTCGGAACCAAAGGGCAAAATCAATTTATCAAAAATTATCCTGTAACTCAATATTTCGTAGAAAAACAACAAAGCCTTAATTCAGAGTTACACATAAAAAATTCATATGTATAGACCCCACAGTAGGCGTATGCGTTTCACATCTACTGGTACTTAGACCACCATTCCATACCGGTAGGTACAAAAAGCATAAGGTGGGCCACTGTGAGGCTGTTTGTAAATATTTATAATATGTAACTCTCAGTATCGTTGGTACAGACTATTAATAGTTGCCACTTTGTGCAGCAAACCAATGGCATGTTTTTTTTTTTTTTAATATTGCCTAAAGGCCCCAGCCTAATATTTTATTTTAGCATCTCTGCCCTATACTAAAACCAGCCGTGGCTGCTAGAGAAATATATAAGGTTTCACTAGCAGTTAAATTAGGGTTGTCACCTTTGTCGGTGGCTAAACCCAAACAAAGGGGGCAGGGCAGAGAGCATTAGGGGTGGAGCAGTGATGTTTGGGTGGGCATGATGACATCAGAGATGATGTGGTGGAGTTATGATGCAGAGTCAGGGTTATTGCATCACTTATATGCAACTGGCTGGATTTCTGTTCAGTTTTCGCAAATGTGACTGAAAGTTTTGAATGGACAGCCCTTTGACAAACTGAGATGTCCAGTTGAAACCCACAATGCTGGAACCCCTACCTCTATCTATTCTGCGCCATGAGTAAGACCAATCAGATATGGGATCTGTTATACAGAAATCAGTTATCCAGAAAGCTCCGACATTTGCTTATTTCCGTTTCTGTTATAACAAGAAATGAACTGCACTTGATAGTAACTAAGCCATGTCAAGGTGAGTATGTTGGTATTTAATTGGTTTTCATATATTGGCCAGATTATTGTTTGGGTTTCACAAGGCTGAAAACAGAACAGAATGTTGAGACCCGAACAGGCCTTAGGAAAACCGAACTATTCGGGTCAAAACCGAAGTTAAATGCATAAATATTTTAAAATCCGCTTCACGTTTTTATTCTCCTTACACGGTGAGTGCGTGACACATTATTTATTTCACAGTAAAGTATTCTAATCCCAGGAAATAGACATTCATTTCCATATTGCGGAACCTTCCTCCTTGCAGTCGCACAAGGCAGGCTGGGATTTGTAGTACTAAAACGACCGAATCGCCGCACAGTTTGCTAGTCCCTCCCTAAGGAATCTGAATTGCCCTGCCAATGACATCATAGATCTCACCTTGACTCATCGGCCCCTCCCACTCACGCTTTTCGATCACCATTGGTCAGAAAAAAAAAAGAAACTATCTTCTATTTTCATTGGCTAATGTGCCTGCCAATCGGAAGCAGGGATTTGTTTCTATTTTCATTGGCTAATGTGCCTGCCAATCGGAAGCAGGGATTTGTGTTTTTTTTTCTTTTTTCGCCTCCTTATTCCTCCCGCCCTTAGCCTGTAAGATGTCATAGAATATGGCGGCGGCTGTGTGGTAAAGCTTCCTAGGAAACTGCGGCGGCGTCTGTGCGGCACAGGCCTGCGAGTTATGAGCTCTGCGGGGATTATGTCGACAGAAGAGCCCGGGAAAAGAAATCTGTGGGGGACGGTGGGTGACAGCGGCGGGTGGAAGTGAGAAGCTACGGACGGTGTGCGTATCCCAGACCCCCCCTCCCCTTTTACACTACTGCGTCCCCCTTGGCAGCCGGGGGAGGACCGGGTTACCGCCGCACTGCGCGACTCTGGACGTCTATTGAGCTGCCTCCAGCTGCAGGAACATGAAGGGGCTCACATTAACCCTTAAGGGCTTTGGACTTTTGCTCATCCTGACGCTGGGTCGGCTCCAAGCAGCTCCACTTCCTGAAACAGGTGCAGGTAACAGATATGATCTCCCCACCTTCCCTCTGGCAGCAGCTTCTCCATTCTCCTCATTGATAATCCTCAATACACCCCTTATTTACACTCCTCATAATAAATGCCTGGGGGTGCAGGGTCTTATTGTGTGTGGGGGAGGGGCAGAGACTGTTCCATTGGCCCCAGTATTAGAGGGTCCCTCAGCTGCACAGTCTCTAACTCTGGCTCTGTCTGCAGGGGAGACCCCCCCCCCCCAGATATTAGTACATTTACATAAGATTCCTAATGGATACTCTCAAACCTGTGAATAAATGGTTAGGCTACTAATAGCCATCAAGGGGTTTCACCTCATCGTTTAACTAGTTTTAGCTTTTTAGTTGCCTCTGTATATATTTATAGATTGAGGGGGTCTCGTATATCAGACCTGTCAGGGGTTTCCATTTAAAGCAGGGTCTCTTAACCCTTTCTGGGCTGAGACCTGGAAGTCTTGGGAGTCAGGCTTGAGTAGGATTACTTACACACGGAGCGTTGGCTGTCCCTGTCGGCCTAGAACCTTTCCTAATGCCACTGAGTGTAGAGTTCCCCCATGTGACGCAACAGGCAGGTCTTGGCTCCAAAAACATCAAGTGAGGTACAGCTATCATCACTCTGTGTGCGTTAGTTGGGGTGCTTTACATTGGTGGCACTTTACATTGGTGGCACTTTACAGGTAGTATTTTACCCTGCTAGTATTTACAGGTAGCGCTTTACCCGGGTAGTACTTTATATTGGTAGCATTTACGGGTAGTACTTACGGGTAATACTTTATATTGGTAGCATTTACGGGTAGTACTTTACCTTGGTTGTACTTTACCTTGGTTGTACTTTACCTTGGTTGTACTTTACCTTGGTTGTACTTTACCTTGGCAGTATTTACAGGTAGTATTTAACCTTGGCAGTATTTACAGGTAGTATTTTACATTGGTAGTATTTACAGGTAGTATTTACAGGTAGTATTTACAGGTAGTATTTTACATTGGTAGTAATTTACAGGTAGTATTTCACCTTGGTACTATAAGGGATGTTTACAACTGTACAGGGGGCTTCATGACCATCCTCCTGCTTCCCCTGGGACTTTATTTTGTTAGTTTTTCCCCCAGTCTGGTGCTTAATTTAAGGGGAAAAGAAGCATGGTCCCACTGCAGGAAAGTAGCCGTGCCATGCCTTACTTTCCTTCCTCAGGTGTTCCTAGTGCAGACTTGGACTCATGCAGCTGCGAGTCTTAAGTTTGTGAAGGAATGCTTTTGAAAGGTAAGTAAGAAGGAGCAACACTTGGCTATTTCCTTAAAGGAGCATTATCTTGATCCAGTGTAAAACATTATTGATTGAATTCAGTGAGAGGAGAGCAAGCCTATTGGCATCCTCAGCAAGGCCTTTGTTTTCCTTTGGCTGCTAATCTTCGCTGGAAAATGGAAACTGTTTTAAATGGATAACGCATTATGACCAGCCTCGACTCCCCCATAATTCACGTCTATAGCTTGAAACGCCTTTATTTAAGAATTAATGCCATAACATAGTTACCCTTTGTTCTCATTTGATTGGTCTCTAGCACTAACACAGTTCTAGATTTGCTTAAGAAAACTTTTTTTTATTTTTTTTTTAATGATTCCTATCTTTCTACTTAAATATATTAAGGGTGATGGCACATGGGGAGATTTACTTTCCATTGTACATGTATAGGATCAATTATCCAGAATGCTCAGGACCTGGGGTATTCCGGATAAGTGGTCTTTCTGTAACTTGGATCTCCGTACTAAATATCATTGAAGCATCAAATAAACCCGAAAGAATTGTTTTGCTACCAATATGGATTCATGCAGTTTAGGTTGGATTAAGGATAAGGTACTGCTACATTTTTATGTTGAAAAGTGACATCACTTTTAAAAATGACATGTATATGCTTAAATTGGAGTCCGGTTTCTTTCTGGATAACGGATTTCCGTATAACTGATCCTATACCTGTGTAACATTAAGATCATTGCAAGTAATGTCAAATTATTTGCGGAGATATGATATAGTTGCGGGGAAATGTAAATGGAGGAAATGTCCTGCAATTAAGCCGGATTGCCACAAATAATTGGTTTTACTTGCGGCAATCGTAATGTTAACTATAGAAAGTCTTTTTTTTTTGGGAAATTTAAAATCCGTGATTAAATCTACACTGAAACGGGCAACAAATCCCCCTCTTCCCATGTTCCATGGGTTCTTCAGTCTACAGAGTAAATGAAAATATGCAGTTCTGATTCCATTCTGATTGAGGGCATAGCCATGTCTTGTAAGATTGTCGTTTGCGAGTCCCATTGAAGGGGTTGTTCACCTTCCAAACACTTGTTTTCAGATTGTTCACCAGAAATAGACTTTTTTTTTCAATTATTTTCCATTTTTTACCTTTTTTCTAAAATTTAATTTTAAAGTGTCCTGTCTTCGGTGTTTGAGTCTGGCAGCTCAGTAATTCAGGTGCAGATTCTGCAATGTTACAATTTGCAACATTTAGTTAATACATTTCTCAGCAGCATTTCTGGAGTATTAGCAACTTTTGTATCAATTCTAATAGCTGTTTTTAATGAAACTTATGGATTCTGCTCAGCAGGGACAAAGATAAGAAATGTATCAACTAAATGTTTCAATTTAGAACCATTTAGAACAGGGGTCCCCAACCGCTGAACTAGGCCGCTGAGCCTAGGGGACAATTAACGAATTGGGAAACCAACTGAACTGAAAAAAAGTGTTGGAAAGTGAACAGCCCCTTTAACCAATGTAAAAATCTGCCCTTGTTTGGTTTTTTTTTCTGGGGGTCCATAAGGATAATATCACACCTGACAGTTTTCCTGCTGGACCAACCGTCTATGCTGCCTGTCACACTTCTAATAATAATAGGGTCCTTTTACCTCTTATCTGTTATATATTGTATGTATTCATGTTCATTAAATGCACACATTTGTCATACTGCACTGTGGCATATGTTGGAGCATTTTGACTAATTGGTGGTAATAATCTAATTACTGAAATCAGTCCCCGCTGATACAGACCAGAGTGGTTGTCATGAGTTTAGTCTTATATCAAGCAAACCACGTCATCCTGAACCTCTATGAACCATGTTTTTTCTAAATAAACTTATTGCTTGCATAATATTCACTATGGAAATAATAGACAATTAAGTCACCGTGCCTTTTTTTTTTTTTTTTAATTGCCTTAATTCAGGGTGCGGCTTGTTTAAATATGCAACTTCCCAGTCAAAATCTATAATAATGCTTGCTTAACCTGTCATGAGCAGTATTAATTATAACATGCTAGTACTATTTCTAGGGTACCTGTTATCCAGAATGTTTGGGACCTGGGAGTTTCCGGATAACGGTTCTTTCCGTAATTTGGATCTTCCCACCTTAAGTCTACTAGATAACCATGTGTACACATTAAATAAACCCAATAGGCTATTACAGAGAAAAAGGAAATCAAGATCAAAAGGAAATAGATTATTTGGATAAAATGGAGTCTATCGTAGACGGCCTTTCCATAATTTGCTTTCTGGATAACGGCTTTCCTGATAACTGATCCCATGCCTGTACTGTATTGAGCCTTACATATTTTACAATTACCATCCATTTAGACCATACTTTTACCTGTAAGCGAGACAGTGGCATTTGTGTATTGTCGGCAGGGATGTTCACACAAATTATTCCTGCTGCGAGTCCAGTCAAGTTGTACCATGCTGCAGTTTTTTTGTAAATAAAAATCTGTTGGTTAACCACATTAGAGTTTGTAGTGCTTATTTAATATTAATAGCACCTGGATAAATATCTGTCTGTGATTCATTTTTAATTATAGTACAGGTATAGGAGCTGTTCTCTGGAAAGCTGTTATTCAGAAAAGCTCTGGATTACTGCAACGATATATATCCCATAGACTCCTTTTAATCAAATAATCTCCTTTTTCTTTCTAATAAACAGGGCCTTCTACCTGATCTCAACTAAGATATAATTAATCCTTATTGTAGGTAAAAAAAATATCCTATTGAGTTTAAGTTTTTTTTAGTACACTTAAAACTAGTGATTTTTTACTTCCTTGTTTTGTGACAAAAATCACGCAATTTTCCTCCCCTAATTTGCATATGCAAATTAGGATTCAGTTCGGCTGGGCAGAAGCACCTGGCCGAATCCGAATCCTGCTGAAAAAGGCAGAATCCCGAACTGTATCTTTGATTTGGTGCATCCCTACTTAAAGGTCCCATACCTGTACAGTATGGGACCTATTATCCAGAATGCATGGGTCCTGGGTTTTCCGCATGAGGGATCATTATGTAATTTGGATCTCTGTTCCATATGTCTACAGAAGATTGCCTTTCTGTAATTCTGTGCTTTCCTGGCAACCATGCATTGATATGAACGAGAGACTGGAATATAAAAAGGAAAGGGTCTGAATAGGAAAAATGAGAAATAAAAAGTAGTCATTACTATAAATTTGCTGTATTTAGGTTGGGTCATTTGAAAGCTGGGAAGCGTTTGAAGAAGGCAAATAATTTAAAAAAAAAAAAAAAAAATAATGAGGACCAATTCTATAACATACTAAAAGTTAACTTAATGGTGAACTACCCCTTTAAGATCAATACACACAAGGAAACAAGCCTACTTATGGATTTTTTTTTTTTTAAAGAATGTTGCTCTGTTTTGATAAGTGAGGTGAACGTAAACTGATCCCGCCCACCACCCAACAGTTTACCTGCTAGTAAATATGGTCATCACTATAAATAGAGGTGGTATAAATAAGGAAAGCTGGTGATTAGATTGGCATTGCGGCTTTGAAACTGAAAAGTGGAATGCTGGCTATATTTTTGTTTTAACTAAAAATGTTTTCATTTGAAAAATGTTTTCTCTATTGCTTTTAAAGTTGTTTTTCTTATTATTCTTTCTCATTCCATGCTATGGCTGCACCAAGCCTCGAAATTCTTCCCATTCCACTGTGTCATTGTTTAGCGGAGGAGCGGCGGGTTCTAGCTGTGTTTAAAGTTCGACAGAAGAAATTCAATTGTTTCATATTGTTTTGATTTTATATAGACTTGTCACATGATTGCAGTCTCTCTCACATTCACAACAATCCGTTTCACATGGAAAAGTGGATTTTACAGGGGAAAGTATGAATAGACACCAGTGTTCTTTATATTTGCATCTATAATTACTGCCCAGATACTGAACAGAGGAAGTGACACTTGATTTGCTTGATATCTGAAACATGTGTTTGCCTTGTTGTGAACGAATTGCATCTTTTGGCACCTACATATGTGTCTTTCTTTCAGGCAAAGTAAAAGCTATAAATATATATGTATTGTGTGTGTGTGTGTGCTTATGTACATGGGCATGCATCCCATGGTCACATGACGGGGTTACACCTCTGTGCTGCCCACATATGCTGTTGTGATCTCCCCCTTGTGGCTCATTCCTCCGCCCTCGGTCCTCAGCCCTCCCGCCTCGGTCCTCAGCCCTCCCGCCTCGGTCCTCAGTCCTCCCGCCTCGGTCCTCAGCCCTCCCGCCTCGGTCCTCAGCCCTCCCGCCTCGGTCCTCAGCCCTCCCGCCTCGGTCCTCAGCCCTCCCGCCTCGGTCCTCAGCCCTCCCGCCTCGGTCCTCAGCCCTCCCGCCTCGGTCCTCAGCCCTCCCGCCTCGGTCCTCAGCCCTCCCGCCCGGTCCTCAGCCCTCCCGCCTCGGTCCTCAGCCCTCCCGCCTCGGTCCTCAGCCCTCCCGCCTCGGTCCTCAGCCCTCCCGCCTCGGTCCTCAGCCCTCCCGCCTCGGTCCTCCGCCCCTAAGCCAGGCTGATGGCTGAGGAGGGAGCGTTTGTACTGAGGGCTGAGGAGGGAGGGCTTAGGACGGTGAGCGTTTGTACTGAGTACCGAGGAGGGTGGGATGACGGCTGATGCCTGAGAGGGGGAGCTGAGGAGGAAGAGAATTTTATAACATAGAACTGGGGTGACACTGTATATGGCTATCCAAAGCTGATGGCCAAATAACATTGATATGTTTGTTTTTGCACCAGCCAATCGTATTTTCAGTATTTTTGCATAGAGAGGTGTAACTATTGATCCCCCGGCCCTGTGCAACTTCCACCAATGCACTAGCAATATAGATCCCTGCATGCCACCCACACCAAGAGACCCTGTACGTTTACCCCCCACCTCCAGATCAGCAGGGGGATGAGGGATAACAAATCTGCATCCATACTGATTTACAGGTTCCTATTTCTTTAAAGGAGACACATTGTGTAAAAAAAAACAAGAATGCGCTTTAAAAAGTTTTCTGGTTACTTTATTGTAAATTTCTGCTAAAAACCCTACTAGTCCCGCCCCTCTGTTCCACTTTCTGCTGCCTCCTTTCCCAGGCTATGCAGTGGAGCCGGCTGTACTGTAGGATCCAATCAGCAGCTAGGCTGACCTTCTAGGGAACTGAAGCCTGTCTTTGCTTGTGTCACTGCAGGGGCTGTGATTGGCTATTCCCCTCTTACTGTGCTTCTTTCAGGGACTGTTACTACATGCCCACCCCTCATTTGAAACTGGGACCAGTGAACAACTAAAGATAGCTCAAATAAAGGGGCTATTTTAAAAGATACTAATAATTTTTAGCACAATACGAAACCAACACCATATAGTATGCATAATTGCCTACAAAATTAGAATTTTTTAATTTATTCTATAGGTCTCCTTTAAAGTTGCTGAATGTCCTATTCATTGGTTGGGCTTCCGTTGTTATTTATTAATTATTTGCTTGCTGCTTTCTTGCTTTCGTATGGCGGTTCCTGATACCAGCAACAAACATGTATTCTTTCTGTTCAGGCATACTCTGCCTTCCCGCCTCTCATGCAAACCACTACCTGGTTACTAACAACCAAATAACTTCTAGGCTTCCGCCACCTCCTTTGCAATAGGTCATTTTATTTTTGTTGTGTTTTTTTTTTAATTTGTTTTTAATCTGTTTAGCCACTAATTGATTGGATTTTGATGTGGGCTCTCATGCTAGAGCAGGGATCCCCAACCTTTTGAACCCGTGAGCAACATTCAGAAGAAAAAGGAGTTGGAGAGCAACACAAGCATGAAAAATGTTCTTGGGGTGCGAAATACGTGCTGTGATTGGCTATTTGGTAGCCTCTATGTGGATTGTCAACCTACATTGAGGCTCTGTTTGGTAGTGCACCTGTTTTTATGCAACCAAAACTTGCCTCCAAGCCATAAATTAAAAAATAAGCACCTGCTTAGAGGCCACTGAGAGCAACATCCAAGGGGTTGGAGAGCAACATGTTGCTCACGAGCTACTGGTTGGGGATCACTGTGCTAGAGGCACTAGTTCAGTTCCCTGGCGCAGCACCTTTTGGACAAGTAACTAAATCTTTTGGCGTCACAGTATACTTAGTGCACCAATAATCGGTCTATATCACACTAAAAGTTAATTTAAAGGTGAACTACCCCTTCAAAGTGCAAGCTGGTTTGTGTGTATTGTGCATTTCACAACTATGTTAGTAACATAGTAAATCAGATTGAAGAAACGTCCTTCAAGTTCAACCTTTTTAAGTCTTTATATAACCTGCCTAACTGCTAGTTGATCCATAACCCTGTATTCCTTCACTTGCTAAAAAGCCATCCGACCAATGTATCAGCCTGTACAACTGATTCAGGGAAAGAATTCCACATCTTCACAGCTCTCACTGTAAAAAAACCCTTCCGAATATTTAATCGGAACCTACTTTCTTGTAATCAGAATGGGTGACTTTGTCAGCTGGAAAGACCTACTGGTAAATTAAGTATTAGAGAGATTATTCTATGATCCCCTTATATATTTATTAGGGATGCACCGAATCCACTTTTTTGGATTCGGCAGAACCCCCGAATCCTTTGTAAAAGATTCGACAGAATACCGAACTGAA
Organism: Xenopus laevis; assembly: GCF_017654675.1. NCBI lineage: Eukaryota > Metazoa > Chordata > Amphibia > Anura > Pipidae > Xenopus > Xenopus laevis. Next base: position 110,484,286 of record NC_054387.1, on the reverse strand, counting down.
TCCAAACCCTAATTTGCATGTGCAAATTAGGGGCGGGAAGGAGAAAACCTTTTTACTTCCTTGTTTTCTGACAAAAAGTCACGCAATTTCCCTCCCCTAATTTGCATATGCAAATTCGGATTCGGTCGGCTGAATCCTGCTGAAAAAGGCCGAATCCCGAACCGAATCCTGGATTCGGTGCATCCCTAATATTTATACATAGTTATAATTTCACCCCTTAAGCGCCTCTTCTCCAGCGTGAACATCCCCAATTTGGTCATCCCCAGTCTTTTCTCATAGCAGAGATTTTTCCTTTTTTTTTTTTTAACCAGCTTAGTTGCCCTTCTCTGGACCCTCTCTAATTCAGTAATGTCCTATTTGAGCACTGGAGGCCAAAACGGTACGGCTTATTCTAGATGGGCCTTACCAGTGCTCTGTACAGTGGAAGAATAACTCCCTCTGACTTTCCCACACATTAATTCATAGAGGATAGTTTCATATTTCTGGCACATTCTGTCTGCTTACCCGCTGTGAAGATGCTGCATCATTGGACTTTGTACTTTACACCGTAAAATATTTTTTTCCCCCTAAGATCATTTGATTTTTCACGTGCCCAGATAGTGATTTGGTCATAGGGCAGTGGAACACTCTTAATAAACCTTAAAGGGCAACTAAAGTCTAAAATAGAATAATGTTAGAAATGCTGTATTATGTATACTAAATATAAACATGAACTTACTGCACCAGCAGCCTAATAAGACAAATGATTTATGCTTTCAAAGTTGGCGCAGGGGGCTGTCATCTTGTAACTTTGTTAGACATTTCTGCAATATCAAGACTCGCACATGCTCAGTGTGGTATGGGCTTCAGTTGGGAGGTTAAGCTTAGGGATCATCATAAATTATCAAAACAGCACAAGTCAAATAATATCTGCCATAGAAGCCAATACAGCAAGACTGATTAATAATCATAATATAGAGACTGCACTGCGTCTCTGGATACAAATCTCTACAGGGAATCCAACAATGCTGCTCGAGTTCTGGGAAGGGGCTCCCCCTGCCATTTGAAAGTATGATCGTTTACCTGCACAGCAGTTGGGGACCATCTGACAATTCCTATCCAGAGCAGTAAAAGAAGGGGGAATTGCACTGCATACAGTCAGGTTTATGATAAAAACTGTAGACATCTTTTAATTAAAGTATATTGGAGATAGATTTCTTTTTCATTAAAGAAAGTAAAAATGGGATTTTATATTTTTGCCTTTACATGCCCTTTAATGAGCCATGTTTTGTATTTGCATATCACCTGCTTACCTGCACAGCTTAAACTTCATTAACAAATAAGGCTTATTGCACAGCCGCAGTTACCTATCTGTATTTAAAATGTCTGTGTGCAGTGAGACTAGAAGCATTGCCAAGCTGAATAGGCCCTGCAACTGCCATTTCTTTGAACTGTAAATGAGGAAAAAAATGGCTGTTAATTCGCTTTGTAGTCCCTCTTATTTACCTTGATTGATTTGGGAGGTGACTGGGTTTTCTGAGGGTGTAGGTCATTCTGCACAATAGATTTTATCTGTATAATTGCATTTGTTCTAGTGAAAGTGGCTATAATAGCTGCTATGCTAATATGAAATGCCTAAACTTTACTGAGTGAGTGTCTGAGACCTGACACCACAGTTTATTGCATAGCGTCGTTGAGCAAACATGGAAATACCCAATGCCCTACTCACTTCCAAAAATCAATTTTCTTTATACCCTTTCCCATCCCTTTTTAAGGAAATATTTGGTTGCTGCTTTCATGATTATGCTGTTTTAGCACTCTTGGCTTATAGCCTATAAATGTTTTTATCATACAATAGTCCAGTAGCTTTTTTGGCTCAAGTCCCCTTTTGAGTGCAGAAATTTGAGGGTCTCCTCTTAGATCTTCACAAGATTAGAGAAAATATGACAATTGTTGCATTAAAGGGATTCTGTCATGAGAAAACATTTGTTTTTTTTTCCCCCAAAAACACATCAGTTAATAGTGATGCAGACTCCTGCACCTAAATCCATTTTTCAAAATAACAAACTGATTTTTGTTATATTTTGAAATCTGACATAGGGCTAGACACGTTGGCAGTATCCCAAGTGTCCTCCGTTATGTGACTGGTGCTCTCATAAACTGCTCTGATAAACTTCAGACTCTGTTTACTGCTGCTCTGCTCTCCCCTTCCCCTAGCAGCCTATCAATAGAACAATGAGAAGGTAACAAGATAATGGCTCCCTGACACAAGATAACTGATCCCTGGTAGATATGAGAATAGCACTCCATAGTAAAAATCCAAGTCCCACTGTGACTCCTTCAGCTACATTGAGTAGGAGCCTGTCTGAAATTAGTTATATAATGAAGTTCTGGCTCTGTCTTAAAGCATAGTACCAAAAAAAATATACACTTCAGGAATAAAATTTTATAGGGTAGAGTGAATTATTTGAAGAGTAGTAAAAACTACACCATAAAAATCATGACATAATCCCTTTAACCATTCCAAGAATATCCTTACTAGTGGGCCAGACTCTAATTTGGCAACAGTAGTGCTATATTTTTAGGCATTATTCCTTTTCTTCAGTATATTTGAAAAAATCACTGCGTATTGATGTTTTTTTTTTTTCATCCATTCGCTAAGTCTTTTTCAGTTTAACCAACTGCTTGCTTCAACATCAAAGTGTATAATATAGCTGCGGACCAGATGTGCTCCTCCACCGATATGGGATGCTTTACCTGGACACCTGTTTTCCAGAAGGTTCCAAATTACAGAAAGACCATCTCCCTCATACTTGATATATTTTTTTTTTTTTTTTTTTTGAATCTGCCTTAAAATATTTGCTCAATATAAATGCATATGCATCATTTTCATTTCCTGGTGCGAAGGGGGTGTACATTTACCCAGATTGACCATTGCATTTTATGCAATTTGTTTTTTTTTTTATCTCAAGGCATCTTTAAATGAATTGTATATCATGCTTAGGTGTGTGATGGGATGTTTGAGGAGCTGGTCTTGATGTTTGAAACTATCCTTTAATATGAATTTACAAAGATAATCTCTTTATGTAGAGTCGAACAACTCTGAGCAAGGCTCTGGGTGAATTTGTGATGGCCGTTTCTATTAAAGGTGTTGTTCACCTTTACGTTAACTTTTAATATGATATAGAGTGATATTCTGAGACAATTTGCCATTGGTTTTCATTTTTTATTATTTGTGGTTTTTGATTTTTTTTTATTCAGCAGCTTTTCAGTTTATTACAGCAGTCTGGTTGCTAGGGTCCTAATTACCATAGCAACCATGAATTGATTTGAATATGAATAGGAGAGGCCTGAATATGAAGAAGAGTAATCAAAAGTTGCAAAAACAATACATTTGAAGCCTTAGAGTATTTGTTTTATAGGTGGGGTCAGTGACCCCCATTTGAAACCTTGAAAGAGTCAAAAGACGGTGGCAAATAAATCATACACTATAAGACCGAAAAGGCCAATTGAAAAGTTGCTTAGGATTGGCCATTCTATAACCTAATACAAGTTAACTTAAAGGTGAACCACCCCTTTAATGGCTTTAAGAGGGTCTTGGATGATTTATTGGACAAGCATAATATCCTAAGCTATTGTTAATAATTAGTATTGATATTGGTATATAGATGTCCATCGCTGGGCCCTCCTGCATTTAAAGTAAATCTGCTAGTATCCCTAAGCAGACCTCGATTGATTGATCGATTGGGGTGCTGATCCAGACTTCCCTGGAATTTGCATGGAATCATCAGATGAGCATACATTTAACTCAATTATTGACAGCCCACCCAAATGCAGTCATCTGAGCAACAGCCAAACAGATGGATCAGGGTATGAATTGGGCAACATGGTTACTATTGTGTGTAACTAAATTTGCCTCTTGTCATCAGATTTGTACTTAAAGGAACAGTAACACCAAACAATGTAAGTGTTTTAAAGTAATGAAAATATCATGTACTGTTGCCCTGCACTGGTAAAACTGGTGTGTTTGCTTCAGAAACACTACTATAGTTCATATAAACAAGCTGCTGTGGAGCAATGGCGGGAATTGAAAAACGGCTATATGGCACAGGTTAACTAATGGATAACAGATAACACCATTAGACAGACAGAGCTTATTTGCTTTCTGCTGTGTAACTTGAGCTTTTTCTCCTTTGAATGGCTGCCCCCGTTGCTACACAGCAGCTTATTTATATAAACAATAAGTGTTTCTTAAGCAAACACAGCAGTTTTACCAGTGCAGGGTAACACTGCATTATATTTTCATTACTTTAATACACTTTTTTATTTTTTGACGTTAATGTTCCTTTAACAGTAGTTCAACTACAGCTGAAGGTGATTCAATGTTATTTACTGTAGGTAGAACTGTGTGTGTGGGAGGATTTGAAGAATTCTGCTAGACCTTTGGACTGTAAGAAGTCTTGTGACATGTCCGTTTATGCAATTCCCCTTTGATCATAGTAGGCTTGCTAGCATTTCTGGAATTTTTAAAGGATCAATAATACTTGCAGCCATGTAGCTCTCTAGTTAATCTTGCTTTGAGCATAGTCCAGCAATATTTTCTTTCCTTCGTGGCCTTCAAGATGTTATATTACAAATCACCAACAACGTACCTAAATGGCTGACATGCTGGCAAGTCTATATTCCATAAACCATTTTCAACAACACACAAAACTACAGGTATGGGATTGGTTATCCGGAAAACCTGTAATCCAGAAAGCTATGAATTACGGGAAGGCCGTCTCCCATAGACTCCATTTTATCCAAATTATCCACGTTTTCAAAAATGATTTCCCTTTTCTCTGTACAGGTATGGGATTCGCTATCCGGAAACCCTATTTTATCCAAATTTTTTAAAAAATGATTTCCCTTTTCTCTGTAATAATAAAACAGTAGCTTGTACTTGATCCCAACTAAGATATAATTAATCCTTATTGGAAGCAAAAGTAGCCTATTGGGTTTATTTAATGTTTAAAGGATTTTCTAGTAGAACTAAGATATGAAGATCCTAATTAAAGAAAGATCAATTATTTGGAATACTTAAAGTCCTGAGCATTCTGGATAAATGGTCGCGTACCTGAAATAAAAAAAAAAAAGTACTTTGTACTTGATCTAAACTAAAATAAAATGAATCCTTAATGGAAGCAAAACGAGCCTATTGGGTTTATTTAATGTTTACATGATTTTCTAGTAGACTTAAGGTATGAAGATCCAAATTATGGAAAGATCTGCTTTCCAGAAAACACCAGGTCCCAAGCATTCTGGATAACTGGTCCCGTGCCTGTATTTGATTTTTAGTTCTCAGGTGAATCCATTTCATTTAATGATTAAATAGCGAGGATATATGGAAAGCCAGATTGTATCCAAGCTACTGTATTATTCTGTGGTATGAGCTGAGGACTCCCCTGGGAAAATATATATATATATATATATATATATATATATATATATATATATATATATATATATATATATATATATATATATATATATATATATATATATAATACACAAAAGCCATGAATATCCTGTAAATTATATCCTTATAAACGGTGAGTTCTGATGTCATCAGTTATAAACGGTGAGTTCTGATGTCATTTCTGTCACATGACTCACTTAAATTTGTGTATTATAATAAATAAAGTACCCCCAGTTGCAAAATATGAGGATATTAGAAGTTTTTTATATGGTCACGAAACACCACTGGAGCAATTGACCCAGGTGCTACCAATTGCAGCTGCATACAAAATCCAAAAAGGTAAGGTGCACACTGGGATCCTTTGTAGCTTTTTTTAAAGATAAATTTTATTCAATACATGTTAAAAGGAGGTCTACGTTTCGGTCTGTTCCTAAGACCTTTATCAAGACCAATTGGTTTTGATAAAGGTCTTAGGAAAAAAGGATCCCAGTGTGCACCTTACATATATATATATATATATATATATATATATATATATATATATATATATATATATATATATATATATATATATATATATATATATATATATATATATATATATATATATATATATATATATATATATATATATATATATATATATATATATATATATATATATATATTTAGACATGGTGCACACGGACAAACATAAAACAATGCCTGTGTGCTGGTTAAAGACAACAATAGTAATAATCAAAAAGAAAACCGCACCAAACAGGTCTTTATATGAAAAAAACAAAAGGTTTTATTTAATCAACGTTTCGGCTCAACAGCTGGAGCCGTCTTCAGGAACTAAAAGAAGTTCCTGAAGACGGCTCCAGCTGTTGAGCCGAAACGTTGATTAAATAAAACCTTTTGTTTTTTTCATATAAAGACCTGTTTGGTGCGGTTTTCTTTTTGATTATTACTATTGTTGTCTTTTCTTTTTGATTATATATATATATATATATCTAAGTTCTCTTAGATCTATCCTCGTGTTCCTAGAAATGTTTCGAAATGCCTGCAGCATATTCTAAATGTATACGAGCACAAATGATGCGCTGTAATGTAAAATATGTGTCTTTCTTTTTCCACTTGACCTGCTTGATATGTTTTAGATGCAGTATTTAACAGTCTTTCTGTATTTATAGGAGACGTTCCCACTGATGGAGTTCCGTTGTTTTCTGTGCTTCTGTCTGTGTGCAGTTTCATTGTGTTGGTTCTTCTCCTGATCGGCTGTATATCCTGCTGCAAAGAGACAGAAATAGACTTCAAGGTAGGAGCTTTTTCCAGATTAACTTGTCATTTTAGGCGACACCTGTCCTGATGGTGCAAAGGCATGGAGGAAGAAATAAACATCACATACTACTAAGCTACTTTGTGATTCACGCATGTTAGGGTTCATCAGGCCTAAAATATTGGCTTGTCAGAAGTAGTCTTTGTAGCTAAACAGCCCTGTTAGCTGATGGTCATACACTCATAGTTTGTAAACCTGTAACCACTGCTTCCTCTGTGCATTAAAGGTTAAAAATCTCTGGAAATAATTTAATGCTATCGTGGTATGCTCCCATTGCCCTGACATCCTACTGTCCTTATTTTAAATGAAATATAGAAATTGCCCCTCTAAGTTAGACGTAGGGATGCACCGAATACAGGATTCGTCCTTTTTCAGCAGGATTCAGCCTTATCCAAGTGCCTGGCCAAACCAAATCTGAATCCAAAAAATCACGTGACTTTTCGTCGCACAAACAAGGAAATCAAACATTTTTAAATCCTTTTTTTTTACTCTTTTCCCCCTAGTTTCCCTAATTTACATACGCAAATTAGGTTTCAGTTTGGTATTCATCTGAATCTTTCATAAAGGATTCTGGATTTTGCCAAATCCTACAATAGTGGATTCAGTGCATCCCTAGTTAGAAGGCAATAGGGGCATTGAGGAGCTTGTGCTTATGGTTTCCTGGTATTTGCTCAGCCATGACACCATTTAAATAGACACCTGTATAACAAGTCACTGCTATCAGGTTTCTATTTACTAATATTAATCACCCGTGGTAACTCAAGGTAGGAAGTCTTCTCATGCCAACAAAAGCAGGCACGCCCCTTCCCTGTGTCCTTTTTATATTTATGTACATTTATCACGTGCAATAGATGTAAGTTACGTATTCAATCATCAAGCTGGTTTATAAACTGATGAGGGTCTATTTCCATCTATTACACACTGAAACCATTTAGGTGTTATCTCAGGAAATGGACTTGGGTTGTGTTCTCTAATATGCAGCTAAGCTCCTAAAGATGGTCAAATAGGCCTTCTGGATGTAAGCTAATATTCATGAATTAATGTATTTTTCTTCCAAATTACGCTCATCAATCTATACATTTTTAAGAAAACAACATTTTTTTGTTGCACACTGACACATTACAGGTATCTGTATACCCACATCAAATTATGATTGTATGAGTGAATGAAGCAATCGTGCTGTTGGGGATCTTATTACGTTAGAATTGCTTGTAAAATAGCATTGCACCATAATGGATAAATGCAATAACCATTGAGAGCATGACTAGATAAAGATGTCACAAGAAAATATGCGGTCATATTGCACCTGACAAAAGTGCCATTTCCCCTTGTCTAATTCATAGACTTCGGAATCCAACCCTTGCTTTGCTGGTTAAGCAAGACTTTCTGGCATTACCTGTAGCAAGCAACACTTTCACTAAGTAAATTGCTCAAGTGTCTTGGAAGGAAGAGTATTTACATGTATATTTTAATGTGATGCTAAATATAGTTAGATGAAAACCTTTGTGTTTACAGTCACATGATCAACTTGCTAAAGACATATAGCATAAGGAATATCTCTCCAATCTTGTTGGCAGCAATGAATAAATATATTATTAGCCTAGCACCATATATCTTAAAAGGACATGTAAAGGCCATGCAGAACTCAAGCAGCTTTGTTTGTTTCCCTGTAGAGCAGTCGGCGGCTGTGTATAGATTTGTATTGGATTTTATTTTTGCTTTTACATCCCCTTTACTGTTTCCAACTCTAGCTGCAGGGACAAAAATCATGGGGCCAGATTTAAACTGATAAACTGGGATTCTATTTGGAGGATTATTTTGCTGCAGCCACTGGTTCTGCAGAGAAACACAATAGGAGGTGAATAGCCAATCACAGTCCTGCAGTCACACAAGCAAGGGCAGGCTTCAGCCCAACTTCCGATGGGTTCTTATCCTAAAGTTCAGTGTGCTGAGTGCCGCTGGCTCCCCTTCATGACCCGGGAAAGGAGGCAGCAGGAAGTGGAGCAAATGGGTGGGGACTAGTAGATTTTTTTTTTTGATTTTTAGACAATTCTCAATAAATCAGCCCAAAGCAACTTTCTATACTCTTTACTTTTACTGAGTCTTTGGCACCACCAGCTTTTGCTGTATGTTCTTTGGTACAGCTCTTTAAAAGATTTTGTGCCAATTTTACCCCCCAGCAGCCAATTGGATATTTGCTTTCATCTAAACCGAAAACATGCTGATTGGTTGCTGTTCGTAACTGTCTAGATCCTGTTTCAACATAAGTCGGCCCCTGTGTTTCTTGCAGTAGGTTATGTTACTTGAAGGAAAACATGCCTAATGCTGACTGCTCTGAGGGGTAAAGTCAGAAATATATCCACTAGATTCAAAGTGTTAACACAGAGAATTATTATTTAAGTGAGAGACTGATTCCTGGGCTTATTTTTTTCAGCACTTGAAAATACATTTTCTTTATTCTTCTCTCTTCTTTCCGGTTTTCACTTAAAAATGGGGGTTCTGCTGTACCTGAATTTTATTTATTTTTTGTTATAGGAATTTGAGGATCATTTTGACGAGGAACTTGATTTTACACCTCCCGCAGAAGATACACCTTCAAACCAGTCTCCAGCTGATGTTTTTACTTTAACCGTCCCAACCGTGTCTCTCTCTGTTCCTTCACAGCTGCAGACTGCTCAAGGTTAGTTTTGGGCTTGCTGATATCCGAATGATCAAACTGTTAATAGATAAGCTTTTTTTTTTTTTTGTCTGTGTGTGTGTTTCTCATGTAACCTTGCAGAGTATGTCTGTAGGGTGCAGTCAATTGAGAGTGTTAAGCTAGGCATACACTGTATACAACCTCATGTCGAAAAATCTTCATGACTTTTATGCCCATGTTGACATCTGGTGCCTTTTCCTAGCATTCATCACCTGTTAGTTTCCCTGTAAACACTGAGGGGCAGATTCACTAAAGGGGCGAAGTGACTAACGTCAATTCACCGATTTACTAGCGGTCGCTGGTGTAATTTTGCTAGCGAAGGCGATAGACTCTAGCTGTAATTTGCTCCCTTACGCCTGACGAAGTTGCGCTCTGGCGAAGGGACATAACTATGCAAATTCACTAAGATGTGGATTTTACTGAACGTTACCTCTTGCGCCAGACTTGTCTTCACCACCTCAGACCAGGCGAAGTGCAATTGAGTAGATAGGACCTATCCTGGCAAAGTGTTGCGATGTTAGCGAATCGGACGCTAGTGCAGATTCGATGCTTGGTGAATCTGCCCCTGAGGGTATGGTGAACTGAGAGCAATGCAAGCATCCACTTTTAGACAGGTGAATAAACAATTATGGTGGATCTGTGCAAATATGAGCATAACGGCAGGCACATATATTATAATATATTTTACACAAAAGCCATGAATATCCTGTAAATTATATCCATGACTAGTGATGTCATCCGTTATAAACGGTGAGTAGTGATATCATTTTTGTCACATCACTCACTTGTTGGCCTTGACCTTTTTATATGGTCATGGAACTCACACTTATATTCTGCTTAAAGGGGAAGGAAACCTAGTCGGCGCAAACCCCCCACCCCCCCTCCCGTTTGTTGCCCTCCCTCCTGGCCTACCCGTCCCGCTGGGCAAATGCCCCTAACTTGTTACTTACCCTTCTGCGCAGGTCCAGTCCAGGGAGTTCACCGACGACATCTTCTTCCACGCGATCTTCTTCCTGTTTTGAACGGCGCATGCGCAGTAGGATCATTTCGCCGGTACGATCTACTGCGCATGCACGTGACTTTTGGCGCATGCGCAGTAGATCCGTACCGGCGAAACGATCCTTCTGCGCATGCGCCAAAACGCCGTTCACAGCAGGAAGAAGATCACGTGGAAGCAGATGTCGTCGGTGAACTCCCTGGACTGGACCTGCGCAGAAGGGTAAGTAACAAGTTAGGTGCATTTGCCCAGCGGGACGGGTAGGCCAGGGGGGAGGAGGGAGGGTGGGCAACAAACGGGTGGGGGGGTTTGCGCCGACTAGGTTTCCTTCCCCTTTAAACTTGGCCTCTGGCTAACGTATAACACAACATCTGTATAGACTCTGCATTGATGTGAGCAGTACTAGCCATACCTTAGCTGGCCATCATCTCATGTACACAATCTCAATAATGAACCTTTTAAAAGTTTACACTTGATGTACATTTTTTTTTTTTTTTTAATTCTGACCTTTTAATAATGCTAAGAGCTTATGTGGATCTTATGCTCTCGCAATATTGAGAGCTTGTTGGTTAACTGCAGCTCTGTCTCTTGTTAAAAGGCATTATAACTCTTATGAATAAAGCCCGTTGTTCTTTGTTAAATACTGGAGATTTTTCTCATTCCATTGTTGTACCACCCCCTTCGTGCATTACAGTGCAAATCTGTTTTAATAAATTGTTTTTTGTTTTTTGTTTTTTCTTTCCTCCCCTAACACTTAAGACTTAACAAAGTACCAAATACCTCGTCACAGTCTGAGCTACATCCAGGAGATTGGAAATGGCTGGTTTGGGAAGGTAAGTGCATTACTTTGGACTTGGCATACTAAATATTTTCACACAGTCCTTAGCAGAATTTTGTGTGATATAGAACTGTAGGCACTGCCCTGAGGTTAAGCCATTCATTGCTGAGCAAAAATAGTTGCTGAGGTATAAATAGATTTTATAAGGTTGTTAATAAAATGAATGTCAATTTTAAAGGGGCGATACTCCTATATTTATAATCCTGAAAAATCTCTGAAATGCACTTCCTACCCTGGCCAAGCAAAAGAGCTACAGTTGAATTCCTACTTACATAGATGGCATATGAGTTAAAGAGTCTAATGTAGTGTGATTGATTTTGCAGCAGTCTATTGCTGTGGCCTTAGCATAAACTTTTATTTTAATGGAAACAAAAAATCGCAGATGAAACCTCTTTTAGTATGAGTTCTTCCTAAAATTGATGCGTTTTCCCCTATTACTGGCAATAATAGTGCAAGTAGTACCTGTAATTCCACTCTGTGTGTCAGGGTTAATTCTAGTGCCATAGGTACAAAAACGGTTACTTTCAGTATTGCTTTTATTACTAAAACACACACTGGTGTATTTATAAATCTAATACTTACATTGTTGTATTTATGCTCCACCCCCCCCCCCCCCCCATGGCCATAATTGTATTAACGGGACAAACACATACTGTATGAAGATCTTTTTTTTAATAAAATTGTACAGCAAAAAGAGTTTGAGATTTTGAAGTTGTAGCTAGTTATTTGATGAATCCCAATGCAGACAAACCGTGAGAGTATCTCTGCTTGTTCTGTATGCTTCCATGTCACTATGTAATACACTCCAAAATTCTATCTCAGGTGCTGCTTGGTGAAATCTATAGAGAAAACAGTGTCACAAGAGTTATTGTGAAGGAACTAAAGGCAAGCGCTAACTCCAAAGAGCAAGAACACTTTATAAACCATGGAGAGCCATACAGGTACGTTTACTGCTGGGGAAAATATGAATTTTGTTTCAAGGTGTAAACATTTGAAAGGGCTCATAGGTCAAAACACCTGAAATCAATGGTCATTATTTCCCATAGCAAAGTATGGGAAACGAACAATAGCTGTCTGTAGCTATCTGCATCTGAATCCAGCAGCTTCACTACGCTACTCGCTCTTCCCCCTGTGTTTAGGCACACTGGCCATACTACACTGTGTGGCGTTTGCAACGAATAGTCGGACCCGGGGGCTCAGTACTTTCCGACCACCTGCTGCAGCCTCGTAGGGTCATAGAAAACAGAGGTGCCTAGAGGTTGCCGCCACCGTCCCCTCTCCTTTCCTTAGCAGCCCACGTGACCCATGCAGCTTGACTGACTGCAAACCCGGAGCTCTGGAATCGGCATCTCTCGCTCCTGCTCTCTGCTAAGGATACTTCGGCTCCCCCTCTCCTTTATTCCCCCAAAGGGGGGGGACCAAGACGTCTATAGGCACAACTGCCACCTTCCTTGGGCTTTAGCTGTCAGTGCCAATGCGACTCTTGTAGCTCAGTGTGAGTGCCCAGCTGGGAGCGCTTCTTCACTTATCCGCTTTTAATAGCCAAAGTTTATATGTGCGACTCCAACTCCCTGTGGGATGACAGCAGCAAGGTCTTCATGTGATAGTTATTTAGCAGCTGCCCAGGCAGCTCTAGGTGTCGGTCCCGCAGGGGTTTGAGAACAGACAAGCACTTGCCCTGGCATCCCCCCAGCAGCTAGCAGGCGTCGCTCTGCTTTTCGGTCAGAGAGTAACACTCCTTGGATAGTAGGTTGAAGCTGTCCGTCTTCACTTCTGCCAGTGTAGTGGGCCCTGGATATGGGGTAGGGGCCACTGCGCCGAGAGGCCAGATTCCAGTTGCCTTTTCTGAAGAGGCGAGGAAGCTGAGTTTCGGTAAGTTATTTCTTAATAAAGGCTTTGTGATTTTGAAGTTTAATTTGTCTTGGTGGTTTTTTGTTTTTTTTTTCTGATGTATACAAACAAATTTTTTAAACAAATTTTTTTTGATGTTACTGGTCCCTTAAGGGGCAGTACACCCCCCTTGTTCAACATCATTGAATAGGGCTTGTGCTGACTTATATTTTAACTAGACAGGGCAAAGTTAAGAAATGAAGCTACTATGTTTCTAACTTCCTGCTCCTGCAAGATAAGTTAACAGTGTGCAAATATACCCCCTGTATCAGTCTTATCTGTAAGTCACAACATTGAGGTGAAGCGAAGGACTTTTGTTTTACAGATCTCATTGCGTTATAAACTAATTCAGTTAATTACAGGGAAGTTGGTAAGCATCCGCAATACTATGTTACTGTTTTGTAATAAGTGTTTTCTTTCCCAAAAATGTATTTTTAAACATGTTTAAGGCTATGGGCACACAGGCTGCATATTTTTGCTGGCTGAGCGAAGCAGAACGGCTCGGTGCCCCTGCTCCATTGATTTGAATCCGATCAGCCTGTGTGCAGTCACACACAGGCTGAAGAAAACCCAAATACTGACCTCCGCTTCAGCTCCACTGTGTGTGAGAGCACACAGGCTGACTAGATTCAAATCAATGGAGCAGGGGTACTGAGCAGATTTACTTCTCTCAGCCTGCAACAATACAGAGCCTAACAGCCTGTGTGCCCATAGCCTAAGCAGAAAGTATTTTCAGCAAAATTTCTATTTCTTCCTAGTGTTGAATGAAAAATAAAAGGCTTGTTTATTGCTCCTTAAATAAAAAGCTAGTGTATGTGATGCAGAGCAGCACAACCTTTTAAGCTATATAAATCATACCTCCCAACTGTCCCGTTTTTAGAGGGACAGTCCCTCTTTTGACAGCTCAACCTGCTGTCCCTCATTTGTACTGGAAAGTCCTGTTTTTTTCTGCACTGAAAAGCCAGAAAAAGAAACAAAGTTTCTAACTTAATTAGCTTTTGACAGAGAGCCCAGAACAGCCACAACAGAAGATAAGATACATTTGTAACAATTTAAATGTATCTAGATAAGCAAATAAGTAATTGTAACAATATAAGATAACAGGTCCCTTGGGAAAAGTTAGACTCACAGCTTAAAGGGAAATTCACCTTCATTAGCAAAACTAATTACAAAAAAAAAAATACAGAAAAATGTTCAAACTTTTAAAACCTGCGAAATTTTGTAAAATGAACATGTCAATGCCAGTTCCCATTTTGGGCGACTTTTAGGTGGTTAGCCCTTTAACTAAACATATCCAAAATCATTTTAGCCTTTTATAAAGTTTTACTTATCTTTTATTCCATTGTCCACTGTTTTTCAGTTTTCTTCATCATCCTAATATTGTGCAGTGTGTTGGGCAATGCATTGAAACCATGCCCTATCTCTTGGTGTTCGAGTTGTGCGACCTGGTGAGTAAATTTAAATGACAATAAAGTACTAAAGAGCATGGGTTACCAAATGACCGGATCTTGTGTTCTATAAGTTTTGCTTAAAGGGATACTGTCATGGGAAAACATGTTTTTTCAAAATGCATAAGTTAATAGTGCTGCTCCAGCAGAATTCTTCACTGAATCCGTTTTTCAAAAGAGCAAACAGATTTTTTTTTTATATTTAATTTTGAAATCTGAATTGGTGCTGGACATGTTGCTTTCCCATGTGCCCCCAGTCATGTGACTTGACTCTGATAAACTTCAGTCACTCTTTACTGCTGCACTGCAAGTTGAAGTGATATCACCCCCCCCCACCAGCAGCAGCAGAACAATGAGGAGGTAACCAGATAACAGCTCCCTGGTAGATAAAAGAACAGCACTCAATAGTAAAAATCCAAGTGCCACTGCAACTCCTTTAGTTACATTGAGTTGGAGAAAAAACAGCCTGCCAGAAAGCAGTTCCATCCTGATGTGCTGGCTCTTTCTGAAAGCACAATGACTAGGCAATTGTTTGAAATTGAAAAAAAATGCACTTGTTGGGTTAGGAATTACATTTTACACGGTTGAGTGAATTATTTGCATTGTAAATAATGTAATTTAAAAATAAAAACTACACCATAAAAATCACAACAGAATTCCTTTAATAAGCTAACATGTTATACACTAGTGTCACGCAATAATATAATCATTGCCTCAGTGTCTGCCTGTGTGGGGGGTAATAAATAGACTAGCACAACTCCATGTCTGTCTGTTTGCTTTCCAATTCTAAGCTCTCTGGCAGTGATCACCCACCAGGAGAATGCACAACTGAAGTTGGGAGCAGATCAGCTTCATCTGCATGTTCCTGATCAGTCATCCATGTCACAGAGCCAGGGACAAGGAGTGGTAGTCATTTTTTTTTTTTTTTTTCCTTTTTAAACGGTAAAATGTTTAATATGTTGAATATATTTTGTGTATTGTTTGGTAAATCTAAATTTGCTAAATATGTTTGGTTAACTGATGGAGGAATTCAGAAAGTTGCCATCCTTAATCTACTGTATATAATTCCCTGCACATTAGTTACCTGGGAGATTATCAGTGTGACATACTGAATCCAATAGGTTATATTTAGCATCAAGCATCATATGACATCTGCATACATTGATTAATGAAGGTGTTACAGTAAACATTACCGTAGTGGTAAGAAGACCTTTCATTTTGCTATCAGAGTTATAGGATCTGTTATCTGGAAGCCAGATATCCAGAAAGCTCAGAATTACTGGAGGCTGTCTCCAGTAGACTTCATTGTAATTAAATAATCCAAGTTTTTAAAAATGATTTCCTTTTTCTCTGTAATAATAAAACAGTACATTGTACTTGATCCCGATATAGTTAATCCTTATTGGTAGGAAAACAATCCTATCGGGTTCATTTAATGTTTAAAAATTATTTTTAGCAACCTTAAAGGGGATGTTCACCTTTAAGTTAACTTTTAGTATCTTCTAGAAAGACCAAGTCTAAGCAACTTTTCAGTTGGCCTTCATCTGCATTATACTTAAAGTTTATTTAAATGTGACCAACCCCTTTAAGGTATGGAGATCCAAATTACAGAAAGACCCTTTATCTGGAAAACCTCAGGTCCTGACCGTTCTGGTTAACAGGTCCCTTACCTGTACTACCGTTTACTCCAACAGTGATGTCTGTTATTTCAGTTCCAACAATAAAACCTATATAAAAAAAGAAAGAAAAGAGAAAGTGAGGAAAATACATTGATAATAGATGGGGCGAAATAGTATGAGTGGTCCTTTTTATAAAGATCGGTTGATGACCTGTAAATATTCCATGTATGAAAATGTGATGGCTTGGCTAACAAGTTTTATTGTTTGTAGTAAGGTGTCGGTCTCTTGCACCTAAACCTGAATAACTGGAGTCTGGAGGTATTTATGGAAGATCTCTAGATCGAATAATGTGTAGAATTTAAGGTATTTATGACATCCCTTCTGAAGTGTAGTTCATGGCAGCATAATAGTAATCTTGAAAGTTATTCACTTGCAACTCTTATACTTGGGTCAGATGTTGATAATGATATCTGCCTGTGTGTGTAGACTGTATATATAGAGATAGATAGATAGATAGATGATGGAGGTATGGATGGATGGATGGATAGACTAGTTCAGATAGACAGAATAGTTCAGAAGACCCACACTCCTTATACTGTGAATACAATTTATTTTATTCAAACATGTGTATCCAACGTTTAGGGCCCATGCTTATCCTTGAAGGCCATAATGTGGGCCGAAACATTTTTTCTTTTTAATGGCAAGATCGTTGTGGCAAATTGTATTGTTTTCCAAGTAACGGATCTCTCTGCAATTTGGATCTTCATACCTTGTCTACTAGAAAATCATGTAAACATTCAATAAACCCAATAGGCTGGTTTTGCTTCCAATAAGGATTAATTATATCTTCGTGTGGATTAAGGTACTGATTTAGTATTACAGAGAAAATGGAAGTCATTTTTAAAAAATCTGGATAAAGTGGAATCTGAGAGACGGCGTTCCTGTAATTAGGAGCTTTCTGGATAACTGGTCTTTTGAAAAACTGATCCCATATCTGTATAGATTCCATTTTGTCTCCTGCCCAATGTGTAAATAGGCCTGCAGTCAATGTTCTATAGCTTTCAGGCACTTTATAAACCTAAAGCAATTATTCATTTAGCGCGGGACTGTGCTGTCTGCACTTCAGTGGGCCATCTGCTAAAGCCAGCTGCTTGGGACAAAGCCATTTCCGTAACATCAGCACATCTGTTTACTGTAGTTGCGTTAAAGGAAAAATAACACCAAAAAATTCAAGTATTTTAAAGGGATACTGTCATGGGAAAAAAAATTTTTTTCAAAATGCATCAGTTAATAGTGCTACTCCAGCAGAATTCTGCACTGAAATCCATTTCTCAAAAGAGCAAACAGATTTTTTTATATTCAATTTTGAAATCTGACATGGGGCTAGACATTTTGTCAATTTCCCAGCTGCCCCATGTCATGTGACTTGTGCCTGCACTTCAGGAGAGAAATGCTTTCTGGCAGGCTGCTGTTTTTCCTTCTCAATGTAACTGAATGTGTCCCAGTGGGACATGGGTTTTTACTATTGAGTGTTGTTCTTAGATCTACCAGGCAGCTGTTATCTTGTGTTAGGGAGCTGTTATCTGGTTACCTTCCCATTGTTCTTTTGTTTGGCTGCTGGGGGGGAAAGGGAGGGGGTGATATCACTCCAACTTGCAGTACAGCAGTAAAGAGTGATTGAAGTTTATCAGAGCACAAGTCACATGACATGGGGCAGCTGGGAAATTGACAAAATGTCTAGCCCCATGTCAGATTTCAAAATTGAATATAAAAAAATCTGTTTGCTCTTTTGAGAAATGGATTTCAGTGCAGAATTCTGCTGGAGTAGCACTATTAACTGATGCATTTTGAAAAAATTTTTTTTCCCATGACAGTATCCCTTTAAAGTAATGAAAATATAATGTATTGTTGCCCTGCACTGGTAAAACTGATCTGTTTTCTTCAGAAACACTACTATAGTTCATATAAACAAGCTGCTGTGGAGCAATGGCGGAAATTGAAAAACGGCTATATGGCACAGGTTAACTAATGGATAACAGATAACACCATTAGACAGACAGAGATTATTTGCTATCTGCTGTGTAACCTGAGCCTTTTCTCCTTTGAATGGCTGCCCCCTTTGCTACACAGCAGCTTATTTATATAAACAATAGTAGTGTTTCTTAAGCAAACAAAACAGTTTTACCAGTGCAGGGCAACACTGCATTATATTTTCATTACTTTAAAACACTTTTATTTTTTGACGTTACTGTTCCTTTAAGGCTAGCTGCAATGGTTTCCATAATACAGTTACTAGCAATATAAAGGAAAATATAAATCCTTTCACATTTCCTCAGCCGTGGTCCATGGGACACATTTACTTAAGTGTGAATTTTCTCTTCCCCAAACTCCACCAAAGTTTGCCTGACTTTGCCAGGTGTATTTTCACAATACATCTCCACATTTATTAAAAATCGTAAGGTTACTTTTTCTAGAGAATTGTGGTGAAGATTTGCCATTATATTTCCCCCTAGTAGTAGGGGAAAATTCTTTAGAGAATTTTCTCTGACCAATTTTTCACTTGAGAATTTTCACCATGGAGAAAAGTAGCATGGAAAGGACAATGTGGATTGCGATTTTAGAGTGGCTCTATCTTTATAATGGGAGCTCTCCAGCCTGAACCTAGTGAAATACACTTTAGTGAAAAGGGCACAGTTCGCACATTGATAAAAAGCCAAATAACAAACCACAAATAATAAAAAAAATAAAAACTAATTGCACTCTCTATATAAGGGGTCCTCAAACTTTTTAAACGGGAGCTAGTTCACGATCCCTCAGATTATTGGCAGGCCGGACTATAGTTTGAAAACTATGGGTTGCAGAGTAGTGCCCTGCTCTGGGCCTGGCTACTACCTGTCTACCTCACCACTCGTCAGGTCCTCTGCCCAATGTGTCTATACCCGGGAATACACATACACAAATATCAAATATGGCGACAGCCACCGGTAGATTTCTGTTAGGTCGGGAGGCATACCACTGAGGGAGAAAGGGGTAGATGGCCACAGGTCATTGGTATGAATTTCTGCAAGGAGGGACAAAAGGGCACAGCGAGCTGTAGCATCTCTCAACCCAGTTTTTAATACTCACTACCCTTATAGGGGGTAGAATGAGAAGGCATCTTATGCCTTTTTAAACGCACGGATATTTGTATGATTCACTATTGGGCACTTTCCCACATTTAGATTTCACTATATGCACTTAAATATGCTTACGGTTTATCTATGAAGAAATGTGCTGTCAAATATGTTACACATGATGGGTACATTTTGACTGTGGCACATACTGATGCCTCATGGTTTGGCGCCATCTTTTTCACTTTAAAAGGAGTAGTATTGTGTGTTATGGCTCGCATTCTGATGACGGCCCAAGTAAAGGAGCCGAAACTTTGAAATAAATCACTTTATTTTTTTCACGTGCAAAGTCCTTGAAGTGCGGTTCTTTGATGTTTGTAAGTAAACTGGTGTTTGACCAGCACCCAGGCAGATGATGTGAAAGCATTGTAAGTGCACCAGGTTGGAATAAGTGTATATGTGTGTGTGTGTGTGTGTATGTATGTATGTATGTGTGTATGTGTGTATGTGTGTATATATGTGTGTATATATGTGTGTATATATGTGTATATATATATATGTGTATATATGTGTATATATATATGTATATATGTATATATGTATATATATATGTATATATGTATATATGTATATGTATATATATATATATATATATATATATATATATAGACAAATACAAGATTCCTCTGCACTCAACCCATTATCAATATATTTAAGACAGACATTCTGTGCATACTGCTACTGAAAAATGCCTTACCCTTTAAACAAAACAGGGATTGTTTGTCCATATATTGCAGTATATTTAAGCTGGCCAACTACGTCAAAGTCATCCCATATCTGGCCAGTCCTATGCTCAATTTTCATTTGATTCATTAAGAATTCTATGGTTTAAATATACATTTTATAAAAGGGATGAATACGTTTTACCTGCAACTTACTAGCTGCTTTCAAAGTAAAACTCCCAAACTTGGCTGCCCTTTTATTAGACACCAGTGGGATCACCTGACTATATATGTGTATATATGTATATATGTATATATGTATATATGTATATATGTATATATGTATATATGTATATATATATATATCTCCCTATCTATCTATCTTGATAAAGGTCTTAGGAGAAGACCGAAACGTTGACCAGCTTTTAAACATGTAATAAATAAAATTAAGATTTTTTATCTTTACAAAGGTTCCCGGTGTGCACCTTATTTTTTGGATTTATGTATGCAGCATTTTGATGGTAGCACCTGGGTCAGGAGTTTGACTATTCATGCAGTGGTGTGCTGAACATACTGGACTATTATATATATATATATATATATATATATATATATATATATATATATATATATATATATATATATATATTATTGATGAGTCTGCAAAATTCCCATATAGACACATATTGCCTGTGCGCACCAGCAGCCCCCATTGTATGTAACAGGCGCAGCCCTGGTGTTATTCAAGGCACAGAAGGTACTGGTGCATAGAAACAGTAGCAGTATGTAGCACAGCTGTGCATCTATAGTAAATTACACCGTAGCAACCAGATGCTTATTTGATCTTGTAAAATGTAATTTAAATGCAAACTAATTTTAAAAGAAGTCTAAATCTGTGTCCTAAGATTCTAATACTGCAGTGCTTGACTGCTTAGAAGTAGTTTTGCTGTGGTTTAAGTATCATTGATATACTAGCAAATGAGCCCTCTTTTAACCCCCCTTTTTTTCTTTTGCAGGGTGACCTGAAAACGTATCTAAACAATCAGAGAGAGAAACTGAAGGGGGATACAGAAATTGTGCTGCTTCAGCGTATGGCTTGTCAGATAGCAGCGGGTCTTGCCATAATGCACAAACACAATTTCGTGCATAGGTATGTGTTGTTAGCAGCCATGACATGCAGATGCTGCTGATTTTATTGCATTATTTTTTCTTTGATGGGAACAGCTTTCTAGAGCAGCTTGAGGCTATGTATCTAAATCTGCATGCAGTTGGAACACTCAATGCCAAGTTACACACTCTGTGGAAGCAACATCAGCACAATAGATATTCATCAATGTTCTTTGATATCCTATATAATCTATAACCTATAGACTTTTTTGTTTTCTTGTTAAAATGCTGAATATCTGAAAACCTCATTTAGCACATGAAACATAAAATGGCATGCCTAGCACTTTAAACTGAAAAAAAATTCAATTAATAAACCTATACAGCTCCATAAATGTGCACATTCCAAAGCAAGCCTTCCACTGGAGCACCTCCATGCTTTATAGTTACGTATAAACAGAGGCAGATACAGATAAGGGTGATGTATACCTGATTTAGAACCGTTTCTTTTGGCAGAAATGTTTTTATTCAGGAACTCTGAATTAAGGTTGTGTATTGCACAAAACTGCATTAACGTCTCCATGCCACTGAGAGGCAGTGTGTTTGCTTCCGGCAACAATATCCTGATGCCGTCTGAGTGTGCGGGATAGCTCCAGCATCAGTGATTTTGTTGGTGGTGGTAAATAAAAGCATCTTGCACTCTGCTTTGGACTTTATTATTTTTTTATTTTTGCTATTTCCTTGCACACCAACTGAACTGAATCTTAAGATTGAAACATTTGAGTTTGTGACTCTTTTTCTGATTAGGTGAAAGTACCATTATGGTTGCATTTTAATCTTTTTGCGTATTCTACAGTGATCTTGCACTCAGGAATTGCTTTCTTACATCGGATTTAACCGTAAAGATAGGAGACTACGGCATAGGATTCACTAGGTACAAGGTACGTTGTTTGTTTTCATTAATTTGTTTTTTTTATTTTTCTCTTATGTAAAATCCGTGACAAAATTCTGAATAAAGCAAGATTACTCCCATGTTGGACAGCTGTATTGTTCTCAAGTAGTTTATTCCCTCGAGGGCAATGTCCCTAACTCTTTAAATGAATATGACCTGGGTGAATAATCGTGACTGCTGCCACTATGTTTGAAAACAAGCATACTGTAAAAGCTAGATTTATTATCTAGCTGGTGTGGCCTCATTAAAGGGCTGGTTCACCTTTAGGTTAACTTTAAGAGGCCCATTAATCAAAGGTCGAAATTCGAATTCATGTTAATTTTTTGAACTCTAACATACTCACAATTCGACTATTCGGTTATTTAAGAAAAAAATCAAATTTCTAATATTCAATCGAAAAGTTCCTACCCAAAAATTTGAATCATATTGTATTTGTAGGAATCTAGTTTTTTTTTTTTTAAAGGTGAAAAACTCTATTCCTACTAATCCGATACAATTAAAATTTTCTGGTTGTAATTATTCAATTGAATATTAGACAATTGAACATCTCCAAATGGCTCAACGGACCTTTGCCATTGACTTGTACATGAAATCGGCAGGTTTGAGGTGGCGAATATTCGAATTAGGACTGTCGAGATATGATAAATCTCACATTCAAATTTACATTTGAATAGGGGGGTTAAAATTCAAATGTGTGAATTTTGACACTCAAATTCATTTTTACAATTCGACCCTAGATAAATCTGCCCCTTTGTATGTTATAGAATGGCCAATTCTAAGCAACTTTTCAATTTATCTTCATTTTATTTTCTATAGTTTAATTATTTTTCTTTCTGGCTTTCAAATGGGGATCACTGACCCCATCTAAAAAACAAATGCTCTGTAAGGCTACAAATTTGTTATTGCTACTTTTTATTACTCCTCTTTCTATTCCGGCCCTCCTCTATTCATATTCCAGATTGCTGAAATCGCAAACTAGAGAGCTGCTGTACAAAATGCTAAAATACTGTAGGTTGGATTTTGTTCTGGTTCCTGATAAAAAAAAAAAAAAAAAATGAATTTCCCTTTTGTTGTTTGTACTCTTGACATTTTAGGAGGACTACATGGAGATCACTGAAGAAAACTTTGTTCCCATTAGATGGACTGCTCCAGAGTTACTGACCAGCTATCCGGATCAATTACTAGTGGCCGATCAGACAAAGCCCAGTAATATTTGGTAGGTTTCCACATGTTTTTATTGCTTTGTCTGACTAATCATATGGTTGTGTTTCACATTAAAGCTTATACATGTGGCAGAATGATCCATCTTATCTCATCTTTCAAAAAAACAAATATATGTGAGACTGAAAAGCAGAATACAGTGATTGTGGTTGTTTATTAAAATGGCTTGTACAATGTTATGTCCACTGTAGAGTGCAATTATTCAGGCCCCTAAGGTTCAATAATAAGGGCCACATCTCAGTACTACAATACTTATGGAAATAATGCATCCCCTTTAATTACCTGGTATGATGATCTATATTTGCATGAGTTAAATAACTTTATTGGACAAATTCCCTTAGGTGCCTTTGGTACATTATCATAAAAAAAAAGCAAAAAACAAATATGTATTGTCTATGACATGATATTGTGGTTCAGGTATGGGATTCGTTATCCAGAAAGATCCGAATTACGGAAATGCCGTCTCCCATAGACTCCATTTTATCCATATAATCCAAATTTTGAAAAAATGATTTCCTTTGTCTTTATAATAATAAAACAATACATTGTACTTGATCTAAACTAAGATATAATTAATCTTTATTGCAAGCAAAACCAGCCTATTGAGTTCATTTATTGTTTTCATGATTTTCTAGTAGATTTAAGTTATGAGGATCCAAATTACGGAAGGATCCCTTATCTGGAAAACCTCAGGTCCCCTAGTATGCTTGATAACCGGTCCTATACCTGTATAAACATTGCATGCATACGTAAGAGTCCTTCAGGAAGCCCCCAACTGAGCTGGTCATTCAGAAAATTATAGTAGTGGTCTGCAATTGTTACTGTGATCTATTGCAACGATCAGGCTTTTAGCATGTAGTTGCACTTATAAAACCACATTTTTTTCTCTCCTTTTGTTTTATCACCAGGTCACTAGGGGTAACTCTTTGGGAACTCTTTGAAAATGCTGCCACTCCCTACGGAGATCTATCAGACAGTGAAGTACTGGTTCAAGTCATAAAACAGAGAGAAGTTAAACTTCCTAATCCACAACTAGAACAACCATATGCAGACAGATGGTAATTTTTTTCAATTGCAAATGACTTGTCTACTAAGGCTACGACCATACGGGGCTGAAATCAGCTAGCTCCGTGTTGAATCAGCTCCTGTGCAAACAAAATGCAGAGTTTTGCTGTTCTTCGCTGAAATCCGCTGAGTCTGTTCATGCAGGAATCAATACAACACTTTGGAATAAATAAAGAGAGGAGTCTGCTGCCCATTGTAGGGGCTGAAATGAGGCAGCGTAATTGTTAACTGACTTCTGCCCCGTGTGGCCCTAGCCGTAAACCTTTCTTTCATTGGTCTCAATTGTAATAATATACTAATAAAATTGCTTGCTGTTATTCACTGCAGGAGTTGACTGATATAGTCATCTACTGAATGGACATTACATACATCCCTTTCTTACTAGTACACTACAGTGGCAGCTGACCTATTTGTGGTTTGCTCTACCGAGCCATTTTTGTCACAGTTATCACTTGAAAATGCACCTTTTCGAGTAGTAAGCGCCTGCTGCTGGGCATCGCCTTGTGCTTGTAGTGGATTCCCTTTTTTACTGTTAATGGTTTGAGTGTTTTGTTTGAATTACAGAGACCTTGTGTACCATTACCTTTCAAACCATCACTTTGATCATGTTTTAAATTTAAGTATGTTTTATCCAAGGAAGCTTGTTTTAAAGTTTATGTATGTGACATAATGTGTAGACGGGAGATCAGATTTATAAATGTGGTCAAAAACCAGCGGAGACAAAAGCGGTTTTCCTTTTTTTTTTATCCTTCATAAAGGGTTCCTTTTTACAGGGCAACTCGTATGCTAAGTTTTTTTCCTTATATAGCATAGTTTAGATCCAGTTTTGTAGACAGTACTGTTTGGGCCTAGATGGGACCATGCCTTGTAGTGCTGCAGAATATATTTAATGCCCAAGAAAAGATAAGGGGCATCATTCTGGACAAAATTTCCATGTTTGACAGCTGTCATAAAAATATTTTCAAGCAAAATCATCCTTTATTGATTAGACCTGGTTTCATATTCCCCTAAGTAACAGGATTGTCTAGGAAGTTGTTGCTGGGGTTTGAACAAAGTATGTCTCTTATAAGATTAGGGAAGACCTATATCATGTCTAAATGTTCCAAATGATTTTATTTTCTAGAATTGGTTTTCTTGTTTTTAATAAACTGCTCAACCAGTTCATATTCTTTTTGTTGAAGGTATGAAGTTTTGCAGTTCTGTTGGCTACCTCCCTTCAAAAGACCTACTGCTGAAGAAGTCCATAGACTACTTACATACCTCCGCATGCAGAGCCAAAAGGAGACTGAAGATGACTTTGAACAACGTTGGAATTCCCTTAAACCAAACACTAGTAATCGGCAACCATCTACGAATAACCTGTCTTTTCCGATCTTGGAACATTTCAGCGCAGATGAACTATGCCAGGAATTGGATGAAGTTCTTACTGTTACTGAAACTAGCCAAGGGCTTAGCTTTGAGTATGTATGGGAGGCTGCCAAAGAAGACCACTTTGAAGAGCATGGTCACTCTGATTCTGATGCCACGGTCAACTACAATAGTTTATTTTTCCCTGTGCCTGTAGATGTTTTACAAAAGCCAGGGGTTGATGCAGAACAAGATAAGTCAGAACACAGTGGCCGTGACAACACCCTTGGTGCTTCAGAAGTTGTCCCAGTATTTGATTCACACAATGTTTCAGTTGCTAACGAATATTATATTCAACTGGAGGAGCAAGGAGAAAGCAGATTGGACTTTGACAATAAGAACCATGAGTCCGAAAGTGCAGCTTTGCAGTTTATTGCACTTCAGGATCTGAAATCATCTGGAACAAACAAATCTGATTTTCTTCCATTTGAAGCTGAACATGACCCTTTACCAGATTATTTGCATGTTGCAAGTGACCATTTTCCATTCGATAACTCAATCGAGAATGTCGATTGGTCTGTTAAAATGCCTGACTGTGATACTGTCAGTGACCTTCCACTACAAAATGGTCTTCACACTGAAGTTAATCCCTCCCACACAAATTTGCATCCATTTCCCGAAAGCTTTAAATATTCTGAAAATGAGGCCGCTGTTTGGGGAAATATACTAGAGACTGACCCAGTTGTTCTAAATGTGGAGGAACTGTCTGAAAACTTTCTGTTTCTGAGAGAAAATAATTTATTGTCGGACTCTCCGTTTAAGAGAAACAAAACATATGAGCCTCAAGCAGAGTTTTCAAATAAAATCAATTCACAAAAGCTCTTTGAAATCTCCCACCGAAATAGCTTGGATGTGGAACTCCAGCTTTCAGAGTTAAATTCATCTGTGCACCCGGCAAATACAACTAGTTTTGATAACTCTTTGCAATCTGGGCAAGAAAGCCATCTCAAAACAGCAGAGTTGATCTTGCCTTTGCCTAAAATAGATGATCTGAAAAATGATGTAACGTCGGTGAAACCTGGGCTCACAGATAACATATTTACAGCTAAGAACATGGAAGGTTATAACGTAAACAATGCTGCTGTAGAAGATGATAGTATTGATCTTTACCGATCAAGCAGCAATAAAAACATATTTGTGCTGCCCAGTTCAAAAGTGGTTAATGATGATGCACCTATAGGGCAAGCATCTCTCGGCTCTATAAAAACGTCTTCACCTCCGCATAACACAGACCTTGTCGGTGTGAATGATGATGACCTAAATCCATTTGTTGAAATGTCTGCTGTTCCATCAGATTCAACAAGTCAAGATAGCCTGTTAGATGATAGCTTATCAAATTTCACGCAGTCTTTGTTGCCATCTATAGGAACACCTGATTCTTTAGACTCTTTAGATGTTCAGAATGTTCTAGAGCCGTTGGAACCTGAAGAGAATCAGAAATTCGGGCATTCAGATAAACCTGCTGATAGCGGCTATGAAACGGAGAACTTGGAGTCTCCAGAGTGGACATCTCATGCTAGCGGGCAGTTAGGCCACGATGAGAATGAGCGGAATAGTGTGTCTGCTCTCGCTGCTCCTGTTATAATCATATCGGAGGCTGACCATACTTTGAATGAGGACAATCCTAGAACCCAAGTGTCCACAGACACAAGTCCCAGTTCTTATAGAGACTCTGCATATTTTTCAGACAATGATTCTGAGCCTGAAAAGAGACCAGAAATCAATTCAGATTTGCCAGTATTACTCACATTTTCAATGACAGGATCATTTTCGCAATCCACCGATAAAGTAATTAACCCTGAATTAGCTGCCAAAAGTGAAACAAAGATAGAAAATGTGTCTCAGAAAGATGAGAACTTTCCACTGCAGTCCATAGCACAGATTGAAACCGAAATTAATAAACATGAAGATTCAGAGGAAAATGACCATTATGAAGAATGGAATGATTTTTCTCCCAGTTCAGAAGATGATGTAAACCATTCTTCAGCTGAACCTTCACGTCTAGAAAATGATGAGGATTTTCTTAACCCCTTTGGAGCATCAGAGGTCTTTACTTCAGTGAATAAATTGAAAGAGATGCCAATTGTAAACCTCCCCGATGCTCAGAAATTGAAAGAGCCTGATATGGAAGGGAAATATCTTGGGAAACTTGATGCATCTGGCTTGCTAGATTTGTCATCGGAGGACGGCATGGACGCCGATGAAGAAGACGAAAATAGTGACGATTCGGATGATGATATAAGGGCCTTTGATCTTAACAGCTTTAGCTCTGATAGTGATGATGACACCGTTCATCCTGTTCCTATTGTTCATGTGGAAAATGATGGAAGGCATCTTAAAAGCCTAATAAAACCAAGAAAACCTACAGACCTGTTCTCTGGACTTGAGAAAAGGAGCAGTAAAGCCGTCCACTTCTTTGATGATGTCACTGTCTATTTATTTGATCAGGTGAGCTTCTGCTAGCCAGCAGGTGAAAACAACTGTTCTGGCCCTTCATATAACCTGGATATTCCAGATGTATTCTGGCACCATTGTTACAACCAAATGTTACCTTAACGTATATTTCTTAGCAGCTTCAAAGTTTAAAAAAAAATATATATATTTAGATCTCTCGCAAGGGTTTATAGCATTCTCCATACTTGGAATATACTGGTCATTGGACCATTTCCAGAGATTAATTTTTGGAGTGAACATATCATCCTTATCAGGCTGTGTCAGGTTCATCTGTTAAATAGCATTGATCCATCAAACCTATAACATACATGCAATGCAGTGCTCATAAGATATCTTACCAACGTGTTGCACTAAACCTCTTGCACTCTAAGGCATGTATCTGATACAACTGCAAGTCCGGTATGTACCAAGTATCTAGTTCTACAGATAGCCCAACATCACACATGGAATAAACTAAGTGCATTACCTTTTAATGTATATACAGTTCTTGTGCTATTGTCTTCTGCTGCCCCGGGGGCAATAAACATGAACTTACTACACCAGAAGCCCAATTAAACAAATGATTTATGTTTTCAAAATTGGCCGCAGGGGGCTGTAATCTTCTAAATTTGTTAAACATCTTTGCAAGACCAAGACTACGCACATGCTCAGTGTGGTCTGGGCTTCAGTTGGGAGGTTAAAATTAGGGATTATCATAAATTATCAAAGCAGCACAAGTCAAATATTATCTGCCATAGAAGCCTATACAGCAAGACTCATGAATATCAGAATATGGAGACTGCACTGGGTCTGCGGATACAAATCTTTACAAAGTAGCCAAATGCTCTACAGGGAAACAAACAGCTGCTTGAGATCTGGATAGTAAGTTGTAGGAGGGGCTCCCCTCTGTCATTTGAAAGTATAATCCGTTTCCTTGCAGAGCAGTTAGGGAGCATCTAAAGTTTCCTATCTGCAGCAGTTAGTAAAACGAAGGGGGAATTTCACTGCGTACAGTCAGGTTTATTAAAAAAACAATACACATTTTTTAATTTAATTATATTGGAGATAGATTTATTTTTCATTAAAGAAAGTAAAAATGGGATTTTTTTGCCTTTACATCCCCTTTAAAGGGGTAGTTTATCTCTAAATTAACTTAGATGGTTTCGATAGACCTTATGAAACCATTTGCAATTGGGCTTCATTTTTTATTTTTGCAGCCTTTTGAAATATTTAGCTTTTTGTTCGGCATCTCCCCAGTTTTGAATTTTAGCAGCTATTTGGTTCCTAGGCTCGTAACCAGTAAATTGAATGAGAGAAAATGGTTATAAGACCCTCTTGAAAGCTGCCTTTTTTCTTTTTTAAAAGATATGTTAAGCACTTTTTTGGGGTGGGGGGGGGATTGCATTTTATTTATTGAATTCATCCAATACATTTTTATTTTTATTTTTTTTTTGGAATTTAAGGAAACTCCAACCAAAGAACTTGGTTCTCAGGTGGTGGATACAAACAGCCAAATCTTCAGTAGCTGTCCGACTACTCCTCCTCCACCTCCTCCAAGTTACCTAAACAGGTTTACAAACTCTGAAAGTTCTACTGATGATGAAGGTAAGAAGATGTGCATCGTGTGTCTCAATTGAAATATGTAAAGGCTATCCCACTATGCCATTTTTTCATTGCCTCTGTGTCAGACTGCATATACAGAATTATAATATATTTTTGCAGTGTCTGCCCAGATTCATACTCAAACCTGCAGCTGTCTTTTCTTCAGCTCTTTTCCAACTAGCTTTTGTCCAAAGTTTCCTGTGTGTAATATAATTATATAGTGAATAAAGTACCCCCTCTTGTAAAATATAAGGATATTATAAGTTACAGAGGAGTTTCATGACCATATAAAAACACGAGGCCGAAGGCCGAGTGTTTTTATACAGGTCATGAAACTCCGAGGTATCTTCTTATATCCTCATATTTTACAACTGGGGGTACTTTATTTATTATAATACACACATTTCAGCAAATCAGACAGAAAATGACATCAGAACTCACCGTTTATAACTGATGACATCAGAACTCACCGTTTATAAGGATATAATTTACAGGATATCCATGGCTTTTGTGTATTATATTGTATATACTTATGCTGTTTTTCAACTTTACAGGGGGCGGCTTTGAATGGGACGATGACTTCTCTAATCCAGAGCCTTCGTTTTTATCTAAACCAGCAGCAGGCTTTAGTGGGCAAAAACTTACCATTAATCCCTCTAAGTACTTCTCACCTCCGCCTCCCACGCGGAGTCCCGATCAGAACTGGACGCACTCTTCATCTTACTCACGTTTCTCTATTTCACCAGCAAATATTGCCAGTTTCTCAATTACGCATGTAACAGACTCTGATATAGAACAAGGAGGTGAGGAGGTCAAAAACAAGCAAGTGCTAATTTAAGATCGGTTCCTCTTGTCCCTCTGTGTTTTGGTATCCTGGGCTTAGTGGACAAATAAGCATCATAATTCAGTGGCTGTAACTGCTGATCAATATCAGGCAGTAGGGATCCGAGTACCTTTCATAACATTTGTTACTAACAATGTAACGTGGATACAATTTTTATGTGCTCTTGAGGGATGCAGCGCTAATAACAGACACCAGAGGCACTGGTGCACCAACATTTCTGTCTGTGCCCCTTTTATAAATGAGCCTATGACAATTTAGAGTTGGTGCATTATGATCATATAAAAAATATTTTAATGCCTCTGTTCCTTTAATTTGGCTTGTAATAGAACCCCTGCAAGCTCCTCAGCAAAGTAAGGGCTTGATATGAACATAACGAGGAAAAAAAATCCATACTAGAAATGTTTATTTGCACTTGCATTGTGCGCTTGACAAGCGATAAGATAAATGTCCCTGTTAAAGTTTTCCTGCAGGAAAACTCTCTCCAGATTAGCAGTAAAGTGACATTGAACTAATGTGTGATTCAAACAGATGTGTGGGGCTATGAGAGGAGAACAGCTGTTCCTGGTCTTTGCAGTTAATATTTAATATGTGCAGCTCTGAATGAAGGGAAAATATGACTGGGTAGTGTTTTTCAATACCTGTATTTAGAAAGAATTGTTTGAGACCACGTCCAAATATTCACTTGGAGCTGCCTTTACCCACATAGTCCAGATTCTACAGAGAGCCTATAAAACAAATTGCTACAGTTAGAAACACAATAACATTTCAACATGCAATTCAACATGAGTCAAATAAAGAACAATATACACATACGTCTTTAAGGGAACGCATTCCCTCAATTGCAATAAATGCTAAGTTGTTCAGAGCACTCTCACAATTTCATTATTCAGTTTTTACACCGATATTATGAATGTTTAACATGATTATCCTCTAGTGTTCTATACAGGTGCATGCTTGAGAGTACGACAGAAGCTTTAGATACTGAAACTGGAAGCACCTATCGGGCTATATAGTATGTGCTCCCGTTAAAGGAGAACGAACACTTACCTAAAGCAGTAGGCAGAAAAAGTTAAATTTGTACATTATGTTTTGGGCTACTGTACCAGCCCAG
This sequence comes from Xenopus laevis, assembly GCF_017654675.1. NCBI lineage: Eukaryota > Metazoa > Chordata > Amphibia > Anura > Pipidae > Xenopus > Xenopus laevis. The sequence continues at coordinate 110,452,467 of NC_054387.1, read as the reverse complement.
AGCAACCATAGCTCTTTAGCAGTGAAGATCTGTGTCTCCAAAGATGCCCCAGTAGCTCCCCATCTTTTCTGCTGATTCAATGCTCATGCTCTGTACTGCTGTCATTACTGAGCTTAGGGACCCACTCACAATATACTGAATATATATAATATAATGCGCATGTGCCTGTCGCAGACTCTCCTAACAAAATTAAAGATGGGAAACTGCTTTGAAGGTCTGGATCATTACTACTATAGAGATGCTGAACCTTAAGGTTGCTTCATTCTATAAAATATGACCATAATATATATGGTCCTATTAATTTTTAGGGTTTAGTTCTCCTTTAAGAATATGTGCTTTTTAAATGCTACTGGAAACATGTTATGGGAAGCTTGAGAATATGGAGAAATGATTGATAGTGCTGATATCATAATAGCCAAAGGGCCAACATATTAGTCCATTCATTTGCCCATTTTATTAAAAAAAAAAAATCTACTTTTGTTTGTTTTATACAGGCAGCAGTGAGGATGGCGAGAGAGACTGACTGAACTGGCGTGATAAGGATGAAGTCAGATTTGTTTGCCCTCCCAAAAGTGAAAGTGTCTTCAATCTGAAGTAACTTATAAAGCATGAATACTGCAAAAGAAATGAGACCTTTGCACACTCTTTATGTTCCTCCGTGCAATCCGCTTCCTTATCGACAAATCCCTGTTGCTACTGCCGTGCTCTTAATCACTTGAAGCACTGTTTGCTGTAAATAATCCCAGAACTGTAGAATTGGTCAGACATGTAGGGTTTTTTCATCATTTTTTTTCCCCTCAAACTCGGCTGTAATGATTCTTTTGTATATATCCTCAATCATGTATGTGCTACTGTAATGATATTTGGGAATGTGTATTCAGTGATGTATCGACACAAAACCCTATGTATTGCTCCTTATTGCACTGTGTAATGTTTCCTGCCTAATGATGTGTACAGAGTTTTTAGCCATCAAGGGAGTAACAATGCTCGCCTTGAATTTTCCTCTTTTATGATCTTGTTGAAATATTATACCCCTTGTATTGTATCCTGCGTAATAAGCTGTTCTTGGGAATCTGGATCTCTGCTTTCAATATGCTGTTCCAATTCTTGAAGCTTTCTTACTTTGACAGCAGCAATGTGATGGTATGTAGACTCTCTTTTTCACCTCATATTGCTGATTGTCCACTCCTGCAGAATTTTTTTTTACTGTGAACTGGATTTTGTTACTGGAAGTGCTGGCCCCTCCTGTACAAAACGTTGGACTCTTCATTAGAAGCACTAGACTGGAGCAAGGCAACCTTCTCTTAGTGCCCTCCATCAGCTCATCCAGGTGGATAGTACGGCATGCTCATCCAGGTGGATAGGATGCCAAGCTCATCCAGGTCTAGGTGGATAGGATGCCAAGTTCACCCAGGTCTAGGTGGATAGGATGCCAAACTCATCCAGGTCTAGGTGGATAGGATGCCAAGCTCTTCCAGGTGGATAGGATGCCAAGCTCATCCAGGTCCAGGTGGATAGGATGCCAAGCTCGTTCAGGTGAATAGGATGGCATGGTCCAGTTGGATAGGATGGCAAGCTCATCCTGATCAAGGTGGATAGGATACCAAGCTCATCCAAGTACAAGTGGATAGGATTCCAACTCGTCCAGGTGGATAGGGTTCCAACTCATCCAGGTCCAGGTGGATAGGATTCCAACTCATCCAGTTTCAGGTGGATAGGGTTCCAAGCTCGTCCAGGTCAAGGTGGAAAGGATTCCAAGCTCATCCTGGTGGATAGGATTCCAAGCTCAGTCATCCCTTATTTTTCCTCCTTATGCTTAAACTTGAGACTTGAATGAGACCTACTCCATCCATTGGAGTTGTCTGCTTTCTGCTGCTATAGATTTGTTTGTATACAGGACTGTACAGTCACATTTTTAAAGGGTGTTGTGCTTGTCTTCAATGTTTCAGCCCACCGTGGGTGCAATCTCTGCCACTGGCCTCAAGATCAATGTTGTTTTTTTTTTTCCTGCATTTGTTCTGATTAGGTAAATACTGGCACAAATCTGTTTTTCATTTCATTGAGTGTTCTTCCATCTTTGTGCAAAGAGACTCAAGTGACATTTCGTGATATGAATCATGATCTATTGAGAGGCTGGAGAATTTTGTCCAGATTTTTGGTCATTATAAAGTGCTGCCACATTATTTTTTTTATTTTTTTTTTTTAAAAAAAAAAGGCCAGTTAATTTGCAAAGATTTCTTCCTGTTTTTGAATCCATACTGAAACTGTAGTGTTAATTCATTCGATTTGCCTTTTTCATTGGTGTTTCGTATCAAATACGGAGAAAAAAAATGTAAGGCATCTGGTGTGATCTCTACATTTGTTTAATTTTCTTATTTAACTTTTTATAGTTCTTAATATATCTAATTGAAAAGAATAGATATAAAAAAAAAATCCTATTCTGAACCCAAGATTTTGGACTTTGTGTTCTCAAAAGTTCCTTAGTGTCTGGCAGCCAGATCAGAATAATTAAATTGTGAAGACTTCATGAATTACACTGGTTTTTAAGGACTACTTTCCCTTTAGTCCTGTCTATAGTCAGGCAGTAAATTATCGAAGGGTCATGTCACGTGTCTCTTTGATTACTGCCACGAGTAGCAGCCATTCTAATGCTAAAGGGGAAGGCGCTTGGTTAATTTTTTCATTAAACTCGCTCCCCATGTGATATTTCAGGCGGTTTCCTATATTTCGAGCACACTGCATATTGAAAGAGAAACCAGTGCGACTGGAAAAGGAAATGTTTACCCAATATCTGTGGCAGAAGAGCAGCCAATAGACTTTAGTGTTGTTCAATATAGACAAAGGGGCCCTTTCTTAGGTTAGAAGTTTGAGGTCAGAGGTTGCTGTTTAATACGGCAAATGCGAGTGAATCCAGTATCCGGTTGCTTTATGAATGACTAGTTGACGATGTGCAATACGAGTTTTCTCCAAATGGATTTTTTGATATCGATGATATAACAAACTTGAATCGTTTGGAAGTTTCATCACCTCCGCTGAGATACCAAGATGCCATTGAAAGAAATGGAATTTGAAAATTTAATATATATTTATTTCTTTTTGAGTTTCATTTTATTTTTTCCCCAAAATTTCACATGACTACTTAAATAGCTGGACACTGTATAGAATCGAGAAATGAGAACATTCAATCATTTTTTTTTTTTTTAGTCAAATCCCGAACGAGATGTCATTCTTGAGTGATGACGGTGGATATTGTTCAGGATAACGCGAGTGTGTGATTACCGATAAATATGCCCCTATGTTTAGATTATTTTTCTTTCTAGCCACACTGATTATTGTAGGACATGATCTCAAATGTCTGAGGCAATATAACCAGCTGCACTGACAAGCCTGTCTTCTTCTTTCATAGAACTAATGGCCACTAATGTGCAATCCGTCAGTATTTTACAAAATACTCCAGTAGGTGTAAATTGTTTTTGCTATGCGTTTATAAGCGTAATGGAAATAATACGAAATGAGGCCTCTAGGTTTTAAATACTGCCCTGTACTGAATATTCAGTATGTGTAAGTGTGGTATATATTTAAAATAGATATATATTGTGAGGAGGGCTGTATAAGGCGTGAAGGTTTTATAGCCTTATTATATTTGCCTTAAATCTAAAATGTATAAAAATGACATTCCCCCTCCCTCCCAAAAAATGGTTTTACCTCTAGATTTAGGGTGTGTTGTCAGAGCCTTCAATAATGTAACTTCCTGGAGAAGAGAAACCGTTGCAGTACAGTGTGTGTGTATTTGAATAAGGTTTCCCTTATTGTAAAATATAAGGATATTATAAGTTACCGAGGAGTTACATGACCATATACAGGTCATGGAACTCCGAGGTGACTTCTAATATCCTCATTTCCAACACTGGGTACTTTATTTATTATAATACACAAGTTTTAGTGAGTCGTGCGACAGAAATGACATTACTAAGCTCCGTTTATAACTGATGACATCACTAAGAGCCATTTATAAGGATATAATTTACAAGGTATTCATGGCTTTTGTCTATCGCACACACACACTTCTTAAATCCTTTCTATGGGACACTTGTAGTCTTGAGGTTGTTTTTTTTTTTTTTTCTTATTAATTTAAAGCTCGTAAATGAGGTGTATGGCAATATTCTAAAGAATGAATTTACAGGTTCTTCAATCTTTCAATGGTGTACATTTTGTTTCTTTATTTTTAATTTGTAAAAATTTTTACTGTAAACTTGATTCTCATGCCTAGTGTGATTCAAACTGCTTGTAATTTAAAAACACTATTTAATATTCAAAATAAAGTTATATATTTATAAACGGTGTTTGATGGAGGCCCTTGATTTTCTGTCCATACATAAAATGTCGGGTTAGAAATATGTTGTTTGCTAAGCAGAACTGCTGGTAACATTGCAGTCTAGTGGTTGCAATAAAAGCATGTTCTGATCTAAATCAACTTCATGGTACATGTCTTTTAATAACTTTGCAATGTCTTCTAAAGAATTTAAGACCCCAATACACTCCTAGCTGCTTGGCAGCCCAACAGGTCCAATATGATGTCATCAGTAACTAATTAGGAGTTTCATCAGATGTTGCATGGGAGCCATGTGATCCTTGGCCAAGGCGTCTGAACAGGTCCAATGTGCTGAGATTATTAGACCAGAAGTTGAAAAATCAGTTTGGCTTTGCAATTTCAAGCTCAAAGTAAATGAAAATCTCCTGTACGAACGGCCAGCTTTCTTCTAGATAAAGTAAGCTTCTTTATCATGTTCATTTATCTTGAATACGAATTGAAGTTGTAGTTTGACTGTATTCTATCCCATTAAGAGGTCTTTTCTTTGTCTACAGCTTGCTTGGAAATGCTTCATATGTAGTTAACCGGACGTTTCCTGCACCCTCTCAAACCCAAGACTGGAAGTTGATGTTCAGCAATACTTTGAAACTTGTCCAGAGTTTTAATAATGTTCCAGTTGTGTTCACAGCTTCCTCAAATATAGACTTCAACAAATCCACCAAGTGACTAATACTCGAAGACCATGATCCCCAACCAGTGCCTCATGAGCAACATTTTGCTCACCAACCCCTTGGATGTTGCTCCCAATGGCCTCAAAGGAGGTGCTTATTTTTGAATTTCTGGTTTGGAGGCAAGTTTTGGTTGCATAAAAAACAGGTGTACTGCTCTTGTTGGCTGCCAGTCCACATAGGGGCTACCAAATAGCCAATTACAGCTAGGGTTGCCACCTGGCCGGTGTTTTACCAGCCTGGCCTGTAAAAATGATGGCTGATCCCAATGTTAATAGGGAAAAAAGATAAATATATAGGAAGGCCAGTATTTTTTTTCCAGAAAAGATGGCAACCCTAATCACAGCCCTTATTTGGCATCCCCAGGATCTTTTTTCATGCTTGTGTTGCTCCCCAACTTTATATTTGAATGTGGCTCATGAGTTAAAAAAGGTGAGTGACCCCCGCCATAGGAAGAACAGGCAAAGTGGTGAAAAAACACCCTTTCATTGAGTAGTAACTGCGATAAGTATTACAAATATTGTAAAAATGGAAGTGGATATTGAAAGCACCTGTTGGAATATCTTGAAGACTAGACAATGCGGTTTGCTATTGCACAACCCTTCATATAGAGATGTCTGGTGCGCTAAGGTAGAGGCTCGGCCACCTCAACTCCAATATCCGGCAAAGAAATCCAGAGGCCCACATTAAACGTGCAAGGTGTTCCTTGCTTGCAGCTGTCTGTGCCTCTGGATTTCTTTTCCCAATATCTTGAAGACTGCCAGTTGTCTCTTATTGTGTTCTTTCCGAGGCAAGCTGATGAAAGTAGTTGAGCCCCACCACATGTTACGAGAGATTGTCACATATAATAGAGCTGTCCACTTGGTAACGGATTATTGAAATATATTGTTAGTTTACATATAAATCTTCTTTTTGTGTGAAATGCTATACGACTTTATATTTCAGTGGATCTTTATCGCTGCCCCTAAAAGTTAATGAAAATGTTCATTCTCAAACAGTAGAAGTGAAATCTTTGGCAGTGAACTGCATTCCTTCCAGCGTTTAGCTAACAAATGTTGGACAACCAAGAAAGCAAGATCTGATAATGGGTATATTGCCCTTGGTTTTTTGTTTTTTAATGTAGGTCAAGGTTTGTTAGATATTGTAAACTCTCTTGACACCCACCTCAAACCTCAGCAAATAGATTGGACCTGGGAGGGGGCACCTTTCCTAATGAAGGTGGGTTTTCAGTCTCATGAAAGATGAAGTGGTGGCAACACCAGGAAAGCCTTGTGCTGATAAGCAAACACTGCTCTTTGTAACTGTGTTGGGAGTTAGGGCACCACAAGGGGGCAGCAGATGTAGACTGCCAACTAAAATATCTCTGAATGTAAGGGAACCAATGTTTGTCTTGTCATGCTTGGTGCCATAGTTAGCAATGCTCATTTATTCTGAAGCTAACTATAATTATATCTTTGTTTTATCAAAAAGAAAATCCATGGTGCTATGGACATTCCCCCAAATGTAATAAAATGCATAGGGACATTCCCTCAAATGTAAAAAGTTTGCCCAGGAGCAGTAACCCATTGCAACCAATAAGATGGTTGCTTTTAAACAGGTGACCAGTAAATGCTACCTGCTGATTGGTTGCTATGGGTTACTGCCCATGGGCAAACTTAGTGCCTTTTATTACATAACCCCCATTGTCTTTCCATCTGCTAGGTCTACCTGTGCCGCAGTTATTTTATGAAAACTCTATACACACAAATGATTATTTCTACCTGAGGGTGAAGACCAGGGTTGCATACCCTACCATAAAACTAGGGATGCACCAAATCCAGGATTCAGTTCAGGATTCAGCCGAACTGAATCCTAATTTACATATGCAAATTAGACACCGTTAAAGGAAATCACATGACTTTTTGTCACAAAACAAGGAAGTAAAAAAAAAAAAAAATTCCACTTTTTCCTTTCCTGACCCTAATTTGCAAATGCATTTGCAAATTAGGAGTTGGTTTGGTATTTGGCCCAATCTTTAATGAAGGATTCAGGGATTTGTCTGAATCACAAATACTGGATTCAGTGCATCCTGTCTAGGTTCTGTATGAGCTAGAAATTTTGTTAGTATCTTATTAGCATCCACCACTTTTATCATGGGTGCAGAGAAGAATTATATCCAAAAAAACCATTAAAGAAACCATCACCCCTAGGGCATGAATTGTGGCATAAGAGCTTCAACCAGAGACACCACAACCTGTAACTGAGCTAATGGGACTGGGTTACCCTTCCTTCCATGCACCAAGTTTAGAAATATTTTGATTGTAGTGCATGTGGTTTGGAGTCCTCTGCGGAGTGTTTACCAACATTGGACAGCAAAGAGGAGGCATCTCCTGATGTTTCTCAAAGTTCTGTTGCGCCTAAGCAGTATTTTTGGTCATGTTCTGTAGAGTGATATGAAAAAGGTTCAAATACAATCACGATATAGGAGACTTAGCTTACAGCCCTGCATTCTTCTGATCACGTGACCCAGCGTGATGTGACAATAGTAGCGACGAAGAAATTGAAGAAGCGATGCTGTTACAATCGGTGTACTTTTTTTCCAAACTTTTTAATGTGCGGAATAAAGCCAAACGTTTCAGGAGCCCCACGCTCCCTTCCTCAGTGGTATAGCGATTAATCACCTCTTCTTCGGACGACTAATCTCCCCAAACTGCCTTCCTGCCGAATAGAATGTAATTTGCCAGCAGGATGGCTCTGAGTGCTTTGTTTTCCGAAGTCACTGGGCGACAAATCTCCACGAATCTGAGCGTGTCTTTCTGCCCTTAGGGGGCACAGCGGGAGGGATTCAATTGATGCTTCTCTGCTCTTATATCCCACATTGAGGCAGAAGTTTATAGAGAAGTATCATTAGATGCCTCCTGCCACTGAACTTCCAGAATGCATTGCTCTGGCTATTGTTGAATTGTAACTTCCTCCGATATCCTGTTTTGGATTTCCTTTTGCTTGCATTGGTATAAATCCTATTTGACAGCTAAGCAGAGTCGTACAAGAAAATGGCCTTTTACTTAACGCTGTCATTTGCTTAAGCAGTTTATTAGCACTTTGGTTTTGTGCAAGATAAGGTCATCACAACAGATATGCGTGATTAAATTTCACGCTCAAATCGCAGGACATAATGCTGGTTTTTATTCCGGTGTACTGGGTTATCAACACCAATTACATATGACACTGCTAATACTGGCAAAGCAATAAAGGAACGAGTGTTCTTCTTAACCAACCCCCACTTACAAAGACTTGTGTGTGTGTGTGTGCAGAGGTTTTAAATACAGAGATCTTCTGGCTTTTAGAAAGCTCCAATCTATGATCAGTACTGAGCCCACATCCTGCAGCGGGGTTGAAAGCACTCATCTGCACTATATTAAACCCAAACTGATATACGCTAAGGCTTCAAGGTCCCTACATTAGTATGCTGTAAGCATGAATTATACCACTGAAATATCGGAACATAAATTTAGCATTAAAAGAACTAAATCCTTAAAAAAAACTAGAATAATCCAGGTTGTATATAAGCAGCTCCCCATCTTTGATCTTGTTTGGTCATCTAGTGTCTGTGACTCTGCACATGCTCAGTGTGCTTTGGGCTGCTGTTGAGAAGCTAATCCTGAGGGGTCACTGGAAATTAGTTATGTTAGCAGAAAAGAAGGGGTTGCTACTGTGGGTAGATTTAGAGATGCTGATCTTCTCTGCAAAAGGGCTGTGGGGGCTTCGAGCTGGTACAGAACCCCAAACAAAAGAAGGGTCGTTTATAAACCCAGAGGCAAGTGCATAGCATTGCCCCTTTTTCACCCAGGGATGTACTCATTTTTTATCTTTATCACACTTGCCCAGCTTACTTTGAAGTTGTAGTTGGTGGTAGGTACAGATGGTTCCTAGGGGAGCAGTAGTACTCTTATAGTACTCGTCAATCAGCGTGTGAAATAGTAGCACACTCCATTTCAATCAATTCCTAGCACAACCTTTATAAAGTGGTGGCGGGGTAAGTAGCCACAAAGGTTAATAAGGGATTTCGATTTTAAGGGGGAGGGGAGCTTTTTAAGTAAATTGCACTTTCAAATTACAATAAGGGACATTTCAGTTTCTTGATTACTCCTGGCTGAATTCTCCTAGCTGCTTTCATTGACCCTGCACCCCCAGAACTAACTGAACATGCTGAACGAAAGAGTGAAATTGAATCTCAGAGCCAGTTGACACCCCTACCTGAATAAACCCTGCGTCATGCAAATGCTTTTCATTTCAGGTTTAATGGAGAAGGAAACCCCCTCGGCGCAAAACCCCTCCCCCGTGTTGCCCCCCCTCCCTCCTCCCCCTGGCCTACCTGTCCCCCTGGGCAAATGCCCCTAACTTGTTACTCACCCCTCTGCGCAGGTCCTGTCCACGGAGTTCACAGTCTCCATCTTCTCCCACGTGCGTCGTCTTCCTGCTTTGACCGGCGTTTACTGGCACATGCGCAGTAGGAACAGTTACCGGTATGGATCTACTGCGCGTGCGCCGAATGTCACGAAGTTTTCCGATTTCACTTCGTGACATTCGGGGACAGGTAGGCCACGAGGGAGGGGGGAGGGGTTTTGCGCCGAGGGGGTTTCCTTCTCCTTTAAAGGAACAGGAACACCAACAACTCAAAGTAATTACAATATAATGTACTGTTGCCCTGCACTGGAAAACTATTGTGTTTGCTTCAGAAAGACTACTATAATTTATATAAACCAGCTGCTGTGTAGCCATGGGGGCATGCAATTGAGTTTTGGAAAACACCAATTTTCACGCAGGTGGGCAATTTACAATATTGGACTTGTAGCCATGGGGGCAGCCATTCAAGCTGGAGAAAGGCACAGATTACATAGCACATAACAGATAGGCCCTGTCCAATACAATGGTGTTTTATCTGCTATCTGTTATGTGCTATGTAACCTGTACCTTTTCTCCAGTTTGAATGGCTGCCCCCATGGCTACACAGCAGCTTATTTATATAAACTATAGTAGTCTGGAGCAAACACATCAGTTTTACCAGTGTATGCTGACAGTATATTGTATATTAAATACTTGAGAACGCTTTCATTCTTTGGTGTTATTGTTCCTTCATTGAGCAGCCCGGAGGGACACCAGGTTTCTTATGCCCCATCACAGCCACCAGTTCCTTCCCACTCAGATCTCTAGGGAACTGTACAGCATCAAACCTGTATTTCATTTGTCTTTAATTGTGTTTGGTTGGCATTTGGCAGGCCAGTATTGCCCGGCGTGAGAAAGTAACTGTTCAGCCAGAGGGCAGATGTAATATTCTACTGACTTTGCAGCTTTGGAGGACCCTCACTTGGCTGTATGGAGCAGTAAATGTGCAGGTAAGAGCACAACATGTTGCTTTTCCCAGTGCAAAAAAAGGGACTGGCAGCTACTTTGTTCTGTGCCGAGAGTTCTAGGTGCTTGTTTGATTTTGCATGTGGGATGCTGCCAGACCCCTCCTCCTCCTCCTTTTGAACTATGCAGTTAAGCTACGTGTACTATCAAAAGGCTCTCAGCAGCCTGCAGTCTCCCTGCACCTGTAGCATTCTCTCCACCCAACCCAAGCAAGATCCTTCATCTTTACCACTCCATCCACTGGACCCAAGGAAGATCCCCCACCTGAATCATTCTATCCACTGGACCCAGACAAGATCCTTCATCTGTAGCATTCCATCTAGTGTAGCCAAGCAAGATCCTGCCACATTCCATCCAGTGGAGCCAAGCAAGATCCTTCATCTGTAGCATTACATCCAGTGGAGCCAAGCAAGATCCTGCAGGTACAGTTCTACCACAAATTCAATTCTAACCAATCACAGCAACTACACATCAGATACCAACCATGCAACGTTCAGGTGTGACCTCTCTATGATATCCATTGTAACAGTTAAAGAGTAAGGATTATATTAGTTTCCCTTTTGTATTTAGTAGAGGGCAGGCACAAACTGGACTTCACTCCAACAGTTAAAAAGTATTTTTTTTAACAAAAATAAATCTGAAAAAAGTAGCCTAACGCATTTCGTGCCTTGTGGGCTTAGACCCCATAGGCATAGACTATTTCTGGTAAGTTAACCTTGTTATCTACTGCAGTCAACACTGGATGTCTTTTTGAAGATTGTTTATGTTGGTTTCCTCCAAGTCTTGTGAATAAGCACACAATTTGTGACCGCAGAGTACCCAATTATTGGTCGCTCAATACAAAATAATTTTAGTGTGTGAAATGCAGAATTCAGTACTTTCACAGACCGGCCCGTTGTGTTCTGCACTTTCTTCCAAGCTGTATAAAACTCTGGTGGCATCATGGTCAGCTTGGTAATTGGTGGAGCTGTGCAAACTTTATTTTTGAGTATTCTGTTGCTTTTACTGCCCAATTTGGGAAGTGTAATTAAAGGAAAGTCTCTGTTAATGTAAATGTACATATACATATTCATTAGTCTTCCTGCAATGGAATAATCAGATCTGATGTGTAACTATATTTTACACTTTGTGAATCCCCCCCCCCCTAATCATTATTTTGGGTAACATTAGTCATTCACTTATTTATTTGTCTTCTTTTTCATAAACAAGATCATGATCCAGTCCAGGTGACTTACACATCAATCTGCCATGATTTTGGAAGGATCAGTTGGAATCAGATTCTCAATATACCAATATATAGTTAGGCTTTATATGGATTTCTATATATATAGCGTGGGTTATTATAATTATTAAAATGTATTTATATAGTGCCAACATATTGCGTAGCACTGTAGAGTAAAAGTGATTATACAACTAAATCACATGAATTATATACATAGAACATATGGAGTAACAAACATCACAATCAATACAGGTACAAAAAGGTGAAGAAGGCCCCATGCATAGGCATACAGTCTAAAGGGAAGGGACTAATACACAAGGTGTGGAGTGGGCAAGATCAAATTAAGTGGGTGAGAAATGTGGTATTGTATGTGTTGTTGCGTTTGGTAGTTAAGCAGAGTTAGGGTAGGCTTCTTGAAAAAAGTGCGTTTTCAGAGATTTCTTGAAAGCAGAAAGGCTGGGAGAAAGTCGGACAGACCGTGGGAGAGCGTTCCAGAGGAGGGGTGCAGCCCTTGCAAAGTCTTGAATGCGAGCATTTGAGGAGGTAATGAGAGAAGAGTTGAGTACCAGGTCAGTAGAGGAGTGTAGTAAGCGGTTGGGTGAGTATATAGAGATGAGTTCAGAGATGTAGGGTGCGGCAGAGTTATGAAGTGCTTTGAATACCAGGGTCAATAATTTGAATTTGATTCTGAAAGGTAACGGAAGCCAGTGCAGGGATTGACAGAATGGTGAGGCAGAGGAGCGGTTGCTGAGGTGTATGAGCCTCACAGCAGTGTTCATTATGGACTGGAGAGGTGACACTCTCTGGAGGGGAAAGCCAATTAAAAGAGAGTTACAGTAGTCTAGACGTGATATGATGAGAGAGTGAATAAGGATTTTGGCAGCATCTTGGTGATAAATGATCGTATTTTGGATATGTTCCTTAGGTGGAAGTGACATGATTTAATAAGTGACTGGATATGAGGAGTGAATGACAGGGCAGGATCTAGGATGGGTTATATTCTGCCTGGAAAAATCCTTATCTCTCTGGTTTTATATGACTGGGAGCAATGATGATGGCAACTGTTCCTAAAAACAAAAATACTTATGGTGGGATACTTGCCACTCTTGAAGCGTGATCTAGCGTCTCAGACTTTGGGGTGCCATAGTTTTACTCTTCAAAAATAGCCTTCATACCATATTAAGACCAGGGGAAGAAGTGCATTAGTGCACCCTTTATTGCTCATTCGGACAGAACATTCCCCCTGGTCTTCTGAACTCTGCATCTCCTTCTGGATAAAAAGATTAGGGGCAGACCTCATCGCCAGAAGGTTTAGGTCAACCCTTTTGCAGACTGTGACCTACACTCTGCCACTTCCTAACTTGTGCTTCTGAATGACTAGTATGATGGGTATGGAGGAAATGATGGAGATGGGCTGTATTCAAGAGGAGCAGGAGTGGGTGGCTAATAGGCAATTACTGTCCTGCCCCTAAGGAAAAGAGTGCTTCTGTGCTCTGAAACAGAGGGCAGAGACCTACAACAATTTGGGACTAGAGGAAAACACCATGAAAAGGGTAATTGTGCCTTTTTTTTTTTTTTTTGCACTTCCAATAAGTAAATAAGCCCTATTGTGTTCTTGTAATGCGTTATAATTGAAGGGTACAATGTCACTTTAAAGCAACGTTGTATTATAGAGGAATAATCTTGTAAGGGATCATTGTACAGTGCATAATGGAAGGGCTAAACGGGCTCCATTCTATATGAACCCTGTAAAGGAGAAACCTGTTCCTTCTATCATTTTAGTGCCTTAGTCATATCATAGGGCTGATACCTGGGATCGGTTGAGATACCTAAAAGGGTAGAGTAAAGGGAAACTATCAGTGAACACATATAGTCCAGCCTCTAGATACTTGTGTTGTTTTTTTTAAATTCTCTCATTATCAATCACACGTGTCAGTCTCACCTGTGCTGTGCAGTATTCCCAGAGCAGGGTTCTCAATGGGGGCTGGGTCAGAAGCTGCTCACAATTTTCACACATATATTTCTATCCATTAACATGCAGGTTCTCAAGACTTACGCAGTGGCCCACTAACATTGCATGTAGCACCCAGCAGCACAACTGCCAGTTCTGACAGATTCACCCGGATGAGCTGATAGAAAACATGGTTGCTTCCCTGCAATATATTCTAAATGTTACGTTAATAAGTGTATTGTATAGTGGGAATATCTCCCCACTGGGCAGTTCTTCTGTTTTCTATAGCCATTTGCTTAGGGCTAGGCACCTATAGTCCCATGCCTAATCTGGTACGGAACACCAGGCCCACACTCCCAACTACTTTTCTACTTGACTTTACTCCTTTATCCATCTAAAGCCTCATTTCTGAATGAGGCACATGGTGCAAAGAGCAGTATTTTAGAGTAGATCTCCATCTGTTGTAAACCCAAACTAAGCAACTTTATTTTTTCAGAATTTCAGTATAAAAGTGGCCCTATGCTGAGCTCCATCCACCACAACCAGGGCCAATACACCAACACACTTTCTGATTAACACTTTCTGATTAAAACATTTTCAGAATGGTGATAGAATCACTTCTGGCACGCCAATTTGCAGATACGGTTAATAATATAATGAAAACTGGATTTACTTGACAAAAGTCACTAATGCTTATTGGCACATACCTCTAGTAGAACCCTAGAACAATCCTAAAATGTGGCTTCTAGACTCTTCTCTTTACATACTAGTATGTATCCTTTCTTCCATCTCTCCTCTTTGTTAGCATACAGAAATCGAGAATGACCATGGTATAGGCATCCAAATATTTAGGTGAGAGGCAGGGCTCATCAACAGTCAGGCCCAGTGGAGACCATGGTTAATTGCCACTGCCAAAAGAGTGGTAGGACAATCCTAGTGCTCTTGCATCTTCCAGATTGGGTTTCAGCTGCATGCTAAAGCCTGACATTTGCTACAGCTATAAGGCGATGAGTTTGACATCATCGATTCATTATTTCTATTGAACTAATAGAATAATGGGTTACTCTTTTCCAGTCTCTTCCCTGGGAAGCAATACCACCAGATAGGCAGGGGTTCATTAAATGTGGGAGAATCTACCTTAATATCTCTTCCTCTTACCTTTGAGTAGAAAGCCAAGCTACCAGTTTCCAACATTTCCCATAAACCTTTTCTTATTTTCACAATAGGCCTTTATATGAAATCTGTTACACTTTCTACATCTAATTGTTGGTGGACCCTCAATTTCAGGTTTTCTGTTGGGTAGAAGGCACAGTCGGACACTGCTGGATTTGATAGGCTGTCTGCAAACTGGTGGTTCAATTTGTCACTCATTAATGCAGTCCAAAATTGGCCTGAGGCCTACTTCAAGTAAGGGATTTTCACCACTGAGGTGATTTTGGGGGAATGTTGTATTTTCCCTGCCTTGATTATCAAATGAATTGGAAATACTCTGCTTGTGGTGGGCAGTGAAGCTGCTAGGGAAGGAGTGCTTGAAAGTATTCTTTTTATGCTGTGGCTCTAACAATTTACAGTTACTTTCTTCTAGGGATAAAAAAAACATGATGTAGCGATTCTCTCAACCTCAACCCTAAAGTTTTATGTGCTGTCTTTACCATAAAAAATCAGCAGGGTTAGACACAAGGTAGACATCAAGTTTGTCCCTTTGCTGTAGAAAGACCTATTTTACTTCTAATTGATCCAATGCACTTTCTTTAAAAAAAAATGGCCAGGATTAATAATGTGCTCAGAGTATTTATACCTGCTTGCATCAAACCTACTTCAGCTTTTTGAAACTATCTCATTTATCCACTAGCACAACCACTTCAGGGAGATAATACCCCAACCAGAAAAAAACCTTTATGTACCTTTATTCTAACCTCAAGGATGCCTTCATGTACACTGCAAAAATCTACAGGTGAATAAAGAATCAGTGTTTGGGTGGATCACTTTATGTTTATAAAATGCACAAAAGCCATGAATATCTTGTAAATTATATCCTTGTAAACGGTGACTAGTGATGCGATCAGTTATAAACGGTGAGTAGTGATGTCATTTGTCTCACATGACTCACTAAAACTTGTGTATTATAATAAATAAAGTACCCCCTTGGGGGTAGAAGTTACCTCGGGGTTCCATGACCTCGGTGACTTATAATATCCTTATATTTTACAATAGGGGTACTTTATTCACTATATTATACATAAGCCCTGACTATCCTGTAAATTATATCCTTATAAGCGGCTCTTAGTGATGTAATTTTGTCACATGACTCATTTAAAGTTGTTTATTATAACAAATAAAGTACACCCAGCTCCCCCGTTGTAAAATATGATATTAGAAGACACCTCAGAGTTCCATGACCTTTAAAAAAGCACTTGGCCTTTGGCCTCATGTTTTCATATGGTCATGGAACTCCTCAGTGCCTTATAATATGCTTATATTTTACATTATATTATTATGTATGCTATATCTTCATAACTAAGTTCTTCCACAACCAGTAACCCTACTCTGAACTCCCTCTATTATAATAATATCCATTCTGCATTCTGGAGATTAACACTGCATATCCTAAAACAGGATTTTACTAGTGCTTAGTATTAGTGATGTGCAGATCAGGAAAAACTCAACCTACACCCAACCCTAACCCTCAAAACCTTAACCGCACTCTAACCTGCAAAATGCCATTGGCATTATAGGACCCATGCCCAACCCATACCCACATCTTTCTGCTTCACATGCTACTGCATGCCCTTTTGGCTCCAAGACAAGGAATCTTAAAAAAAGCACACTATAAAAAAACTTTTTTTTTTTTTAAATTAAAAAAAGGCACACTGAAAAAAAAACATATATATTTTTTTAAAAAGCACACTATAATTAATGCACAATCTCATGAACCCAGATGACTGTTTACATTTGTCTCTTAATTTTAGTCTTTTTATTTTTATTGAAAACAGCTTCCAGACCCGAAATATCAACTTATTTCTTGTGAAAACCCCAAGATTAAAATAGTCAGTTCAGGTTTGACACTATGCAAATCTCATGTGTCTGCACTAAACTCTTGGTTCACCTTTCAGCTTCGAAATGGAAATGAACCTAGACAGCTGCACCAGGGGTCAAAAAGTAAGCCTCATGTCTGTACTGCTTTGGGCATGTTTCTCAATCATGAGTTACCCGAATGTTACAGCAAGATATTATAAAGGACCATCAAAATTAGCAACAAATTTCAAAAGCAACAACCCAATTCTGGATCATCCAATCAGAATCCTGCTTGCTCTCTAGTCATTGTCCATGCACTCCAGACTGTATCAGGTTCTTATTGGAGCTTTATCTGATACTTAATTTTCAGCGCGCAAGTCTTAGGTTTAGTAGAAAAAATTCTTCTGTGTTTTACAGATGAAAGTATAAAGTTTATAATTGTTAGGCTTTCCTCAATCTCTCTTCTGTGAAAGCTCTTAGACATAAGTTTAAATTTGGACAGCATTTAAGCTCCCAATTATTGGTGACAACACAATCCTTTTGGGCTTAATTAATGTTTAAATGAGTCTAAAAAGGGGCAAGAATAACCTGCAGTCATATTTTATTTCTTCTATGTGCCCTGCTGCCTGGCATCATGTGCTTATTGCATGCCACTGTAAGAAATACATTCTTTCCCCTCCCTTCTGATTTAAATATATGGATAATATGGTTTCTGATGTGGGCTCCATGTTCTTACAACACACAACACTGAATAAATATGAAAGATAATGGGAAAATTGATATATTTTCTTTTTTCCCCCCCACACCGTTGGCTGTTCTCTCCATTATGTACACTATTATTATTTTTGACATTTGTATATAATAAACCAGAGGTGTGTTCACAGTAGACTGCAGGCTGCTTCAGCAGATCTTTTAATACGAGAAGGCTGTTTCCTAGCTATGCCAAGTAGGTAGGTGGAGAACAGGATTAGATTTACCGCAGACATCCCTTGGCTCCGTTACAGAGTTACTGGAGGGCTGTCGTTTGCTTGCACTTTGCAACAAACAGAGAAAATATGTTGGTTAACTGCTGAGGAGCCAGGTCTTTTTGGATAAGGCTGAGTGCTCTCAGAAGAGCGTAAATGAAACTGGAAGCAAAACCTAAATATGTTTTAGGGGTTTGACCTTCCCATAACTGCATGTTGCAGCTGTTTCATGTACATTCACACTGGGAACTGATCTGAACGAAAATAGAGACCATGACAAGCTGCCTTTGGGTTGCAACAGATGATCTGCAAATGCCTCACAGGGGAAACGACCAGTCCTATAAATAATCTGTTTTCGGCAAAAGATTCTTTCTGTTGCCTTATTGTTTTTGCATTGTGGGACAGTACTAATCCACACAACCAAAAATAGGTGCTATTATGTTTTATATTCACCTCCACCCCAGCCAGATGAGCTTCATGAAGTGTGCTTCACCTAATTTCTATTGAGGTATCTCTTTCTTTCCCAACTTGGCTGAGGCTCCAGAACCCCAGATCCTATGCCAGTGGGGACAAGCTGGATCTTTGTTATAAGGTTCTTATTTATGCATTTCTGTCAGGACCTTGAAGGAGCTGGAACAGGGATCCCCAATCTTTGAACCTATGAGCAACATTTAGAAGTAAAAGGACTTGGGGAGCAACACTAGCATAAAAAATGTTCCTGGGGTGCCAAATAAGTGCTGTGATTGGCCCTTTAGTAGACCCTATGTGGATTGTCAACCTACATTGGGCTCTCTTTGCAGTGCACCTGGTTTTTCTACAACCAAAACTTGCCTCCAAGCCTGGAATTCAAAAATAAGCACCTGCTTTGAGGCCATTGAGAGCAACATCCAAGAGGTTGGAGAGCAACATGTTACTCACAAACTACTGGTTGGGGATCACTGAGCTAGAAAGTCAAGAGACTGCTCATCACAACACATTCTAGAAAAGCTGCCTGCCAGTTTGTCACAAATGATAAAAAAATACTTGATATTGAAAGCTGCTTATACAAGATACAATACAAGCAAAAAGAGGAAAAATAACCCTGTGCAGAATGCTAAAAATCTGATTCAGAGCTAGTGCAAGGCTATAAGAACTTGAAAATGCGGCTAAGGCAAGTTCTGTTCAGTACCTAGTTACAGGTCAGTTTCACTCTACTTTACAAGGTTTCCATGGAAACTGGGAAGCGAAATGTGACATTTTCCCCAGACGCATATATAAATAGACATGAGCTTTGGGCAGGTTTATCTTTTCCTAATTATTTTGTGCAAGAACAAGACAGCTGCCTTCAGATTCGATTAATTTGATGGCCACACCATACTAGTGAGCTTGACGAAAAGCCAAACTGCTTTGTGCTTTAAATGGGATGTAAACCTCTAGTCACCCCAAACTCTCTGAAGTAGGCTCCCCAAATATAACTGGGTTAAATAATCTGTTTGCTAGGTAGACTTTCCTTTCGGTCCAAGGCACACCACAGTATTCAAGAATGAATTCTTCTAGTTATGGTGAAACTGTAATAATTAATAAAGGAGAACACAAACCATTGAAGCAGTACCCCAGGTAACAATATATAACTTTTATTATCCCGCTGTATTACCCTATAAGGGAATAATAAACTTGCCATGCATCTGTCCAAGAAGAAGGATAAATAAGAGCAACATCTAGGTTGAATCTGTGCGTTGTTACACTTTCATTCCTGCAGCATTACATTGGATTTTGTGTTTGCACTTACTTTCCCTCAGTCCTGCAAAACCTGTTCCATTACCTCAGTAGATGTTCTGCCAAGAAAATGCAGAGGTTTACCTTGTGTCTTGCCTATGCTTTCTACAATGGCAAGCAGTGTCTCCTATACAGGTTTGCTGTTTCTAATGCTGCAGGGGTGGGTGGTCTTGCATGCAATACTGCTTCCCCAGGAACATTAAAATCTAGTATCAAACATGGGTAAGTACCTCAGATGGACACATTATCCCTTGATGGGCCAAGCTGCACCAGAGCTAGCTTAGTTGCATGTGTAGTTGAGAACTGTTTCTAACTACATTGTAGGATTTAGGTCACCAAAGGTATCCAGACACTTGCCTGTCTCATTCTGTAACCAGGGTTATTAATAGGAAGTTGGCCCTAGCTTTGCTACTGTAACAGCCTCTACTCTTCTGGGAAGACTTTGTACTAGATCAGTACTGACCAACTTCTCTGGTACCGAGGGCCAAAATTTTTCTGGTCTACGTGGTGGAGGGCTGATAATGGAGGTGTTGACCACTCCCTATTTTAAACCACACCCACTTTAAACCACACTTATGTTACCACAATAACTTTTAAGTCCATATTCATGGTGGTAGCACACCAGAAAACAAATGGTTGGTGCTTACTTCAGAGATATCACTCATCATCACTCATGTGAAAAAATTAAGTCATATTAAAACATGCCCTTAAATCTATATGCTGCCTCCTCCTCCCCTGTGCCCCCAGCACGTGATTAAACACTATAGGGGCCCCTAAAAACAATTTCCAAATGCTAAGAAACCCCCAGAACAAACCCTAGCAGTCTCACGTCCCACAGGGAATGTAGGGCAGGCCGTGTATGGCGCACTCACAGGGAGCATAGGGCAGGCAGAGTATGGCACACACAGGAGACAGGAAAACCTATCAGGACCACAAAGTTCATACTGTGCTACATATAGTGACACAATGCTGATGCCCCTCCAGCAGTTTGTATGAGGTGTGAACAATATGGGCAGTTTCAGTCTGGGTATGAGGTGTGAACAGTACAGGACTTTATTGATGTGAATAATAGAGGTGTTACAGGTGTGAACAATGCAGGGGAGATTGCAGGTGTGAACAATGCAGGAGATTGCTGTCTGAATTTGAGGTACAAACAATGCAGGGGCCAGTCAATCTCAGTACTGATATCTTTTAAATCTTACACAAGGCAAGCAGTCACATCAGGCAGACTTTAATGAGGGGGGGGGCATACAAGGGGCGGACCGCCAGTTGGACAGCACTGCACTAGAGATTGGAATATTGGTGGTGGAATTAGCTTCTATTCAGCCAGAAGAGCATTCGTAAGGGTGGGCACTGATGTTGAGTCCTAGCTTGCACTTTGTTCTGCACCTTTAATTGTACAGTTACAGCTTTCTGGGAAGTGATATAAATTAAACATGTTCTTGGTTCTCTTTCCTGTTTCATACTTGGCTGCGTTTCCCCGGCATAATGGGTACACTAAGGACTTGCTGCAAAACAATGATCTCTACTTGGCTCTACTACAACAGGATAATATGAGACACATATTCCCTCTACTACTTGCTGCTTTAAGCAAATACATTGATTTATTCATCTGACATGGGAAACTTCATTATCTATACTATACTCTCTTTATCCTTTCCTACAACAATAACACACACATTTATGAACTTTATAGAAAAATAACTTTTCCCTGCTTTAATAGAGGGCGAGAGTAGAGAATATGTTAACCATTTTGCCATGTTAATGCAACAAATACAATTACTAATAATAGCAAAAAAAAGTATAAACATCTTCATAATCATTAGGGCTTCCTAAATGAATCGCCCATCCTGATTGGAATCAACTTTGACAAAAAATTGCTTTCCTGTATACTCCTGGAATCCCAGCTTGAAGGTCAATTTTGATGAACAAATATTTGCTGTCCTAGATATTCTTGGTTCTCTTGCTGCATGGCTGATCCCCCCCTTTTTTTCAGATGTTTGTAACATTGTTGTAAGCTAGGGGGTGTCCTGGCCTAATGTGGGACCTCCAAGGCCTTTAACCAAGAGAGTCTAAAAACCACATAAAATGAAGGCCAGTTTATGATCTCTTACCCTCCAGGGCTTAGATAGGACTCCTGATGGCTGCCACCAGGCTGTGTTAAAAACCTTCTTGTCTTGGCTTTGGTATACACAAGCTGACCACAAAATTGGCTACTGGGCCTACAGGGTATTTTTCCTGGCCCCATGCTTTAAAGCTTTGAGGGCTCTCATTTGAGAAACCTTTTAGGCCTTGGTCAGTTGGAAGAACCTGGGTCTGACAAATCATACCTCGGCTGAGGGAGGACGTCTAAAGGTATCTCTGTAATTTAGTAAGCATTTAGGAAGTCCATAATAATATTGTTCGTACATTACCCAAGCATTTCTGTAGCCATTGATTCTATGTGAACACTGTGTGGTGACACCTTCAAACTTTAGAACAATTCCCAGGTATTATTGGTGTGCCCTGAGGGGCCTTATTCTTCCTATTACCTAATTAAAAGTTCAGAGGAACCTCTAGTCAGTCACCAATGGAGTGGCCCTGTAAATTGCATAGTCTAGCACAAAATACAGAAGGAACTCTAAGGAAAACTAACGTGTTTCCATTTATTCATCCACTCAAATAAATATGCAATATTTACTTTTGATCCTACCCTCTCAGTGATAAAGAGCATGCTCAGATCAGCTGCCCATGTTCCTTTTGAAGATGAAAGTGATAGGGACTTTAGATTTTAAGTTCCATTGGAGCAGGGACTGATGCCATAGTAACATGTTATACTAGAAAATTGTAAAATTACTTTTTATTGCTTTTTACCCCCTTGAATATGTTCTTCTGTTATACTCCATCTAATCATTGTATTGCAGTATGAAACCTTGACAGGGCAGTTTATGTAGCATTAACATCATAGCCTAATTCCTTGTAGCTGATTTTACTTTGTGGTCGGCTTTGAAACTGATATTAATATCACAAGCAGGTGCTCAAGTTTCACTCGCCGGTTTCTAATACATTGCTTTTTTTTGTTTTCACAGAATTTTCATGCATAAAACCAGAAAAAAAAGATCTTGTTAATCAAACCAGTTGGGTTTCTCCAGTCTTTAGAAGAAATATGAAGGCAAAGGCTAAAGCAGCGAGAAGAAGGAGGCCGGTCAACCTAGAAGACATTCATGAACAGAGAGCCTCAAGTGAGGAGCACTTAGTCAAGTGTCCAAGTTACAAGGACAAGAGGAAAGGAGAGGATGAAGAGCTGGTCAAAATCTCGAGCAAAAAGAGAAGAGAGACAGCGAACAGGGAAGAACATAGCACCCGGAGGCTGGAGAGCAATGAGCGGGAGCGGCAGAGGATGCACAAATTAAATAATGCATTCCAGGCTCTAAGAGAAGTCATCCCTCATGTCCGAGCTGAGAAGAAGCTGTCCAAAATCGAGACACTCACACTGGCCAAAAATTATATAAATACTTTAACTGCGACTATTCTAAACATGTCTAGCGGCTGTGCCACCCCGGGTCAGGAGGGCAGCCCTGCCAATGGCGGAAAGCTTTTTCAGCACTATCAGCAACAACATAGCGACGAGGACAATGACGGACATTTAAAGAAGTACTCAACACAAATTCACAGCTTCCGGAAAGGCAGCTGATCTAAATCAAAGAAAGGAACTATTTTTTATTGGGTTTCAAGCTCAATGTTAATATATACATGTAAATGCTCTGAATAGGAAGTGTTAGGGAAGCACAACAGCTGCACTGGTGAAGGACTGCTGAGAATTGTAGCCCTTAAACTGCTGCCGTGCCAAAGGTTGCCAGTCATGCCTTCATACAGGAAACATATAGGTCAGCCCGCTGATTAGGGTGTATGATGATTGGCTGGATATCAGCATAATTTAGTGATGCAGGTCGATGACCAAACTGCAGTGATTCAACAGGGCAGATTATAAACAATTAAACGCAGGGTAGTGTTGTTCCCAGCCAACCCCAATGAGTTTGCTTTGGAAATTTATCAAATTATATGGAACATATGTGGCTAATATGAGTCCATCAAAATGGACCAGTTGGTTCATCTAGTCTGCCCACTAATGTCTGTACTCTTTGAGCAAATGTAAATATATACAGTATATATATATGAGCTAGTTTGTCATCAAAGTGCCACATGACATCAGGGCAGATACCCCTAGCAACGAATCAGGGCTTTGTATTTCTATTCGGACTGAATTCTTGGATTGGTTGCTCGTAGTTAGTTAGTGGTGCAGCTTTCTTAGTAATTAAGCAAACTTTTGTATTATTAGGCAGGATAGGTTTCTTTCTTTAGATTCTTGGAATCAAATGTACACGGGTGATCTGGCCTGTGAAGGAGTAAACAGAAAATTGTGATTTATTGAAATTAAATTTGAAATGAGGTCAGTGGGGGATTTAATCTGCATTTGATTCATTTGCATATTTTCAGTTTGTGGATCACATGCTGGGTTTACAGTACGTAAGTCTAATATGGTAAATATTAATCAGGGGCTGAGCTAACATTATGAATTAAAAGAGAAAGATACTGCCAATTCATGAAACCAAGGGCCCTATGCCCACTGGTTACCAATCTCATCTTTCCAATTGGTCTGTTCCCACAAGAACTTAATTCCTGCACAATAATGTTCAGTGCTGCCATATATACTGTTGCCATGGACAACAGCCAAACTGGGTAGAAGCAGCATAGAACCACACTTGACAGTGGCCACTGTATGCACTTAACCTAATGCTTTCAATCACAATGCTTCACCCTACTAGGGTTGCCTTTTGGAGCACTCCGGGGGGGGGGATATGATGTCACAGGACGGGACTGCTGATGTTGGGGGCATGGCTGGTAATGTCAGAGGTGGGACTAGTGATGTTAGGGTGGGTCTTTGATGTGGTGATCAACAGTTGGCTGATTTTCTTATTTGGAAAACTGGGCAGGCAGTTTTGACCCGGAAAGCCCCTCAGTAAACTGGGTTGTCCAGGTTAAAACTAGATAGGTGGCAACTCAACACCCACTCAACTGCTTAACAATACAGCTCAAGAGTCTTGCTCTTTAAAGGAGAATTAATTCTCCCCCTCCCCTGTGTTGCCCCGCCTCCCTCCTCCCCCCTCCCCCCCAACCTTCCTCCCCCAGGCAAGGACCCCCAGGAGGGGTCAGTAACAAGTTAGGGGCATTTGCCTGGGGGGAAGTAGGTTGGGGGGCAACACAGGGAAGGGGGGAGGGATTTTCGCGCCGAAGGGGTTGAATTCTCCTTTGGCACCTGTCGGACAGCAATGAAGTCTCATCTCGCTAGACTGTACACTAATATGAATGGAGTGGTGTGGCAGGTAACACCAATTTGACTGCAGCTCATACTTCCATACTTTTGCCAGAGAACAGTGAAAGAAAAAGACTGATTTTTTTTTTATGGTATTTGCCAGAACTGTCCTTTGCCGCCCACAAGGGCTTCATCTTCCAACATGTATTATCATTATTAATAACATACTTTTAGAGCGCCAACATATTGCGCAGCGCTGACCACAACTAAGTTGTTTATAGTTTTCTCTGCTGTCCAGAGACAGTTTATGTGCAAACTAGGGCCGGGTGACATTCCTTTTTAAAACTCAGGGGGTCCCGAAATGTGTAAATAAGGGGCAGATTTTTTACAAAATAGGGGCAGAAAAAGGGTAAATTTATGATTTATTTAAGAGTAATCAATGACCCTACATTTACAGGTTCCCTGTCGGGTCTGCAGCAGAAAGTTTTGGGACTGGCAGGGGTTTCCCTTGTTTCATAGAGGGGATTGACCATGCTGGCTATCACCCACAGTTACACATACTCAGACTTTCAGTTATTTTAAGTTCCTGTTAGTGTTGTATGTGAAGACTAGGCCCATATGTCACACAATATGATCTATTTTAGTAGAATATACCTGTAATAGGTAAAATATACCAACAGTAATCATTAGTTTTTAGGCTTTTATGGTTGTTTGTGTCATTTAGGGGTCCCAATTTTTTTTTGTGCAAACAAGGGTCAAATTTTTCTCAATTTAGGGTTACAACTGTGTATAGTTTTGGAGAAGACAGTGGGTGAAAATTTTCCTCTATTGGACCGTGGGATTTTCTATTTCAATTTTTCTATTACATTAAAAGGGGTGGTTCACCTTTAACTTTTAGCATGATGTAGAAAGTGATATAATGAGACCATTTCAAATTGTTTTATTTGTGGTTTTTGAGTTATTTAGAATTTTTTTCAGCAGCTCTCCAGTTTGCAATTTCAGCAGTCTGATTTGGACCCTTGCAACCATACAATGAATAGGAATAGGAGAGAGTCTGAATAGAAAGAGGAGTAATAAAAAGTAGCAATACCAATAAATGTGTAGCCTTACAGAGCATTTGATTTAAATGGGGTCGGTGACCCTCATATGAAAGCTGGAAACAAAATTATAAAAAAAGAACTAAAACATTTATTTGGTCAGGGAAACATAGTAGGCTGTTCTATCCAGTAATGCAGTTCCCTAGATTGCAAGGGGGAATAGCCCTCCCTGACTGGAGATCCTAATATTTGGCTTCACAGTTGCGACACTTTTCACAAAGGATTAGGGGTGACAAAACAGACGCCTCCTAAAACATCCTTACTACCTGCCGGGCAGAGAGGCACAGAGAAGCTGTACTTCCGCTGGTAGTTCTAGGTACTTTCTATTTCACATGTCTGCCTCCTATTATTGGAACCATTTTTAAGATGCGGAATGCAGCACTAGCACTTATCCAGTACCAGGTGTCTCCCCTAGTGATGGGTGAATTTATCGAGTTTCGATTTGCCAAAAAAGTCGTGAAACTCACAATTTGACGCCCACGTCGATTCTGACACGCGTTAAATTCAATGGGCGCTCGAATAATGTTGCAATTTGCGACGGTTTGACGTGAATTTCGTCCCGGAATTTTGCGTCAGTTTCACAAATTTATTCGCCGCTGGGAAATGTGGAAATTCACTGCGAATTAGCGCCTGGCAAATTTATTCATCCATCACTAGTCTCCCCTAATACCACTATGCGGGGAAGTTATAGGCTTATATATAATAGTGTGGTTTGTGCCAATGCCAAAAATATATATATGTACAGTATATAAATAGGTACTAGTCCAAAATAATTGATAATTCAAAAACAAATATTGAAGTTAATCGTGGAGGATATACTCACAATTCACCCCAGTCCTAGGGTATAAGTCCAAGACAACATTTTAAAAGAAAGGTTTAAGTACCTCGAACAATAATGAATCAATCAGTTAAAAAATTGAAAAATTAATTAGGACATAAGAGCAAGACCTAACACGTTTCGTGCCTGCTGGGGTACTTACTCATAGGTTCACTTCTTTTGAAGTTATAGGCTTCCCCACTTTAAGAACCCAGACTTACAGGACTACTGGCACCCACAGGGGATACAAATAGTTGATGATTTATATTTAAGTCCTTTGATCAAGTAAAGGCCGTCTTTGACATAACAGCAAGTGCATGGCTGAGTCAGTACCAACACAAACTTGCATCTAAGGCTCAATGCCCAAAGTTTCTTGTCTTAGTTACTAAGTCGCCAGTGGAAAATATACTGGACTATCAGTTAAATATATGTAGAACCCACCTGCTTGCATGGATTTGCTCTATTTTGCTTAAAAATAGAAATAAATCTGTTGGTAACTTTAGAGGTAAATGGGAGCTCTGCATCCCTGATTTGGAGGATGAGGAGTGGGAGGAAACCCTGGAAGCCCTTAGTCTAGTGTCTTTTAATTTCAGGAGTAGATTCTCAAAGACGCTTATTTTACACCAAGCATCACCCCCTACTCGTATAGAAGGCTAGAATACAGAATAATGACTGTTGCCCTTAATACAAAATGCCCAGAACATATTTTTCCACCTAATGTGGATTTGCCCTACAATTGCAACATTTTGAACAGCTGTAGAATTACTACTTTGCAGGTCATTGTTTCTAGCATGTAAATGTATTGCTCTGAAATGGCTTTCGGGGGGAACCCCCACTACTGGCATGTGGAAAACTATATTGCGAGAAGACCTCATGGTTGTCCGTTTGGTGAACATTCAAAGGGGAAAACCGGACATATTTGACTTGGTGTGGCAACCTTGGCTGGACTCACCGGCTCTTGAGGATAGTTCCTCCTAACACTACCATTTTATGACATGTGTTTAATGATGTACCTTGTTGCTGGAACCTTGTGATGGACCACATATGTACAAAGGCTGTAATCAACAGACAGAGGCACTGTATTATGAGTACCCACCTACTTTTCTTCTATGTTATGTTTTTTTCTTTTGTTGAAAGCAATAAAAAGATTATGAAAATTATAAAAAAAGAAAAACGGAATAGAATTATTCTGCAACATACTAAAAGTTAAATTAAAGGTGAACCACCCCTTTAAAGTTTTCACTTGTGTCTGGGAACCAAAAGAGACATTTTTTTCCTGGTTGCCAAGAATTTAAATCCCATTAATGGTATGGTGATCCAATTTAGGAAAATATCCCTTATCCAAAATTCCCCAGGTCCAAAGCTTTATGAATAATGGTTCCAGTACCTGTTCCACAAAAATCTTGTAGTCGACTAGACTTTTTGAATTGAGGACATCTGTGTCGGGCACCATTTAGTCAGACTTGAGCGCAGAACACTTATACAGTTATATTATACCTTCTGTGTTATTCCACTGCACTCTCCCAATAGCTAAGAAGAAATCAAAGTGTCACTGTATTTATTTATTACGTAACAAACAGGGGAAAGTTGTGCTCACCACTATTTTTTAAAAACATTAGTGGAATGAGGGTGTGACCACAAAAAACATATAGACAAATACAAGATTCCTCTGCACTCAACCCATTATCAATATATTTAAGACAGCGACATTTTGTGCATACTGCTACTGAAAAATGCCTTACCCTTTAAACAAAACAGGGATTGTTTGTCCATATATTGCAATATATTTAAGCTGGCCAACTACGTCAAAGTCATCCCATATCTGGCCAGTCCTATGCTCAATTTTCATCTGATTCATTAAGAATTCTATGGTTTAAATATACATTTTATAAAAGGGACGAATACGTTTTACCTGCAACTTACTAGCTGCTTTCAAAGTAAAACTCCCAAACTTGGCTGCCCTTTTATTAGACACCAGTGGGATCACCTGACTATAGTTGGAGGGGGTGGGAGCTACAACATGGAGCTGGTCACTGCTCCTGTATAACTATAACAAACAGGGGAAAGTTGTGCTCACCACTATTTTTTAAAAACATTAGGCGGGGGTGCAATGAGGGTGTGACCACAAAATACATATAGACAAATACAAGATTCCTCTGCACTCAACCCATTATCAATATATTTAAGACAGCGACATTTTGTGCATACTGCTACTGAAAAATGCCTTACCCTTTAAACAAAACAGGGATTGTTTGTCCATATTGTTTGTTATAGTTATACAGGAGCAGTGACCAGCTCCATGTTGTAGCTCCCACCCCCTCTAACTATAGTCAGGTGATCCCACTGGTGTCTAATAAAAGGGCAGCCAAGTTTGGGAGTTTTACTTTGAAAGCAGCTAGTAAGTTGCAGGTAAAACGTATTCGTCCCTTTTATAAAATGTATAATGAAACTATAGAATTCTTAATGAATCAGATGAAAATTAAGCGTAGGACTGGCCAGATATGGGATGACTTTGACGTAGTTGGCCAGCTTAAATATATTGCAATATATGGACAAACAATCCCTGTTTTGTTTAAAGGGTAAGGCATTTTCCAGTAGCAGTATGCACAAAATGTCTCTGTCTTAAATATATTGATAATGGGTTGAGTGCAGAGGAATCTTGTATTTGTCTTTATTTATTACGTACCTGTAATTCATTTGTAGCATGTATTTATATAGCTCCAACATATTTCGCAGCACTGCAAAGTAAATGTGTTTATACAACTAAGTCACATGAATTACATACAAAGAACATATGGAGTAACATACATCACAATCAATACAAAAGGTAACGAAGGCCCTGTGCAAAAAGAGCTTACAATCTAAAGGGAAGGGAATAAGACACACGATGTGGGAGTGGGCGAGATCAAATTAAGTGGGTGAGAAATGTGGTACTGTATGTGGTATTGCATTTGGTAGTTAAGCAGAGCGAGGGTAGGCTTCTCTAAATAAGTGCATTTTAAAAGATCTTTTGGAGGCAGAAAGGTTGGGAGAAAGTTGAACAGACCATGGGAGAGATTTCCAGAGGAGGGTGCAGCCCTTGCAATGTCTTGAATGTGAGCATGTGAGGAGGTAATGAGAGAAGAGTTTAATAGCAGGTCAGTAGAGGAGCGTAGTAAGCGGTTGGGTGAGCATATAGAGATGAGTTCAGAGATGTAGGGTGGGGCAGAGTTATGAAATGCTTTGAATGTCAGGGTCATTAATCTGACTTTTATTCTGAAAGGTAACGGAAGCCAGTGCAGGGATTGACAGAATGGCGAGGCAGAGGAGGAGCGGTTGCTGAGGTGTATGAGCCTCGCA
Source organism: Xenopus laevis (assembly GCF_017654675.1). NCBI lineage: Eukaryota > Metazoa > Chordata > Amphibia > Anura > Pipidae > Xenopus > Xenopus laevis. The sequence goes on along the minus strand of NC_054387.1, from coordinate 110,422,582 downwards.
GCAGTGTTTATTATGGACTGGAGAGGTGACAGTCTCTGGAGGGGAAGGCCAATTATAAGAGAGTTACAGTAGTCTAGACGTGATATGACAAGAGAGTCAGCGCCGATTCTGGGGCTGCTGCCGCCTGAGGCAGCTGCCCAGATGCCGCCCCCCCTCCTCTCCCGCTCTGCACTTAGCGTCAGAGCGGGTCTAAGGGGATGCAGTAAGCGCAATGGTGCTCTCTGCACTAGCGGAGCCGAATTTCCGGGTTAAAACCCAGAAGTTCGGCTCTTAAAGTTACAAGAGGCAGCTTTTTGCCGCCCCTTGTAACTGGCAGCTCGCTGCCGCCTGAGGCAAGGGTCTCACCTTGCCTCATGGCAGAAGCGGCCCTGGAGAGAGTGAATAAGAATAAAAAAGGTTACCTTCGTGTTGGTTCTATGTATCATGTATGTTGGACTTGACCCCTAGTCTTGGTGCACAATGTGATTGTTTCTCTATTTCACATTCATATCAAGCATGATCCACTGCATGGTCAATGTTGATTTACAAAACCTCAGCAGAAATTCCTTTCTTTTTAGCTAAAAGCTTGGAAGTCCATTTCATTCCAAGCATTTAAGCAACAAAGGTAGACTGAATCATGCTAAATCTACAAAACACTTATGGTTCATTTTTAAAAATTTAGCAGCCATAGATCCAATGTTGGGTTCACTTCCCTCTCTATAAATCACGCTTCTTTGATATCTGGAGTTGGCCATCAACTACCCGCTTTATTGATCAGAGTTGTTTTTAAGTTCTAACCAGGGGGTTTATATATTGAAATGTGTAATATGGAACATCTCGGTGACAGAATTTGACAACTTGATCATGCTGATATTTATTCTCTTTCTTTACCTTCTGTTTGTTTTGATTTCACCTTTCTGTTAATAACCATATGGCCCTTTAGGCCTTATATACTTGATGTACCTCAAAATCTTTAATAAAAAATGATTATTATAAAAGATATCAGGATTTTTTTTGGTGCATTATTTGTGGTCCCATCAGTTTATATTCCTTTAATGAGATGAGGGTGGAGTTCGAGCAGACTGAGGGCATAGTTGGTGGTGGGCAGGGACAGATACCCTGGGCCTATATTATAAGATAAGCTTGTTCAGCAGTATTACCAATTGAACACATCTTTACCTGATATGGTTGTTGGGTCAAAGTAGAGTGGTTGAATTAGAGCAGTGATCCCCAACCAGTAGCTCGTGAGCAAAATGTTGCTCTCCAACCCCTTGGATGTTGCTCCCTGTGGGTTCAAAGCAGGTGCTTATTTTTGAATTCCAGGCTGGGAGACAAATAAAAACAAGATGTACTGCCAAACAGAGCCTCAATGAAGGTTGACAATCCACATAGGGTTACTAAATAGCCAATCACAGCCTTTATTTGGCACCCAAGGAACATTTTTCATGCTTGTGTTGCTCTCCAATTCCTTTTACTTCTGAATGATGCTCACGGGTTCTAAAGGTTGGGGATCCCTGAATTAGAGAATGTAATTAATATGAATGCATCACTTTACACATTACACAATAATTAGTGCTAGAATTGGAGAAGAGAAGCTCCATCCATTTGCCTTGTTTATCATGGTGAGGGCAGGTTAAATTACCGTTTCAGGCCATAAAACGTATGAAAGGAAAGATTCACAAGTTTATCCTTGCAGGTTGCACTATTTCTCACATAATAATCATTTAGGGATGCAAATAAAACATAAAATGAAGAGGATTAAACCAAAGTATGATGCAATGTTAGAATAAACTTGGACCAGTCACTCTATAGCAGTGGTCCCCAACCAGTAGCTCGTGAGAAAAATGTTGCTCTCCAACCCCTTGGATGTTGCTCTCAGAGTCCTCAAAGCAGGGGCTTATTTTTAAATTTCAGGCTTGGAGGCAAGTTTTGGTTGCATAAAAATCAGGTGCACTGCCAAACAGAGTCTCAATGGAGGTTCACAATCCAGATAGGGGCTACCAAATGGCCAATCACAGCCCTTATTTGGCACCCTAAGAACATGTTTCATGCTAGTGTGGCTCTCCAACTCCTTTTACTTCTGAATGTTGCTCACGGCTTCAAAAGGTTGGGGATCCCTGCTCTATGCATGCTTTTTGGCATATTATGCACTACAACAGTATTATGAAATTTTACATTACTAACTGGTAAAGGTGTGCTGGAGAAAGAGGAGTTAGAGCAGTGTTGGACTGGCCCACCTGAATACTGGGAAAACTCCCGGTGGGCCCAGTGAGCTTCTTACTTCTAACCATTTGGCCTATTTCATGGTCATTTCCTATTATTTTATGGGAACAAATAGGTTTAATAATGGAAGATTAGAGTATAGTATGTAGAGAAAAAAGACTAGGAGAATAAAGAGGTTGAGTGAGGAGAAGAAGTATAATAGTTTGGAAAGTGGGCCCTCAGCCTAAGGTTTTCTGGTGGGCCCCTGGCATCCCAGTCCGACACTGAGTTACATGATAGAGCTTCATTTTTTTCCTTGAGAAGTCATTTGCATGCAAAAAATAATGAGCCAGAAGATGAAGATTACTAACAAAGTTAGAAGAACTTGGCATCTATGGTTTCAGTTGTCAAGAAGACAAATTCCAGCTCTTCACAAACATTAAAAAAACAAATTATTCTGTTGACAGTAAAACAGCTAAAACTCAAAAGCAGCTAAACTTTTGGCATACCTCCCAATTTTTGGAAATAAAAAAAAGGACAAAAAAGTTGGCACTTGTGGTGCAGCAATTTTTTTGACCACACCCATTTTTGTGGCCACACCCCCTAATTACCATGTTCATTTTACAAAATTTGGCAGGTTATTCATTTCTGTGTTTTTTTTCCAGTTATTACAGTTTTGCTAATGAAGGTGAATTGCCCTTTAAGCTGTGAGTCTAACATTTCCCAAGGGACCTGTTATCTTATATTGTTACAATTACGTATTTGCTTATCTTGAAATTCTTACAAAAGTATCTTATCTGCAGCTGTGGCTGTTCTGGGCTCTCTGCCAAAAGCCAATTATGTTAGAAACATTGTTTCTTTTTCTGGCTGTTCAGTGCAGAGAAAAACGGGATTTTTCAGTACAAATGAGGGACAGTGGGTTGAGCTATCAAAAGAGGGACTGTCCCTCTAAAAAAAAGGGACAATTGGGAGGTATGCTTTGGTTCCCCCTTGAAAGGAAAAACTATGCCTCATTAGATGAGAATTCCCTAGGTTAGTTTCTGCTGAGTTGCTCACCAGCCCTTGGGCATTAAACAGGGAACCCTTTACGAGGGGCAAAAGTAGTAAAGATGTTAGATTTAGCTTTGTGGATAGCAGGTTTTGAAACACCCACTTTATATGGACTTTTCTATCTATACAGGGTCTTGCTCATACAAGAAAGGGCCTTCCTCAAACTCCTAATGAGGCAAAACAGAAAGCATTGAATAGTCAAGAAAATCGTTGTATGATAAAGTGGCACCTGTGTTGGTATTGATGGTAATAGCCAACTGCAAGAAATAGAATTGGCGTGCAGATACTTTGGGGCAAATTCACTAAGATTCGTAGTTGCGCCAGGCGTAATTTCGCCGCACTTCGCCACACTTCGCCAGGCGTAGTTTTGCCAGTGCGCCGCAAATTCACTAAAATCCGAAGTTGCGCACAGGGGTAGCGTAAGGTTGCGAAGTTGCGCTAGCGTTGATTCGCTAAGCGAAGCGAAGTTATGCTAGCGATGGTTAATTTGCATACGGCGCCAAATTCAAATTTCAATGGAGGAATAGAGTAGAATCACTACAAATGCCTGGGAAACCTTCAAAACATCAAATAAAATGTTTATTTTGCCCTACACATGTGCCCACTGTCTAGGTAAGTTGCCATGAGTCAGGAAATGTAGGGGGGAAGGAGGGGAGCCCCAAAAATTTTTTCGATCTTTTTCAGCCTATCACCCATGATATAGAAAAAAACGCCAGCGTTTTTTGGGACTTAGAAAAAATTTGAACTTTTTTTGAAGCAATCCCTATCTACTCTATTGCGCTTCGCCTGGTCTGAGGTGGCGAAGGAAGTCTAGCGTAAAAGGTAGCGTTCAGTACACTGCGCGAGTTAGTGAATTTGCGTAGTTACGTCCGTAGCGAAAATTCGCCAGGCGTAAGGGTGCGAGGTAACAGTATCGAATTTACGCCAGCGTTCGTTAGTGAATTTGCGAAGTAACGAAAATGCCCAACGCTAGCGAATTGACGCTAGTGTTAGGCGCTTCGGCGCTTAGTGAATTTGCCCCTTTGAGCCATATAGTGCATTTGAGAAAATACATTTTGCCAGTTATTTAGGTTGTGACCTTTGCAAATACTGTTTATTTTGTTGGAGACAGTAAATATCATGCTAATTGTCAAGATATCTCATCCTCTGGAACATCTCATTTTCCTTATTGCCACGGGGCTTATAACGGATTGTGAGTTCTGCCAAATGGCATTTTATAAGAAGGATCCACAGCATATGGGCATCTGGTTTGTGTGCTGTTAAATAAATCACTGTTTATCCTCGGGCTTACTGAGTTGGAAAGTAGTGTTTGATCAATCTGGATTTCCTCATCGAGGAACACATTCTTGGCTAATCTGTGCTTGGTGGCATCTCTCAAAAGACAATCAGTACCAGCAGCAGAAACAGGATTTGGCCAGCACAAAGAGGAGACTTCTAGGTACTTGTTGACCATTTAAAGATACATTTCTTGCTGGTTAAGAATTGAAATTAGAGAGTGGAATCAAGTGGTGGCACAGTCATCTTAAATTAAAGTTCTCTAGGGTCCAAGCACAGGTCAGATATGTTCTTGCAGGTCTTATTTCTCACTGTTACCTTTGCTCTATGTTTGAGTTTGCTACACATACTAAGGGGCCTATTTACGAACTTTTATTTTGTTTTCCACAAATCTCTAAAAATTGGTGTTTTTTCTATATTTCTGTAAAGCGCTAAAAATTTGAGATTTATTAAGTATAAAAACCACAAAAAATTCTAATACAAAAAGTTGTCGAGGTCCTATAGAGTTCAATGGGAGTTGCACTGATCTTACTGGACCATTTTTAATCAATTCAGGATTTTAGAAGCCGTCTCTTTTTTTTTAGTAGGTATTGTCCAAAAAAACTCAAATCTGTTGAGGTTTTAGAGGTATTTGTATTTTTTTTGGATCATTAAGCCCTTTTTTCATTCGTGCTTTTAAAATCCAGATCTTTTAATAAATTTCATGACATTTGTGGTTTAAGAGAAAGGGGTTTTAGTCATGGTTTCAAAAACCAAAAAATGCGTAGTTGAAATCTTTGCATCAAGCTACTTTTACAAAAATGTTCTTATTATATATCTGTTCTAAGAGTTTAGCATTTCAGGGTTGTGCTGCTTCTATCATGAGGCAAGTTGGGAAGCTGACCCTGGTCATTTGAAGGCCACATTTCAGTTGTTTATTTTGTATGAAATCCAGCTTTTTTTATAGAGTGTAGGAGACGTACACATAGGTGGTGATGGGGGTGAGCAGCATTGGGTTTGCTTCTCCCAGGCAGCGGGGCTAGGTGTGCCCAATTTTGGGTGAACAGACATAGTGATATAAGCAGACCATAATATATTCCTAATCGACCTGTATATAGGATCCATACAGGACATTCATGTTGGCAGCTCTTTGTGCTTCTCCTTAATCTTTGTATCTTCTTTAATCCCACTAATAATTCTTATATTTTGTTTATATTATCTTAAAGGGGTTGCTAATCTTTGGGTTGACTTTTAGTATGATGTAGAGAGTGATATCCTGAGACAATTTGCAATTGTTTTTCATTTTTTATTCCTGGTTTTTGAGTTATTCAGCAGCTCTCCAGTTTGCAATTTCAGCAATCTAGTTGCTAGGGTTCAAATGATCCTAGCAACCATGCACTGCTTTGAATAAGAGACTGGAATATGAATAGGAGAGGGCCTGAATAGAAAGATGAGTAATAAAAAGTAGCAATAACAATACATTTGTAGCCTTACAGAGCATTTGTTTTTAGATGGGGTCAGCGACCCCCATTTGAAAGCTGTAAAGAGTTAGAAGAAGGGAAGTAATTAAAAAAACTACATAAAAAAATAATGACCAACAGAAAAGTTGCTTTGAATTGGCCATTCTATAACACACTAAACATTTAGATCGTTATGTGTGTTATGTAAAGTAATGTCTTCTATAAATACATTAATAATGTATCACAACGCACAACTTGCACAGAAAAGGTTGAGATATGGAAAATTATCTTGGCCTCTAATGCTGGTAGCTAGGGTTCATCTTAGATTGGGATCCACTGTACCATCACCATGTTGCACACTTGTTTTTAAATCTTAAACATAATAGCCCTATTTAACCCAACTGTATGTCACAGTCAGAAACCACTGGGTTCAAAGCTCTCTCCTGGCTCACATGGCCTGTGTATACTGCCGGGAGCTGTTCTTTTTATCATATACAAGTCCATATTTAAGGTTGGAGGGACACCTTTATACCCCCAGTTGCCTTTCCATTCCTTTAATGTGATATCATGATATTCTTAGTCTGAAGATCGTTTTCCTGTCTTTATAAATCATGGATTTAAAAGCTTCTTCACTGAATGGAGATCCTCAAGAACCCAACTACCTGCTGGGTCATAGGCTGCGGATCACCCATTTGTTTATCTACCCTACCCCAGGCTTGTGGATGGATTATGCAAAATTTGATAGGATACTGTAAAGCTGGCCATATATGTAAAGGTTTGTCAAATTTGGCCACCCATGTGTGGGCTGATTGGGCTTCTGTCCAATGGGAGCCAACGATAGAACCATACTGCAGGCTTATGGGGACCCATTGGGCAAGAACCTACAATCCTTACCCAATGTGGATAATCAAACCGGTTGCATAGATATCTGGGAAATTTCTGTCCAGATTTTGATTGGGTATGCAGTCCCGAGTGGGCCAATAAGCTGCTAGCTCAATCTGCAGTGTCCAAGTTGGCATCTTTTATCGACCTGAGTATGGCCAACTAAAAGGGGTTGTTCACCGTCCAACACTTTTTTCAGTTCAGTTGGTTTCAGATAGTTCACCAAAAATAAAGACTTTTTCCAATTACTTTAAATTTTCTATGTGTAACTGTTTTTCTAATATTGAAGTGTAAGTCATTTTTCACCTTCTAAAACTGCTCTGGGAAGGTGGGTCGCCGACCCTCTAAATAGTTCTAAATGGATACATTTAGTTGATACATTTGTTATCTTTGTCCCTGCTGAGCAGAATCTCTGGGTTTCATTACAGGCATCTGTTAGAATTGATACAATAGTTGTTAATACTCCAGAGATGCTGCTAAGAAATGTATTAACTAAATGTTGCAAAATTGTAACCGTTTCGAATCTGCACCTGAATTACTGAGCTGCCAGACTTATACACCAGAGACACGAACATTAGACGTTAAATTTAGATTTTGGAAAAACGGTAAAAAATAAAAAATGGAAAGTAATTGGAAAAAGTCTATTTCTGGAGAACAATCTGAAAACAACTCAACTGAAAAAGTTTTTGGACAATCCCTTCAACAAACCCATAAGTCCCTTATTTCAGTGTCAATTCCTTTTTTCAGGTATTTTTAAATCGATTTATAAAGTTGGGGCCAGACCCCAGTTTAAATACAGATGTCCCCATTATCACATACAGTTCCTTATTACTTTTAACTGGTTTATTAGTCTTTTTAACTGGTTTATTTTCCAAATATGAAAACAAGTAATAATGTTGTGTTACTTTGTGTATTTTACACTAAATTGTAATTATAAAAAAAAACAAACTCTGATTTCAAAAGAAAAGACAACTCCCCCATTTAGCGTCTCCTTGTTTTATTTCTGCAATATCACAATTGCTTTTAATGACATTGCACTGTGCAAACAATGACATTGCCTTTTGTAAACACACAATGTTAAACCACTGCCTTTCATAGCACGCTGTTCACATCAAGACGGGGATGAAATTCAGCAAGGAGCCAAAATGCAAATAACCTTATCCTTAAAATATCCCACAATTCGCAAACAAATCATTTCAATGTAAAATATATTCTATAATCTTCATTAAAATAATACGGTTAAAAGACTTTTTTTTTTTTTAATAAACTCTTGAGGGCAGATGTATGAAAATGTGAGTTTAGAGCTCAATAAATAAAAACTCACCCATGTTCTATTTGTTCCTATGGGATTTATAGAACCGTAATGATAAATGGTGGGTTCTAACTTTCGCCCATTGATAAATACAATTCTAAAAATCCCAAGGAATGTGAATAGAATGAGGGCGAGTTTTAATTTATGAAGCTCTAAACTCACATTTGATAAATCTGCCCCTTGATGTAAACAATGTTATTGGTTGCTTTCACATTCATTTGGAAAATCAGTGTTTGGGGAAAAACTGTAAAAACAAGATAGCAGCTGCCCAAAATTAGTGTATTGGTTAGTCTAGCAGAAGTGCATAACTAGAAGTATATTTAAATCGTATTCAATTCTATGTAATAATAAATGCATATAAAAATTCACTTTTTATCTCCCCCTAAACATGTATGTTGTAGAACACTTTGAAGTCATTGTATGATGTAGAAAGTAATATTCTGAGACAATTTGCAATTGGTTTTCCTTTTTTTTTTTAATCATTTAGCTTTTTATTCAGCAGCTCTCCAGTTTGCAGTTTCAGCAATCTGGTTGCTAGGGTCCAAATTACCCTAGCAACTATGCATGATTTGAATGAGAAACTGGAATATGAATAGGAGAGGGCCTGAATACAAAGACGAGTAATAAAAAGGAGCAATGGCAATACATTTGAAGCCTTACAGAGCATATGCTTTTTATATGGGGTCAGTGACCCCCATTTGAAAGCTGGAAAGAGTCAGAAGAAAAAGGCAAATAATTCAAAAACTTTAAAAAAAATAATAAATTATGAAGACCAATCCAAAAAGTATACTTTGGTTCAATATCATTCTCATTCTGTGATTGATTTTTGAGATGGGAGAATTAGCAAATAAAACAAAGAAAAAGCAGCCCATTCGTTTTAATGAGCTGGAAGAGCTCTACAAACATAAATTCAACCAACCCTTTCACATTTTCAGTTTCCTTAATAATATACAATATCTTTAATATCTTAAAACTTTGGTAAATTAACGGTGTCATTTGGTTTCTCCCTTGGAAAAAAAAGGAAAACCAGTATTTAAAAGTGTTCAGCTGGCAGGGTTAAGCTTTGATGGCATGAATGGCCAAACCCTATAAATAAAAATATCACGAAAAGTCAAAGGAGAAGGAATGATAAAAGCATAGGGGGAGGGGGTTAGGGGTGATTCTAGTCAATTGCCTCCTACCCCAGGAATACAATCCCATCACGCCTGTATCTTTTTGCAGACGTCCTCTGTTGGGACAGTACAGGTATGGGATCCGTTATCCAGAAATTCATTATCTACAAATTACTGGATGGCAGTCTCCCATAGACTCCATTTTATCCAAATGTTTAAAACGTATTTCCCTTTTCTCTGTATTAATAAAACAGTAGATTGTACTTGATCCCAACTAAGATATAATTAATCCTTATTGGAAGCAAAACCAACCTATTGGGTTTATAATTAAATTATTTTTTTTAGTAGACTTAAGGTACGAGGATTCAAATGACAGAAAGATCTGTTATCCAGAAAACCCCAGATCCCAAGGATTTTGGTTTACAGATCACATACCTGCACAATTTTTCCCAACATTTGTGTATTGTGTTTATGCCTATAAGAATAAGTGCAGGGGCCGGATTTAAAAAGATGGAGCCGCAATTCTCAGCAGGGAGCTGGTTTTTTGAAGAAGAAGTTTAGTGCCACAATAAAGTAGTAGGTAAGGGACTAGTATCACCGAGGGAGGCTACCTAACATCTTGGTATATTTATCTTTCCTTCTCTTTTAAATCAAAAGGTGTGACTGATTTTTTTTTCGGCCACGGGAAACACCCAACCTCATGCTCTTACAATAATCATCTTCAAGAACTATTTTCAGCCAAAACTAAGAATATTTGAACAAAACTATCAACCTAAACAAAACCCTCTATAATAACATGTCTAAACACTGGTACGAATAAACTTCTGGCTACAAGCGAAGCTTTATATAAACCAATATATCCTAAACATGGAATAGATCAGTAATACATCTACATCACTAGTGACAACTGGTACTGAAAGAGTAAAGAGAAATTCCAAGTTTACATTTGAAACAATAATAAATAATCCTATGTTTATAAAAATGACACACAGGGGTAAAATTTGCCCATGGGCAGTTACCCATGAGAACCAATCAACCTGCAGCATTCATTGTTCTACTTGCAGCTGGATTTAAAAAACTAATCACTGATTGGTTGCTATAGGTAACTGCCCATGGGCAAATTTGCCCAGTGTTGATAAATGAGCCCCACAGTCTTCAGTGTTTATACACCAGAGTTAGTGGAATCGTAGAGTTTGCACCTGAATGTGTGTCCCCCTATGACAAAAAGTTAAACAAAGGTTGATAGTGATGGGCAAATTTGTCGGAAAAGTGGCTTGCGTCAAATCCGTCACGTTATTCGGACCCCCATTGACTTTAACGCTGGTGTCAAAATTGATGCAGGCGTCCAAATTCATGTTTCGCAAATTTTGCGGGAAATTGTCTAATTTTTCAGCGAAACCGTGAAAAAACATGAATTTTGATACCCGAATCAATTTTGACGCCAGTGTTAAAGTCAATGGGCGTCCGAATAATGGCGACGCGCACCGAATTTGACGCAAGACACTTTTACGATGTGCGTCCAAAATTTTTAGACGCTGACGAATTTTAGCAGTTTGCTAATTTATTCGCTGCCAACGAAATGCAGAAGTTCGCCGTGAGTTTGCTCCTGGCGAATTTATTCGCCCATCACTTAAGGTTAAACCTTTAAGCCAGGTTCAACAGCAATCCCCATTAACCTCTGGTAATAATGATTAGCTAAAAGATACACTATTTTTGGATGTTGGTTTTGTATTTGTCTAGAGAATATAATTAAAAAGATGAACAAAGGATAATATTCCAGTTGAAGGGATTTCCCTTCTTTCTATAAGGTAGTTTCCTTCTCTTACTCTAAATTCCAGCTTGCGATAGAAAAGGCCTTGTGTCAGTCTAAATAATCCATGTGCCCTACTGTCTCTTGTATTTGTTCATTCTCATATTTATCCTTTGACACTTGAATTTTCTCAAGTGTAAAAAAATACCTGATGAAAAGTTTCTGGCATTGTGCAAAGATCCCTTAGACCTGGGGGACCCCAACCTTTTTTACCTATAAGCAACATTCAGATGTAAAAAGAGTTGGGGAGCAACGCGCACATGAAAAATCTTCCTGGGTGGTGCAAATTAGTGCTTTGATTGGCTATTTGGTAGACCCTATGTGGACTGGCAGCCTATGGAGGTTCTGTTTGGCAGTACACATGGTTTTTATGTGACCAAAATTTGCCTCCAAACCTGGAATTCAAAAATAAACACCTGCTTTGAGGCCACTGGGAGCATCATAAAAAGGGTTGGTGACCAACATGTTGGTCACAATCCAATGGTTGGGGATCACTGCCTTAGACGTTGATGGAAACTATCTCAAGAATTCTCAGGAACTCTTGAAAATACTTGCGTAAAGTGGAGTAAAAGATCTTGGCAACTTTGAGCTCCAGAAAAGCCATCAGATATCTAAAAATGTTGATGGGCTGGAGAAGCACAATTTTTAATCGAGGCTAACATGCCTTTAATGTCTGTGCTTCAGGAACAGTACAGTGCCTGGTCCAGTCAATTTGGCTTGGCGTTGAAGCCTGTATTGTACACAAGGGTTATTATGGGTTGTGCTTACAGCGCAATACAAGCAGTTCAATGCCAGGAGAATGTTGATGGCAGTATTTGCATCTCACTTTACTGGAATCTCAAGGCACATTTACTCTTTTATTGTTTAATTTCCTGGGTTTTATATGGCGCCACTCAGTCCCAGTGATTTTCAGAGATTATACATTATTCATATTCGTAAGTATAACGGTGTACTTGGGAGAACATACAAATGCAGTGGCTGGAATCAAACTCAAGATCCCAGTGCTGCAAGGCAACAGTGCAACCCGTTGAGCCACCATACTGTGGAGCAACACCATGTGACCTGTTAGCAATGTATTGAAGAGCATGGCACTACTCTGTAAAGTGAACCTAGTATTTTGCTTTGGATACAGGCTAAACTGCTGTTTTGTAGTAGCACTAGCGACAGTAACATTGTAGAGTTCTGAGATATGGTGGCTGTGCTTGTATTACTTAAAAATGTAGTCTTCCTCAAGTAATTTTTCAATATAATCAGTGATGTTCAAGAGACAGATTATATTTATATTATGATATACAAAGAAGACTGTGGAGCCCACGGGCAGACCAGTGCCATAACAAGATATCTGGGTGGGCTACAGGTAGTCTATGGGCTTCCAGTTGGACATGCATTATATCATTAATCTGGCACTGACAATCCTGATCGCGGATTTATTATTTATGTGAAAATAGAAACACAGTAATTCCCTAAAAATTAAAACGTTTAATTGTCAATGAAGGAAAACTTCATTGATTTAGGTCACAGTATGCCTTATATTTGCCTACAAATGTCTAACGTCATATCAGTTCCATGGGGCATTTTTAAAGGTTTAAAAACAATAATGGGGCAAGACCATTCAGGAGTTTTTTGGAACCCAACCCTAACAATTATTCCTGCCCTGTACCTGATATCTAAACAAACATCAAGTCAAAACTCTGAGGCCAATGCTGCCAATTTCATCAATAAGGTCCAAACTGACCTATTAGAGGCCCATGTTATGAATATCTTGACTGTTTCACAATTCAGCCTTGGACAACTCAAGGCCCTTCAACATCTCCTGTACCAGACTTCTAAGTTTTATAGGGATGGGACAGTGTGCTGGAAAAGTTCTGTCTGTTGTACTGTGCATAATACATTTTAATGCTACTGATTATACTATTGAAGGTCACTATATATTAGCTAAAAGCCTATAACGGAAGCTAAACGGAGATAAAATGGCTAGGGATGATTTCACAGTTTACCACTTTGAAAGCTAAACACTTCCCACAACATGCTAAATAAATAAGTTATCCGTTTTCCAAGCAATAAATTCACAAAGCGATGCTGTAGGATTGTACCACCGGTAATGTCCATTTCCCAAAAGGCCAGTTCAGAGACTGACTTGCATTGCCGGGAGTCAGCAGTTTGCTATGTGCGAGGAGAAGGCCGACTCTCCATTTTCTTCCTGTGGATCTGGTTTGTGAGACGCATTTTCTTCCGGTCGCAGGGTTTTACCCACATCTGCCCTGTTTCCTCTTACAGTAAGGTGCTCCCAACCTCCCTGCAACAGAAGAAGGTTTAATAAACTCTCTCTATGCACTGAGTTTGCAGGTAAATTCTCAAGCTTTAATTCACAGCTTCCCAACATGAGCAATGCTTTGGCTATGGAAGACACTGGCGATAACAGACGGACATTGCTCAGAAATGCATACATACTGTGTGATTTTATACAGGTATGGGGTCCATTATCTGGAAACCCATTATCCAGAAATCTCCAGATTACAGTTAGGAGGTCTCCCATAGACTACTATAATCAAATAATTATTTTTTTTCTTTCATCATAGATACTTCTATTTCATGGTAAAAAAAACCAAAACATATTTTAGGCCATTCTGAAATGTTATGGTATATGTCACCTTTAAATGAGAACTAAAGCATAACTAAAGAAGTAGCTAGAAATGTTGTACATTATGTTTTGGGCTTCTGTAACAGCCCAAGGCAACCACAGCTGTTTACCAGTAAAGATCTGTGTCTCCAAAGATGCCCCAGTAGCTCCTCATCTTCTTTTCTGCTGATTCACTGCACATGCTCTGTGCTGCTGTCACTTACTGAGCTTAGGGACCCACTCACAATATACAGTACACATAGAATAGAAATGTCACAATATAAGTCTGATTAGTAATTAATACAGATAATTACTACATGGCAGCACAGAAACCAGTGCATCTAGCATCAGGATTCAGTCCTGTAGCATCAGCTTATATTACAGGCCAACCTCATTTTCTGCTTGATAATTTGCTACGACCCCTAAGCTTAGCTTCTCAACAGCTGCTCAGAGCCCACTGAGCATGTGAGTGTCACAGACACTTTCCAAGATGGTGACCCCCTGTGACAAGTTTGAAGTCCTGGATCATTGCTGCTATTGACAAGCTGAAACTTTAGGCTGGTTAAAGGAGACATATAGGATAAATGAAAACCCCCTAATTTTGTAGGCAATTATGTATACTATATGGTGCTGGTTTTACTTTTGGGTGTAAATTAATATTGTCTTCAAAAATGGCCCCTTTATTTGAGCTATAGATGTTCTCTGGGCCATGTCTGTGTTTCAATTGAGGGGTGGGCATTTCCTAACGGTCCCTGCCAAAATAACAGTAGGAGGGGGACAGCCAATCACAGCCCTGCAGTCACACAAGAAAAGACAGGCTTCAGTTCCCCATCAGGTCAGCCTAGCTGATTGGTTCCTGTCCTTCAGTGCATTGTACTGTGTGTCGCCGGCTCCCCTGCACAGCCTGGAAAAGGAGGCAGCAGGAAGTAGAAGGGTGGGACTAGTAGGGTTTTTGTAAAAATGTTTAACAATTGAAAAGTAATTGAAAAAAGTAAATGTATTGTTTTTTTATGGGGAACTATCTGAAACGTAAAGAATATTGCAAGATGAATAAACCCTTTTAAAGGGTTAACTTTAAATATGATGTCGAGAGTGAAATTCTGAGACAATTTGCAGTCCGTTTTAATTTTTTCTTATTTGTTGTTTTTGAGTTATTTAACTTTTTATTCAGCAGTTCTCCAGTTAGAAATGTGGTTGCTAGGGCCCAGATTACCATAGCAACCATGCACTGATTTGAATAAGAGACTGGAATATCAATTCGGAGAGGGCCTGAATAGAAAGAGGAGTAATAAAAAGTAGCAACAACTTTACATTGGTAGCTTTACAGAGCATGTGATTTTAAATGGGGTCAGGGACCCATATTTGAAAGCTGGAAAGATTCAGAAGAAGGCGGCAAATAATTAAATAACTATAAAAAAATAAAAATGATGACCAATTGAAAAGTTGCTTCGAATTCACCATTCAATAACATACTAAAAGTTAACCCTTTGAGGCACCTCATCATTGCAGTGCTCCTGACATCAGCTGAGTTGTTGCTCTTTTAAATGTTTTGGGGATTAGGAATTTGGGGGAGACATCTACGGAATTGGAAAGATGAGGATAAAGTAAATAAGCTGGCTTCTCATATTTAGCAACATAGCACAGATGGTTAACACGAGTAAAAGGCAATAGGCTTACCCCTATTCCATAGTCCCATGAATGCCCCTTTAGCTGCATTGGCTGCACCCCCAAGCGATGACAGACTGTTCCACAGCTCAGACTGTGGCTCCCTTGAACTTTGTCTGCGATCACCCAGACCTACAATTTCACAAAAAAAAGCAAGTGTGTTCAATGGCAAAATGCTCTAGGCTGCTGTATGACAGTGTTATATCATCCACACACTAACCTATTATATAGCAACCAAACAAGCAGGTAGCCTGTACTGATATGCAGAATGAGCTCAATTACCTGATTGGTTGCTATGGGTTATTAGAACTGAAGCATTAGTATTTTGCACCTGTTATAGAATGAATTATCATATTCTCTTGCACACCTACAGGCACATCGATCTTGTATTGCATTGTTCTATTGATATCTCTACTAGTTGCATGGATCCTTCTAAATATTCGGAAGGGTTTTTTTTACAGTGAGAGCTGTGAAGATGTGGATTTCTCTCCCTGAATCAGTGGTACAGGCGGATACATTAGATAGCTTTAAGAAGGGGTTGGATGGTGTTTAGCAAGTGAGGGAATACAGGGTTATGGGAGATAGCTCATAGTACAAGTTCATCCAGGGACTGGTCCGATTGCCATTTTGGAGTCAGGAAGGAATTTTTCCCCCTCTGAGGCAAATTGGAGAGGCTTCAGATGGGTTTTTTTTTTTTGCCTTCCTCTGGATCAACTGACAGTTAGGCAGGTTAAAAAAAAGTTAAAAGGTTGAACTTGATGGACGTGTGACTTTTTTCAACCTAACTTACTATGTTACTATATATGTCACTAATTAGAATGCATTTGCGAGTATAATAACGATGCATTAATGAATATACATTTGTTGCCAGATGCAGTTCAAAGATAGTGGGGCAGATCGGACATTTCTATTTGGTGTGTCCCAAATGCACAAGGGCCTTGACATTCCAGAGAATACAGAGACGCCATCTGCATAGAACAGTGTCAGGTCTGTGTCAGTATAAATTAAAATCTAATTGTGCAAAAGAGGATTAAATGTTATGTTTAGTGTCAGAATGTGAATCGTTGATCTAGATTCTAGAATACCCAGCAGCCCCAACTGTCTTAATAAACAGTAAAATTAGCAGTCATTCATGCTCCTATTGCTCATGCGATCTGACTTGAAATATGACATTACTGTAAGTTCTCTTCACATTGTATTTACCTGGTCAAAGGGCCCCACAGATACCTTACGGATATTATTGGACATATGTTCCCACGTTGTTCCTTGAGGGTAGGTAGGGGTAATTCCATGGCGCAACCACAGGTTTCCTGAGAACAGAAATGGCTAACGGTCAGCCAATATTTGCTCCTGACACCACAGTTTCATTTGAAATGTTCCTATACTGCTCCTGGATAACCATAAGGGATGCTTGGGAAAGTAGAAAAGATGGTGGAACCACACTCAGAGGGAAAATACTCCAGGTTGGCACGCTATTTACAGAAGAGGATTGCAGTCAATGGAGGGGTGCCTAATGAATGTGCCTTTTCCTTTAAAATAACTTACAGGGCATCCTTCCTCCTAAGTGCATATACCCCTGCCACATGCAGGACCACCATCAGAAATCGCAGGGCCCCGTACTACAAAATTTCCTGGGCCCCCTGGGCTGCGCCCACCGCAAGCCCCACTTACAGGTCCGCCCTTCCCACCAAACAGTAGAAAAACAAAAAAAATATTGGTGGCTAGGGTTCCCACATGTTAATAAAAAATAAATAGATATTGGTGGTCAGGGCCCCCCATAAAAAGCATTTGTGGCCAGGGCCCCCCCCCCACATTATAAGAAAATTGGTGGCCAGGGCCCCTTAAACGTCCATGCCTTCCCAAAGTCAGCAGCTCTCAGAAAGATGGGGGGCCCGGCTAATCAAGTAAGTGTGGCGTGGCTGGGGCCCCCCTTACCCTCGGGGCCCCCTACAACTCTCCCCCCTGTCCCCCCCCTGATGGCTGCCCTGGCCACATGTGTCCGTATGGACAAACATACAACAAAAAGAAGTGGCTCCAATTGCAAAGTGGGGATTTGACAAACAAAATTCAAAAGATGGTCTTATTCACTTACCATTTTCATCCACAACAAACACTGACGTATGTCCAACCGAGACCTGCTGGAGCTTTTGCTTGTTAGGAGAGGGGATGTGATACCAGCAGTCACCTAGAAAATTAAATGCAGTACTGTCATTGTGTATATATATATATATATATATATATATATATATATATATATATATATATATATATATATATATATATTGGCAAGTACAACTTTGCAGAGGCTGTTCATTCCCATCAATTCCTGCCCCAGTGAAGCTTGCAATCTGATGTCCTTGTTACATTCACACAACACACACTGGCTTCACTTTCATAAGGCGTCAATTCATTAAGCTGTCTGTATGATTTTGCAGTGTGGTGCTTGTGGGTCCTAAGCAGATTTGACACTTTTCTTGCAAAATTCCAAGTCAAACATAATAATTTTTTTGTCATAATTACATCTTGTTTGTATATATACAGGTAAACAGTTAATGATGGGGCAGTAGGCGATGATAATACAATAATAATAAATATATTATCAATAGTTGTATAAGATAGAAGGGAGTTTTCCTTCACTTGCTTGGGATATCCCTAGTTAGGGTTAACTAACTATAGATGGGAAGTGGTTAGGCATCCTCTGATGGGGGTTTCTTATGGTCTAATGGCAGGTGTGTTCCCTAGACTTTAGTCTCTTTGGATACCACTTGCTAAATAAAAGGGTGGATGGTGCCCATCTTGAGGTAAATAGACCCTGAGTAAAGTAGAAGCCCTTTAGCTTAGGTGACAACCTCAGTGATGTCAGTGAGGACTAAATATTGTGAGGTTTAGCTCCTGTAATAGTTTGTCTGAGACTAAGGGATAGACTGAAGGTAGTTAGCAGAGCAGCCTGAGGCTCCACAGAGGACAGAAGGTTAGTACTCTAGGCATATCTCGCCCGTGTAGGGACTAAAGGGAACCGGCATATATCTGTATCCCATAAAGGCACCACTGCAAGGGCCTCATACCTGCTGAGGGAGTACTACTACTGGATACTGTACATCAGAAAAAAACCTTTTTTATTATCTATCATAACATTGTCTTTGAATGCTATTTAGAATTTTGCCATAAAAGTATTTGCCTGATGCTTTTACATTACCTTTCTTATGTTTGTCTATGAGGAGGCTGCCATATTTGTGCAGCAGGAGTCCGTTTAGAACCTCTAACTGAAAGGCTGAGATGGGACAGTCGGGTTTAGGAACTTCAAGTAACAATTACTTACAAAAGTAGAACTATTAGCGAAAAACGATCAACATGAGCTATAGGTAACTTTTCATGTAGATTGATATTTTAAAAAGATTTTTTTTAGTGTCAGTATCACTAGCTTTAATCTTTACACCAGCTGAGAGAAGACTCAATGCAACCTGTCTCTAAAAGTCCAGTAATAAAGCAGTTAACCCTATAATGTCCAGGTCTGCCGTTGCAGCATACTCATGCAACGGAAGGCAAATGATATCGGATTGGACCACAAAATAGTCTGTAAAAGCTACACCCATATAGGCCGTTAATTCAACATTAACATTGTAACTGCCCAAACTGCTGATCCCTATCTACACCAGTATATTCACCTTTCAATAGGAACACAGAGCTTTATTTATCATTGTCAATATATACTTTGCAAGCTATAATTCCCCATGTATATGATTTGATTCTAAGAGAGCTGCCATATTGCTTTCCTCCTGCACTACAGACGCAAGTAATGAAACAACTGGCTCTTCTGAGGAAGTACAGCAGTTCCCTTTGACATGTATAAATGCAAATCTGCAAAATACTTGACTGTTTATACAAGAGACGATAACCTTTACCATACGCAGATTCCTTGTTCCACTTAAGGAAGATAAAGGCGTGATAAAGAGGGTATATTATGTCCGAGACTGGCATGATCTGCACTTAGTAACCCCAATAGTGGCAAGGAAAGACCCGCCCACACTGTTTTGTCCTAAGTTATTTTTACATGAAGATTATTAATTTCCAAGTGTCAGTAGAATATCCTTCTGTGGCTGTTTACTGTTGTCAAATACACATATTTGCTTTCCTATTAAAACTGTTAGAAGGTCACCTCTGATACCAGCCTGCTATTTACTTATTTCTTAACCATGAACAGCGCCGGTGCTCACGTGACAGAGAAAAGAGCCCGGGGCATCCGCAATACAAAGAATAAATATGGTATTCCTGTGTACATGACATTTCAGCTCTCTCTGTTCCCATCATCTGTGGCAGAACTTCTGGAACTGATCATTCTTTTATCTCAGTATTCATTTCACTTCTGCTTCTTCCTTTTGGGCGTGCCAATTTGTCACAGTCACTTTGTGTGCAGGTCTGTGCCACTCTCATGAGTCTACTCTATTGAGATGCATTTGTTCTGCTGAAGTTCACATCACTGTCACTCTCACTGGGTCTGTCTCTGTCCCTCTCACTGTGTCTGTCTCTGCCCCTTTCACCAGTGTCGGACTGGCCCACAGGGATACCAGGAAAACTCCCGGTGGGCCCAGGTGTCAGGTGGCCCTCATGCTGCTAAACCTTTGGCCTATTTCATGGCCATTTCCTATTTCTATGAGAACAAAGTGGCTAAAGAGATGGAATAATAGATTACAGTATGTAAACAAAAGAGACTAGTAGAATAGAGGTTAAGTGAGGAGAGGAAGAAAATAGTACTGAGGGTGGGCCCCTGGTCTAAAAACTTTTGGTGGGCCCCTGGTCTAAGGTTTTTTGGTGGGTCCCTGGTGTCCCAGTTCCGACACTGCCTTTCACTGTGTCTGTCTCTGCCCCTTCACTGTGTCTGTCTCTGCATCTCTCACTGTGTCTGTTTCTGCCTCAGTCCTTGGTCTCACCCCTGCCACACACTGTGTGTGTGTGAATCTCTGCCCTTCTCACTGGGTGCAGCTCTGCCCCTCTCACTGGGTGCGGCTCTGCCCCTCTCACTGGGTGCGGCTCTGCCCCTCTCACTGGGTGCGGCTCTGCCCCTCTCACTGGGTGCGGCTCTGCCCCTCTCACTGGGCGCGGCTCTGCCCCTCTCACTGGGCGCGGCTCTGCCCCTCTCTCTGGGCGCGGCTCTGCCCCTCTCTCTGGGCGCATCTCTGCCCCTCTCACTGGGTGCGTCTCAGCCCCTCTCACTGGGTGCGTCTCAGCCCCTCTCACTGGGTGCGTCTCAGCCCCACTCACTGGGTGCGTCTCAGCCCCACTCACTGGGTGCATCTCTGCCCCTCTCTCTGGGTGCATCTCTGCCCCTCTCGCTGGGTTCTTCTCTGCCCCTTGCACTGGCTACGTCTCTGCCCCTCTCACTGTTCGTCTCTGCCCCTCTCACTGTTCGTCTCTGCCCCTCTCACTGGGTGCGAGAGAGTGCTGCCATATTTCTTTCCTCCTGTACTGCAGACGCTAGTAATGAAACAACTGGCTCTTCTGAGGAAGTACAGCAGTTCCCTTTGACATGTATAAATGCAAATCTGCAAAATACTTGACTGTTTATACAAGAGACGATAACCTTTCCCATACGCAGATTCTTTTTTCCACTTAAGGAAGATAAAGGCGTGATAAAGAGGGTATATTATGTCCGAGACTGGCATGATCTGCACTTAGTAACCCCAATAGTGGCAAGGAAAGACCCGCCCACACTGTTTTGTCCCAAGTTATTTTTACATGAAAATGCCCCTTTCACTGGATGAGTCTCTGCCCCTCTCACTGGGTATGTTTCTGTCCTTCTCACTGGATGAGTCTCTGACCCTCTCACTGGGTATGTCTCTGCCCCTCTCGCTGGGAACGTCTCTGCCCCTCTCACTGTATGTGTGCGTCTCTGCACATCTTACTGGGTGCGTTTCTGCCCCTCTCACTGGGTGCGGCTCTGCCCATCTCACTGTGGGTATCTCACACTCACAAGGTGCAAACTGCAATAAAGCTTATCATTTTTATGATGGATAAAGTGGCACCAGGGACAAATATGACCACAAATATGGATGACCAGATTCCAGCTTTCAGAAATAACAGACCTGCAGTTCCCATATAGTAGATAATAAACAATGAACATATAGGAACCTTACTGTTCTATTCTAAGCAGCCATTCCTGGTAAGAGCATTAAACACAATCATTTGGGTCCACACATGTAAAATTAAGTTCATACAGTTCATATCACTCAAATTGTTGATATGGTTACTGCACGTGACCGTTCTGCACCAATAGGGTAGTCTAAAACATATCATGCATAAAAGGATAGTACAAATTCAACCCAACGTGCTGCCATGTGACATGCTAAATATACTCAGAAAAATGTCAAAACTATAGTGTTCGTCTGACAGATACAATCACATAAAATAAAATGTTCAGAGGCAAGCTCGCTGGCATAAGCACCCCGAGATAATCAGAAGATTTACCGGCAGGCTGGGCAGGTGACACTGAGCCTCGGTAGAAGGCAGACCCGTCTCTTGCAATTGCCCACACCTGAAGGCATCCTCCAACAGAGATTGAAATAAATGGCTGATCTGTGCCAACATGGAGCCAAGAGGAACCCTGAAACAGAGAATGACATAACATAAACTTACATAACTGATTGCAGTGCTGGGGTTGAGGGCACCTTATCTGAGTTCAAGCAAGAGCTGAAACCTAAGGGGGTTCAGTATTGAGTGAAGACCAAACAAATTTGAACAGTAATGTAAACTTTGCAACTTCAGCTTTGTAGCCATGTTACATAATGGCAAAGCCACAAATAGGACTTCTATTGGCAAACCTTTTTTAATGGTTTTCGATTGGTGTTGCCTGGTTCTTATTGGCCAAGACATGACTAAGAACAACAGGACAGAACACAAAAAGTACTTGCGGGGCAATGTAATAACAGAAAAACTATTCACAATGAGAACAGTTATGCCTTTGCGCGAATTTAATATAGCTTTTGCGAACCCGGAAACTGTTTGGCGACCACTTCCAACAATGGAAGACCGTTTGCGAATTTTATAGTTTGCGCCAATGCACAGCACATGAAATAAAACTTCTTACTGAAAAAGTTATGTTTGTTCCAAAAGATTACAACACCTTCAATGTGAACAAATTTTGCTTTGCGTGAATTTAATTTAGCTTTTGCAAACTCGGAAACTGTTTAGCGTCCACTTCAAACAGAGGAAGACCCTTTTCGAATGTTATAGTTTGCACAGTAAATCTCATAAAACTTCTTACTGTAAAAGTTATGTTTGTTCCAAAAGATTACGACACCTTCAAGCACTTCTTAAGAATGCAATAACAGTTTAAGGAACAATATTACATTGCGAGTTGTGCATTTTTATTCCTATTGGTGGGAATTGTTTCTCTCTTTGCGACTTTAATTACATTCCCCCATTGGTGTCCAGAGTAGTGTTGACTTTAACAGGGGAATGTAATAAAAGTCGCAGAGAGCAAAAAAATTCGCACCAATAAGAATAAAAATCCACATCTCGCAATGTAATATTGTTCTTTAAACGGTTATTACATTGCCAATTTTAACGGCGCATTGCGAATTCTAATTGCGCGCTCTTAAGAAGCGCTTGAAGGTGTCGTAATCTTTTGGAGCAATCTTTTGGAGCGACTTTTTCAGTAAGAAGTTTTATTACATTGACTGGGCATTGGCGCAAACTATAAAATTTGTAAACGGTCTTCCACTGTCGGAAGTGGTCGCTAAACAGTTTCTGGGTTCGCAAAAGCTATATTAAATTTGCGCACGGGAAAATTTGTTCGCGCAAAGGCATAACTTTTCACATTGCGAATAGTTTTTCCGTTACCGACTTTTATTACATTCCCCCGTAAGACCTGTCTCAGATTTTATAGCATTGCTTGGTTCAGGCACAGCTTTTGCTTCTTCTGTGCTGGAGCTTGTTTGCATCACTAAGAGACCCATAGGAGAGCGGTCCTACAGGAAGGCAGGATCATTATCAGGATCTGGGAAAGTGATTCCCACCAGAGTGAAACTGTTGGATGGAACATACATTTGGCTCACCATGTGCCAACATATTACATGTTATTAGCACACTGTAATAACATATGCCATGGTGCTCTACATGAATATATCATACTCTAATTTATTACATTTGGCTGCTATATGAAAATTCCTTCCTATGTTGGTGGGACACAGAATGCTAAAAGGCCTGAAAAAGAACAATTTGCTGAACAGCACTCAGAAGGCCGGTTATTTGAAAAGATGAAACCATTTACATTTAGACATAATATACATGTAGGGAATAGGGTTGCCACCTGGCCGGTAAAAATGATGGCTGTTCCCAATGTTATTAATAGGAAAAAAAGATAAATATATAGGAAGGCCGGTATTTTTTTTCCAGAAAAGGTGCCAACCCTAGTAGGGAACCATGTGCAATGTGGTGGATTGGTTACTACCATTCTATGAAATGTTACTTAAAATCTCCTGAGGGTATTTATATGATTTTCCATCTCTAAAATGTTTATAGGGCGGTGATTGGAATTAACAGACGTGCTACTATATTGTAAGCAAAGAATTTATAATATATTATAATATATAAAATATAATCTCCTTGAGGAAGGAAGAACCCAGAGCCCTCAGGGGTCATACCATTGATCTGTCTCCCCTAGGGATGGTTGGGCTGTTGGGTTTTTTAGATTAAGATAACATATATTTTGGGGAAGTCTGTGCTTATGCCCCATGTTTAATTCCAGTGTAATAAAATTAAGAAAAAAAAAATACATAATAATCCTTATTTGTAAGATAACAGAAAGATGCTTGACAGTGCTGGGAACCAGCATTCTCATTGGTCAGTTCTTTTGCATTTATAATTACATTTTTGATTAGCAGAATTCTCATTGGTAAATTTTCTTGCATCTATAATTACAGTTTTCGGCATCTTCAATAGGAAAATAAGGGGCACTGTGGGACGGCATTACAGCTGGTTTTGCATCCCCTTTAATTTCTAGATATTAGAATATCTAGATATAAGAATAGTCACTTTTGCGAGCCTTTTGTCGCTTACATCCTCTAAAGCTCTATTATAAACCATGGCTGTGAGACAGGGGTGTCTGTATACAAGAAACAGAGCAGAAATCATTGCAGCAGGTGAATCATTTGTAGCTATGGGCAAAAACAGTGTTTGCAATTAATTCCTATGCAAGTGCTTAAAATGTATAATATGCAAAGTTCTACTACTCCTGATACAGCAAGAAATGCTATGCAAACCCTTCTGGCATTCATTTGTTAAGAGTTTAAATATTGGCTTACACTTGGACTCTGCTTTGTGACGCCGAGTCGACATAGTACATCCCCCTTGTTGCTTATCGCCCACAGAGCTATCGCTTCGCTGTTGTGACTTCCACTGCTCGGTGATATGGAGATGTCCCACAGGCAGATAGGAGGGACTTCCAGCCAAGGCCCGCTTGTCACAATGCGGCATTTTCTGACACAAAGGAGAATGTGTTCATTAGCCAAAATATAATGTAAGGCAGGCTCTGGTTAAACAAATCCCAATATGCACTATTACAATAAGCTCATTGGTGACCACTTTTTGGTATTTGGCACCTTGTCAAGACATAGTATGAAGTCACATTGTTCTCACTGCATTTCACTCTGCTTAGCAGGTGTATTTCGATAAATATTAGTTCTATCTATTTACAAATAAGATCGGCAAATAAGATGGAGTTATATTTCAATGTGGGAAGTCAAAAAGCTTGCTCCATTCTCTATCCTTATTTCTGTTTCTCTTATATTATAGTTACATCTCACTTACTGGTTAGTGTTGTGATTGGCTATTGGCAGCCCCTATGTGGACCAGCAGCCTACATGAGGCTCTGTTTGGCAGTACATCTGGTTTTTATGCAATAAAAACTTGCCTCCAAGCCTGGAATTCAAATATAAGCACCTGCTTTGAAGCCACTGGGAGCAACATCCAAGGGGTTGGGGAGCAACATGTTGCACGTGAGACACTGCTTGGGGATCACTGATGTATTCTTTTTTGTAGGTTAATGTTGTTAAATTACATTTCATAACCGGACCAGGTGCATATATTCTAATAGAGCCACTAGTATTTACCTAGCCCAGCGTCTCCTGCGAACAAAGTCTTTAATGGTCTTGTACCCATGATAGGATCTGAAATAAAAAAATACACACTGTGTCTTTGCACGCTGACCCCGCAAGTACAGCATATACCTGCACTCTATTGTTTCACTTATGTTGACCCAGCACTGTTGTTCTAGTCCTTTTTGTGCCAATCTCAATAGATGCCTTGTTCCCTCCAATGACTTTCAGGTTCTAAAGGCTTATTAGGCTACAGTTTAACCCCTGGGCTAGGGTTTATCCACTCCAGTAACAAGAGTTTAAAGGGATACAGACACCTTTTGAGACAGAGGCTGTCTCAATTTTAAAAGCTTCTGTGTTGCTTATCTGTGTTGGCCAACTTTGTGGTTATATATAATGGGTAGCAGGATGGTGCTCAGTTTAGCAGTGCTGCCATCTTCAATTTGATTCTGACTAGGACACAGACTGCATGGACCGGGGGCATATACAAATCCCTTAGGCAGGAGTGCAAGAGCGCCCCCTTCTTTCTCATACATGGGGAGATGCCACCGCTTTGCACCAGTCTGGAAAAATATATTAAAATTCGGCTGTGTGACACTGTCCTTTCCAAATAAGACCTTTTCCATAGTTATGGTGGAAACCATGATCTCCTTTATATCTAGAGGCCTGCACTCTGAACTTAAGCACTTACCTGGGCTGAAACATGCCAAAGCTAATGGCCTCTTCTCAAAGACAGTTCTAGGTAGCCGAGACTAAAATATCAGAAAATGCCCCATGTGCCAAAGCTATGGAGTATGAAACCTTCCATGCCACCCTGAACTGTTGAAAGTGAGGGGTTTTGGTACTTACGCAGGAAAATCAGCAGCAAACTGCCATCCTTCTCTGTCGGTTCCACCAGGTACATTAAAGTCTATATACCAGTCTGACACCTGAAATCAGAGAACCAGAGCAAAATGACATACATCTCATTCAACTGGCTCAAGCATGTCACATTTAGATGCTCCAAAAAGGAACTAACCTTGCTTATTCAGGGAGAAACCATTATTAAACACATTGCAACAGCTTAATCTTGCAATTAGACCAGAAATTTCATGTACAGGTATGGGACCTGTTATCCATAATCTGGATCTTCGTACTCTAAGTCTACTAGAAAATCATGTAAATGTTTTAGGCTGGTATTGCTTCCAATAAGGATTAATTATATCTTAGTTTGGATCAAGTACCGAAAACTGTTTTATTATTACAGAGAAAAGGGAAATCATTTTAAAAAATTTGGATTATTTATATAAAATTTGGATTATTTATAGGGCAACAGTACATTATATTGCCATTCCTTTCATTTTTTGGTGTTACTGTTCTTTTAATTTATGACTATTTAACGAGATAATGTCCCTTTGCAACAGAATATATATACAGGTAAACACCCTCTGCCTCTGATCACACCAGCACAGGCTCACAAGCCAAACTTCAAGTCTTACAATGCAAATATCTAGTTCACATAAGAGGTTGCTGGAAACAAATCCCACCATTCCATGGCAGGCGTTGTTGTAGGCTGATAAAATCAGGTTGGTTGTAGATATTCCATGCCTGAAGAATAGTGATGGGGGTGAATCTGTTTTGATTCGCCGAAAAATTCATGAAGCGGCGAAAAAATTCACAAAAAACGTCGAAAAAATTAGCGAAACACATTGAAGTCAATGGGCGTCAAAATTATTTTAATGCGCAACAATTTTGATGCGAGCGACAATTTTTTATATGCGTGACTAATTTTGTCCAAATGCATTAAAGTCAATGGACGTCTGAATAATTTCGATGCAAGACAATGTTTATGCACGTGACAATTTTGTCAATTATTTTTTTTCGCCACGAATCCATGCCTGGCGAATAAATTCACCCATCACTACTGATAAAGACTCTAGAGCATTTGTTTCAAAATCTACTTAAAACAGTCTGCTGTACATCTGAGGTCAAGTACAGGTATGGGATCTGTTATCCGGAACGCTCTGATTTATGGAAAAAGCCTCCCATAGGCTCCAATTTATCCAAACAATCCATATTTTTAAAAATGATATACAGATATGGGATCAGTTCTAAGGAAACTCTTTATTCAGTAACCTCTGAAATACAAGAAGGCGTCTCCCATAGACTTTAATGCATTTGGACAAAATAGTCTCGCATATAAAAATTGTTGCGCATTAAAATAATTTTGAGGCCCATTGACTTCAATGTGTTTGGCAAATTTTTTGAAGTTTTTTGTGAACTTTTTTCCCCGCTTCATTAATTTTTCGGCGAAGCAAAACAGGACAGATTCGCCCCCATCACTATTCTTCAGGCATGGAATATCTACAACCAACCTGATTTTATCAGCCTACAACAATGACTGCCATGGAATGGTGGGATTTGTTTCCAGCAACCTCTTATGTGAACTAGATATTTGCATTGTAAGACTTGAAGTTTGGCTTGTGAAGCTATGGGGACAGCCATTCAAGCACAGGATACACAGTAGGTAACAGATAAGTTCTGAAGAATCCCATTGTATACTACAGAGCTTATTTGTTATCTGCTGTGTATCCTGTGCCTTTTCTCCTTTTTCAGCTTTGAATGACTGCCCCCATGGCTACACAGCAGCTTGTTTATAAAAACTATTTTAACGTTTCTGAAGCAAAAATTTTTGGTGTTACTGTTCCTTTAATAGTATACTGTCTTCCTAAAGCCAAATCAACACAGCCTAGAATAAAACCAAAGTTGAAACTGTAGAAATAATACAGGAAAGAGTCACTCTTTGTATTTCATTGGTTTTTTTTTTCTGCTCTGCCTAACGCATCTTTTATCATTTGCACAAAAATTAAGTTGTCCATACACGGCCCAACAAAGGCTGCCAACTCAGTATGTACATAAGTCCCCCCCCCCCAACAACAGCAAAATAGAAGAGGGGAATGGTGGTTAGCACAGCTTTTCCTAATGGTATGCGTCCAATTCCTTAATAGTTGCTCTGTGCTGCAACTGCTGCAAATGATCCAAGTATAAGGGAAGGAAGAGGAACTCCAGCAGTATTACTGCAAACAACTTTTTATTCCAGGCAGTGGTAAACACAACATGTTTCGGGTTCAATACCCTTTATCAAGTCACTAACTTGATATTGATATTGAGGGTATTGAACCCGAAACATGTTGTGTTTACCAATGCCTGGAATAAAAAGTTGTTTGCAGTAATACTGCTGGAGTTCCTCTTCCTTCCCTTATACTTGGATAACCTACCAAAGCAATACTTTGCCAAAAAGCAGACAGATGTCTATTAGGCAGGATAGAAAAATACTGTTGGGACGACTGCAGGATCTAGCACCCTCCGTCCCCTGATCTATGGACATTGCCTCAGGAATAAGGATAACTGCAAATGAAAAAAAAAATTAAAATAAAAGAAAACCCCAAGAAGGAAGTGTTGTCCAACTCACAGGAGGAATTAAAACAACAGAGGACTGAAAGCCCTCGTCATAGTGGCATAGTCTGGGTAGAGAGTCCTGTCAGTTCTGTAATGTTATTGAACGTTTTTGCCTTCCAGGAGGGAGACTTAAACCTTTGGTGCCTGTGTCCTCCATAAATAAAAGAATATAAATCTGATTTAAACTACCATAACTCTTTAGACTGCTATACAAATCTTACCCATGTCCATTGTGGTGATGGAGGCTTTGTGTTGGTCTTTGTACACTCCTGTAAGCCAGAAGCATCACTCCACATGTATCTGTCTGTTGGCAGGCCTCTGTGAAGAAAGTCAGGGGCTTTTATTGGTTTCCAGTACATCACATAGAGATTAAAGGTGGCCATACACTGGCTGATACTCTATAGACAGACATTGTAGCCATATAAAGTATGCTCTCTTTTCTACTGTTCTGTTCTTGGAGCTGAAAGCCAAAACCATTGGAGAAGCAAGATGTGAAGAGACCCCTCTTTGTTTCCTCGTCTCCCAATACACCACGGTCTTTGTAGATAGGGAGCATCAGCAGATACATCGGGATAATCCATATACTAGTTATATACTGTATATATCAAGCTCACTTACGTGCTGCTGTATCCAGTGATGGGATTCCACCTCTGATTCTCATAGATGTATACACATTTTGTGTCAGTCTGCGGAAGTATGTTGTCTGTGCTACTAGCAATACCTTGGGACGAAAAAGAAATTACATCAGAGTTGGTGCTTATTAAAAGGGGTGGTTCAACTTTAAGGGGACTTTTATTATGTTATAGAATGGCTAATTCTAAGCAACTTTTCGATTGACCTTCAGTTTTTCTTTCTTAGAGTTTTTAAATTATTTGCCTTTATCTGTTTCCAGCATTCAAATGGGGATCCTTAACCCCATCTAAAAACAAATGTTCTGCAAGACTCCCCATTTAATGTTACGACCACTTACTCATCTTTCTATTCCGACCCTCTACTATTCATTTTCCATCTCTTATTGAAATCAGTGCATGGTTGCTAGGTTCATTTGGACTCTAGCAACTGGACTCTTGCAAACTGGAGAGCTACTGAACAAAAAGCTAAATAACTAAAAAAAAACAAATATATGAAAATATTGTAGTGGCAACAGCAAAGTCACAGCAAATACACTTGTACTTTTAAATTTGCCTTCAGACTAAGTGACCCCCATTCCCACATTAGGGGATCTCACAGCTCGGAAACCACTGCATTAAGGGTATAAAATACACATTTATTTGCATAACAGACAGTTGTTACCTGGAAAGAAACCCCCTCCATAACCGCCAGTATAAACCCATGCCACATGGTCATAGCCGACTCCCCACACAACTCCACTGCTGCTGCTCTCCACCATCCGGAGGTGTCCCCCAATCTGACGCCAAAACCTGAAATAATGGCATATGTGATTTTTGGGCTGAAATGTGATTTTTCTTAAACACAGCAACAAACAGCACTGTGGAATTCTCAGTCAGCGTCTGTTCTCACAAAGGGAGAGGGTATGGGGGGTTGGTGCTCTCTGACAAGCCAAAGACTCTTGCAGTTTTATTTATCGGGTCTTAAAGGGCATGTAAAGTCTAAAATAGAATAAGGCTAGAAATGCTGTATTTTGTATACTAAATATAAACATGAACTTACTGAACCCCAAGCCTAATCGAACAAATAATTTATGCTTTTAAATTTGGCTACAGGGGGTCACCATCTTGTAACTTTGTTAAACATCTTTGCAAGACTAAGACTGTGCACATGCTCAGTGTGGTCTGGGCTGCTTAGGGATCGTCATAAACAAAGCTGCTTGAGTTCTGCATGGCTGGGAAGTAAGGCGGGGGCTCCCCCTGCTGTTCATAAGTATGATTGTTTCCCTGCTCAGCAGTTAGGGAATGTCTGACAATTCCTATCCACAGCAGTAAATGAAGGGAGAATTTCACTGCATACAGTCAGGTTTCTTATAAAAACAGTTCACATTTTTTAATTAAAGTATATTGGAGATAGGTTTCTTTTTCATTTAAGAAAGTAAAAATGGGATTTTATTTTTTTTCCTTTACATGCCCTTTAACCAGCGTTGGACTGGGCCAGGGGCCCCCGCACCCCCCAGGACCTCAGCTGCAAACCCCCCAGGGCACCTGTACACAACCCCCTGGGCCCCTGCCCCAGCTGCGACCCCATGCATACATTCCTTTTCTCACGGCCGCAATTGGGGCTGGGCAGGAGTTCAGGGAGCAAGCACTGCACAAGGCTTCGGGCTGGAAACCAGTCTGGGTCGGAAAGGCCTATGAGAGTCAGGGCCCAACAGGTTTTTTCCAGTGTCCCGCCGGCCCAGCCTGAACCTGGTCTTAATGATGTTCCAGAGGAGTCATTTGCTTAAATGCTTTGCCTAACTGAGAGACTATTTGTCACACATGGTAAATTCCGTAGCGAAAGAGGAAAATGGCTTTGGAGACAATGCAGATGTGCAGCCAGTAAACATTCTAATGGGTCTGCCAGAAGGCTAACACTATATAATTTAGGCCTATGGTATATACTTTGCCTTTTGTTTCACACTATCGCTGCTACTGTAAATGCTTCAGATCTGCAATTGATACCAGTCGTGTACTGATATTTTTTTAAGGAATTCTTAAAAAGGTCATGGGATGGGATCCGTAATCCGGAAACCCATTATCCAGAGAGCTCCAAATTATGGAAAGACCATCTCCCATAGACTCTTTCCTTTATCTCTTTAATAATAAAACAGTAGCTTGTACTTGATCCCAGCTTATATATATATATTAATCCTTATTGGAGTCCATCCTGTTGGGTTTATTTAATATTTAAATGACTTTTTAGTAGGAAGATCCATTTTTACCGAATGACCCATTATCCAGAAAACTCCAAGTCCCGAGCATTCTGGATAATTTAGGATACAAAGGACACAAAACTAGCCACATCCAATTTTTAACAATTTTTTTTTAAGAATGTAAGGAGAGGTGGAAAAATGATGAGAAATTGGTCTGTGAATTAGCACAAATAAGACATTTTGATAGTTTCCTTTACAAACATTTAGGTGAATTCCCTCCTGCCCCCCCCCACTGCCATTGTGCCTCTTATGTTTAGCCAGGTTTTCATTTTCTTAATAGAATTTTCGAAATCGAGACGAGACTCTCTTTAATTGTACAGTATAAAATATGTATAGGCTTCATTTTGGAATTCAAATATCTTTGTATTTGGTTTTTTTTTTTGGTAAATCTTCTTTTGGAGAAAGTCGTTTCTCCTCTTATGAAAGCATTTCCTAGTATCCCATTGCAAAATAGGTTGTCACTGTGTGGATGGCAGTGTGATCAAAGAAAGTCCCGCAGAACTTTACAACATTTGTCGAAAATCTGGTCTTGAAGCCAAGGAGCAAGGGAACTTCAAGGGACAAATGATAATGGAGGAAGGTGAGATGTTAAGATTGAGATTGTTAAAAATTGCTGTATGATTCAAATAGGAAAAATATCCTAAATTGTCATACTTGACTTATTAAGTTAAAAGATCTAACAAAGGCAATCCAAGTTATGCCATTAAAGGGGTGGTTCACCTTTTAGTACGTTATAGAATGACTAATTCTAAGCAACTTTTAAATTGGTCTTTATTATTTATTTTATACCGTTTTATTTTTAAATTATTTGTCTTTTGACGCTTTCCAGCTTTCAAATGGCCCCATCTAAACCCCATCTAAACCACAACTACTACAAGGCTACAAATGTATTGTTATTGCTACTTTTTATTACTTATCTTTCTATTCAGGCCCTCTCCTATTCATCTTCCAGTCTCTTATTCCTGCTGAAAGGATAAGTAACCCTTTAAAATAAGTGAATGTAAAACTGATGAGGATGCTATTCTTAGGACCGTTGTAATTTACATTCATTATTTATTTTCTTTTAATTCCAAGATATTAAGGGATACATGTATTGTTAATATGAATACATTTTGTTACAACAGCGCCACCTGCTGGCCAGTTTCTGACCAGTCTGACTAACAATTAGTCAAGGAAATTGTCAGGAGAAAGAAAGAGGCTGCTCTGATGTTCTTCTGCTTAGCAAAAAAAAATAGAAATCTTTCTCAAATCTTTCCTAAGCAGAAGAACATCAGAGCAGTCTCTTTCTTTCTCCTGGCAACTTCCTTGACTACTTGGTGGTCAGACTGGTCAGAAACTGGCCAGCAGGTGGCGCTGTTGAGTATATGTATAAGCAAATGTATCCCTTAACATCTTGGAATTAAAACAAAATAAATAATGAATGTTAATTACAAAAGTGCTTAGAATAGCACTCTCATCAATTTTACATTCACTTGTTTTAAAGGTTTACTTATCCTTGAATGAAAGGCAAAATAACTAAAAAAAAAATCACAAATAATAAAAAATGAAAACCAATGGCAAATTGTCTCAGAATATCCCTTTCTATATCATACTAAACTTTGACTCAAAGGTGAGCAACCCCTATAACAGGACTGGGATATGTGAGAATTGGATATGATGGGAACAGATTCCATACGGAAGTACTTACATCTGGTCACATGACCTGGCATTCACCATAGATTCGAGATCTGCTGTGGGCTCACTGACAAAGATGTCTCCTTTACAGGTAACAGACCAGATAGCTTGACTGGACGGTGGGCCCTGTATCTTTCTGCTCTCGTAGCAGGACATACTTAATAGCACAAGCTGCAATTAAAAACAGTTACATAAGAGAGAAGTGTAAGGTGTGATGATATATAATTATAATACTATAAATATTCTCCTCCTATCATTTCCTTACCCAGTCGTGCATTTCCTGGTCAGTGGCGGCGGCCAGTCGTATCGGCCATCTTTGTTTCGTCTTTTCTGGAGTGTAGATGGCAAAGGAGTGTTTTGCTTCATTTGCAACAGGCACTAAGATGGTCACTTCGTTCAGAAATATATGTATGTACTGAAATGAGAACCAGAGTGTTGTTCAATATTACATAAATTAAAAAAACAAATGCAGAATTTCATTTATAAAGCCTGGTATTTTAGCAGCAGTTTAGATAAGTTATAGAACACTGCCGCCTAGTGATGAGAATAATAATCACTCAGTGGCCGCATTCTGTCATCACCATGATGTCTTTCTGCTCGGAATAGATTTCCACAGCAGAATCTCAAATGGATTAAAAAGGGGTTGCTCACCTTTGAGTTAACTGTTAGTATGATGTAGAGAGTGATATTCTGAGACAATTTGCAACCATTTATTATTATTTATGGTTTCTGAGTTATTTGGCTTTTTATTCAGCAGCTCTCCATTTTGCAATTTCAGCAATCTGGTATCTAGGGTCCAAATTACGCTAGCAACCAAGCAATTATTTGAATAGGAGACTGGAATATGATTAGGAGAGGCCTGAATAGAAAGATGAGTCATAAAAAATAGCAATAACAATAAATGTGTAGCCTTACAGAGCATTTGTTTTTATTTAGATGGAGTCAGTGAACCCGATTGAAAATCTGTAAAGAGTCAGAAGAAGAAGGCAAAACAATAAACAAGAATAAATGAAGGCTAATTAGGCTTCATTGCTGATTTGTAGCTATTTTTAACATCTAGTTTAATGTTTGTTTCTATACCCTGCCAAGAGTCCAGGGCCCAACAATATCAAAGCAGATCAAGGGATTGGTGGGTGATTAAGTGGGTTTAATGCTGGCATCAGTGTAAAGGTACATTCTCATCAGCATATCTAGTAGGGCAGGGGTCCCCAACCACCGGGCCACGGACTGTGTTGAACTGGGTTGCCTCTGGTCCCAGCTGCAATCTGAATAACTGCAAAAACAATGAAAAAGGGCCTCATTACCTGCAATCCCAGCTCCCCGATGCACCATGACAGCAGCTGTGCATAGCCCAGGAAGCTTTCTAATAATCGCATTAAGGACCAAAATACTGTTTGGACAGATTTTTGGGAAGCCTGAAATGCACCCACACAGTGTCGGACTGGCCCACCGGGACACCAGGAAAACTCCCGGTGGGCCCAGTTGTCAGTGGGCCCTCTTGCTTCTAACCATTTAGCCTTTTTCCTGATCCTTACCTATTCCTTTAGGGGGAAAATGCTTAATAATGGAAAAATATAGTAAGTAGAGATAAAAGACTAGAAGAATAAAGAGGTTAAGAGAGGAGAGGTGGAATAACAGTTTGGAAAGTGGGCCCACTGTCTAAGGTTTTCTGGTGGGCCCCTGGCATCCCAGTCCGACACTGCACCAACACATCTACATAACCCCCCGGGCCTCGTAAAAATTGTCTTGCTTGAAACTGGTCCGTTGTGCAAAAAAGGTTGGGGACTGCTGTAGTAGGGGGTTTAGACCATTCCCTTCTGTAGAGCCAGCAGCTCTGTTGCTTAGAAAAAGTGCAGTAGGGGAGTCACAGTGGCTTAGAAAATGCAGTAGAAGGTCCACCTTCCCTTGTGCTCACCTTCTTCTCCTCCCCGTGAGTGTAATATACAAAGAGAATGCTGTCCCGGGAGCCATCTGTGCCTGTGAGCTGTTCAAGAGCCACACGGACATCAATCCACTTGTTTGGTTTCCAGTCCCGGTACCACTGCAGAGCTCCGGTCTTAACCCATACTGACTGGAAGTTAGATGAACAAATAAGAAAGCAAGAGGGTATAAATGAAAGTAAAATTACAAATAAAGGTATGAGAAAGCTTTGATGAACTGTGCACAATTCAAGGTGAAAATTAGACCCCACTGATGCATGGGAGGCCTGGCATTTACTTGTGTCCTTGGGATGTTTTACTGCCAGGGTTCCAAAACTGAACCCAGACCCAAGATAAAGGAGGGGCAGCCAGTGTACCTGTTCTACCGCTTGCTCATAGTGCCGGAAACTGTCAAGTTCTCTTTTGGATCGCTCGCTGAGCTGGTCAAATATCTGCTTTCTCCAGGCTGCAGTGTGGGCTGGAGTGATGGACAAGCTTAGTGACTGCATGGAAGCAGATAAACCTGAAATAGTAACAGAGACAAGAGAGCGTTGGATGGTAAATAACCAAAATATCATGTCTTCTTTTAACTTGCTGAACTAGCACTCTTGTTTGTAGTTAATAAATATTAAGAATCCTGAACAGCAAGCAACAGCAACTAGTGATGGGCGAAAATTGTCCCATTTCCAGCGAAAAGTTTGTGAAACACATTGAAGTCAATGGGTGTCAAAATTATTTTGATGTGCGTCAATTACGCCACGGCAGATTTTTCACAGCAGTTTTGCGAATTTATTCAACAGGAGCGAAACGTGGAAATTCGCCTAGAATTCGCCTGGCAAATTGATTCACCCATCAATAACAGCAACCAAAGTTTTACTTTAATTATTTTGATTGGTTGCTATGGGTTACTACATGCGGCAAATCTACCCTGTATTACTAACGCACCCCCAGCATATTTCGTGGATAGACTCCTTTAGTGTAATGGGTGTTTTTGTGTGTATTTTATGTACTACATTTTTAGAAATCCCAAAAATTTGCCTCCAAAGTACCCAATTACGCCTATACTAATAGTCTAGGTCTATTCAGCAGTGTAAATATTAATAAGTATATACAGGTATAGGACCTAATATCCAGAATGCTCAGACCAGGGGTTTTCAGGTTATGGGATAATTCTGCAATTTGGATCTCCATACTTAAGTCTTCAAAAAAAAATATCATAAAATAAGAACCTGGAAAAGGTATAAACTGTAAAAGTCCGTCCCTAAGTCCTGCTGTTGCACTTGACCCAAAGAATGTCAGTACAACTTTAATCAAATGTTTCACATGTAGATTAATGGCAACTTGAGAAAAAGGAGGAGGGACTTAATGCCTAATAATTATGAGGTTGTGCTGTTGTAGTTTATCTAAAATAATCTGATGTAGATGAATAAATCATACCCCCCAATCATATGTTTAAAAAGAAATACAGATAGAAGTAATATTTGGTGCCACTTAATTTAAACAACACTATACATAAAATTACCTGTCTGTAGCGTAAACCATTTCAGAGGTGTATGGGACTCAACAAGGCAGCCACCCCCAGACACCCAAGTCCACAAAGGATGTGTATCACACACAAAGGGTTCTTCTTCTCCTGGAGTGAATATTCCAAGATGAGACAAGCCAGTCATATCACCTGAAGCTCTGGCTGGATTAATACGTGCTTCCAACAAGTCAATGCTTGTCCATTTAGGTGCTCCAGCCTTTGGCACAGGGTCCTCTGGGAGGGCAGAGTCTTCACTGGTGTTATTGGAGGGGCTGGAGTCTGATTTTCGTTGGCAGTCGAGCTCTAAAACTGCACTTAATTCCTCCTCCTTGGGCTTCTCTTGCTGACTGGAACCTACATCGGCTGGTTCAGAAGACTCAGAAGAGTTCTCCTGCACGACAGTCTGCTCGGGTTCTGAAGAACTTTCTAGGTCAGAATGGGTGGGTGAATCTGAAGGCTCCTTAACTTCATCTCCGAAAAAACAGCCCGCGCTAAATTAACCAAACACAGATGACAGAAAATTATCTTACAGTGAAGACAAATTTGCGCAGGTTCAGGTAACTGCTCACAAGGTTCAAATAGATGTGGCTACA
Organism: Xenopus laevis; assembly: GCF_017654675.1. Lineage (NCBI taxonomy): Eukaryota > Metazoa > Chordata > Amphibia > Anura > Pipidae > Xenopus > Xenopus laevis. The sequence goes on along the minus strand of NC_054387.1, from coordinate 110,385,130 downwards.
CCTTTGAGTTCATTTATTAAATTTCTTGGATTAGGTATTGAGCTCTTCTTGTAATGGCAAAACTAAATTGAAGGTGAAACCAATCTTTAGTATGTATTTTGCTTTCATTAAGGTTTACCACAGTTAAATGATCAGTTCTAACTGCTCTTTGGTTGCTATGGGTCAGGGTTGTGGCGTGGAATTACTGAAAGCTGCATATAGTGAATGTATCATAATTAGTGAAAAAGAGAAGACCAATTGCATGATATACTAGGGAGGACAGCATAATGAAACGGCTAGTAAGACGTTGGTGGAAGCAGTTCAGTACCTGAGAAGGCTAGTTGGACTTTCTGAGTTGGACCTCTCATTTCCCCTGGGTACCACTATGGCTTTCCAAGCTTTCCCGCTTAGCTCGCTAGGCGTGACCCCCTGACGAAAATAAACGGCCCGATCTTCATATCCAACTCCGAACACCTGTAACCAAAGTATAACACAGGTTATGCCTTCCATGATAGAATTTACATAGGCCACCTTCCCACACTCCTTATACTCTTAAAACAAGGTAAGGCAAAGTTGTGAGTATATTTCTGGTGTAGCGTTTATGGACAGGCACTGGCCAACTCACTTGTGCCAAGAGAAAATCCCAGTATTTCAGGCAGTGAAATGCTGTAGGATCATTCAACATAGATGGAAGCGGTTATGATATTCCTCTTTTTCAAAATAAAATTGTGCTTTTATCTACCAGTGTTCTTCACCAGTGTTTTAGTGTTCAAGCTCCAACATTAATTCAAGAACCCTTACTTTCTTACTTCCAGATATAGATAAAGGATACTCTCATTGTGTTATTGTGCAATCGCTCCAATATCCTAGGTCAGCGAATACATTTAATCCCTGGACATTATGTTGGGTTTTAAGGAGTAGCTATGAGAGAAAATGCCATCTTAACTGGCCCTTGGGTTTGGCTGAGAATAGGTGCCTCTGATAGAAGCCTCATAAGTACAATATAATGTCTCAGCTGACGAAGGCAAAATGGTTCCTTCTTGCGTAAATGAACAGAATATTCTGCACACACACATACTGGTTTAGTTTCTGTGTAGAACAAAGTTTCTGTCTAATTTTAGAAATGTATAGTTAAAAAGTTATTTCCCCAGCATTTTACAGTATCATTTTTCCTAAACTTAATTCCTTCCATTAATTCTAAGAGAACGCTTTTAAGAAGATTTTTTGATTTACTGACACAAGACAGCTGTAATATTAGTGAGATGTACATCACTGGTTTGAGGAAAGTAACAGAAAATAAGAAAATAATTGTAAAATCATACATGACATTACTTACTTGGTCATTTAGCCCAACATCCACCATTGCCATTTCTCCCACCATCTCTATCCAGCCAGTGCCGCAAGGGTTATGGGAGTTTACTCCGCGCCTAAACCATACCTTAAAGGATAGAAAATAAGTGGCAACATTCTTAGCTCATTTATTCTAATACTTGTTTTTCTTTTTCATCTTTTCTTCCATATCTGCCTGTTCCCTGCTCTAAAACGTTTTGCTCTGTTATATTCATGTATGCCTTAATCTGTCTATTCCGCCTGTATCATATCAGTTCTGACATTACATTTACAATATATGTGCTGCCGAGCTTGCTTCCTATTTGTTTTGTTAAGTAACTGTCAGTATATCTGTATATTGAAGAGGTATGAGGTTGGGCACCAAATGGAAATTGAAAGAGCTAAAGCTAGAGAGAGTAAAAGATAAAGTGTAAGGGTCAAGAACAGAACACACAAATGAGGTGTAAAAATGGCATATGGGACCTAGAAAGGGATATAAAATCGGTGCAGAGTGGGACACAAAACAAATGTATAAAGATAACACAGGTGGGACCACTGAAAGGTTATACCAATGACAAAAGAAAGGGTATAAGGTTTCCAATGAGCGAGACAAAGAAGTATAAAGATGGCAAAGGGTGAGCAAAGAGTGCAATCTTTATGCATTTTTTTAATGGCGTGAAAAAATAAATTTTTGTTTTTATAAGTGATGTTTGAGTTACAAGATACTTTGTTGTAGTTTGGGCACAGTATGGGAATGAGGAGAATAAAGATGGACATAGGATGGGATATCTAAAGGGGAATAACAATGGGTAGAGGAAGTAAAATAAGGATAGATGTAGGATGAGATTAAGAAATGGGAATGAGGGTAAACATTGGATAGGATAGAAGAAGAGCATAATAAGTGACAGAGGCAGTTAAATAAGGATAGATATATGATGCGATAGAGGAAGGGGAATAAGGATAGATACTGGTTGGGACAGAGTAAGGCCAGAAAGCAGAAGAGATTTAGGTATTAGATAGAACCATTCAGTGAGTGCTTTTACCTTACGATCCTTGGTCACGGCCCATACCACGTTCACTCCAACAGACACGTGCATTATGCCATTCTCAGGAGTTGGTGCTTCAACGATGGTCCATGAACTTCCTGAGAAACAGTTAAGTGTTATTCTATGTATTTAAATTTATAGGGTGAACAGATATTCAGGACAAAAGTCTCCTAATTTATTGCTTAAGTCCAAAATACAGCAAAACAATGTATACAAATATTGGGTTAAATTGTAACCCAAACAAACAGGACAAGTAGAACCTTTCCATTTACTGTGTTTTATGTAGAAGAGCATATCTGCATGATGTCTGACGCGTTTTACTCTCTCACAAAAAGCTTTGTCAAGGCGATGAAGTATCTTTCCCGTATTTAAACCTCAAGTCTCACTCCCACAGCAGGAGAATGGAGCCATTCAAAGAGAGCAGAAGACAATATATATTTGTCTTCTGGGAGCCAATAGTATCTTTGCACCATTATAACTAAACTTGCAGCTGCCAGATCTTTTTGGGCAGTATAAATTTACTCTTCAGTTTGATTATGGACTCAGCCTGCTGTGTTTAATTAAGCAAGTCCTCAAAATCCACAATCGCCTCCGGAAATCCAGTATTGGATTCATTTGTGTGCAAATCAGAAGTGTGAGAGGGATATTTTGTCCCAATAAATCCTCATTCTGACCATGGGCAGGTATTTATGCAAAAGAAATTTGCGACAAAAGAGAAATAATCCTTATTTAGCTCAAATTTAGAGCAGTTTCAGGTTGCGAAAAAAAGGCAGCCCTTTCCTAAGCATAATCTGAATGGGGCCTACTTAGTCCTTCAATACTTGACTCAGAATCAGGAACCTCAGATGGTGAGAATTCTGTTTGTGAAAGGGTAAACCTCTAGGGATAATATAATTTCATAAAATGAAACTGACCACCATCAGGTTTCAGCCTTCTTCCTTTTTTCTAGTTTTTTTCAGTTGTCTATAAAAGTTTAGACAATGCAAGAAGGGGAACCAGATATTTATCTCTCTGTTGTTCACCATAAACACCTATGCGTAATATAGCATGTGCTGTTCCATGGTGTGGTTACACTGTATAACAAGTGAACGGAGGCTTTCAAGTACTTACCCTTTGGGTTATTCCTGTTGATACCTTCTCTCGCCATGGCTTGGCCTTCCCAAAGCGAAGCCCACAGCAGATCATTGGGACCACAGCTGATCTGTATGACCTCACTAGGGGTTTCTACTTCAGTCCAGGATGAACCCTCAGGGTTGTTATGGCAGACATCCTCTCGGTACCAAACCTTACAAAAATGTGAGATAGTATCAAGTGACGCAGCTCAACAACAACCTGCTCTAATATATCAATGTAGAACTTGCTACATCTTCTTTATAACTTAGATTGCAGTAAAGGAAATGCTCAGGTTCAACCACAGCAATGTACCTGCCCATGAGATTCTGCTTTATTCTTTCATGAATACAAAAAGGCAAAGTTGTATTTATTTTTACATAAACAGGTTGGGTTATTTGCAAATCTTGCAACAATAACAGCTTTAATGCTAGCATTTACATAAAGGAGGGAGCTAGCCTACATCTAAGCACATTATGGTCACATACAGTAATATGTAAAGTTCAAAACAGCCAATTCCAAAAAGCAATTTCATTCAAGGAAATTAAATTTCATGGGGAAGTTGGTTTGTCGTGCCTGCTATTTCTGCCTTGCAACAAACTAAAGGGCTGCCTGATTTGACTTATATCTCAGAAGCCAAGCAAGAAGGATCTGATCCTTAAAATTCAATCACAAGTATTAGCCTGTGATTCAAAAGGTGTTGGTTCAAAACACTCACACAGCCTGCAAGTAAATCCTTTTCAAAGTTAGATGTTAATCCCAGGGTTCCTTTGTGTCAGCATGCACCCCATTCAGCAAAGCAAACACTGACAGTAATTTTGTGAACAGTTAAGTGTGTATTGACATCCAAATACACCTTTGTGTATTTGGGTGTTTGCATTTTTGCTTCCACCTGCAGTTTGTGTTCGCAAATGAACCCTATTATGTAATATGTATAATGATCAATGTACCATTGCCTCACTACTGTATATATACTGAACAGGGACAAGCCCTAGGTAAATAAATATGGGGGTACACTTCTAACCATTCTAGATGAAATTACAGAAATCCATAGATTACAAAATCTGCAAAGCCAAGCAGAGCAAGCTATAAGATATATTGTATGGAATGTGCTCCCACCTTTCCCTGTAAAGAAGCTGCCCAGACTGACAGGCGTCCCACAGGCTCATCTGTGATTTCCCAGCCTCCAACTGTAATGTCATTGAAAGGATCTGGTAACTTCTTGTCATCCTCATGTGACGGAATCTAGTGTACAAAAAAAACAAAAACAAAACTGGAGTGTTACATGCTGCCTAATGATAGGGTTGTATTTAGGTCTGGTGCCCCCCCTAGGCCCTGGACCTCAGCCTGTGATCTGCTCTACTGTGCAAGAACCAATTGCTGCCACTTGGGGGCAGATTTACTAAAGGGCGAAGTGACTAACGTTAGCGAAAAATTCGCCAGCGTGACGTCATTTTGTTACTTCGCCGATTCTAACGGGCGCCGGCGTAACTTTGCTAGCAAAGGAGATAGACGCTAGTGGTAATTCACTCCCTTAAGCCTGGCGAAGTTGCGCTCAGGCGAAGAGAAGTAACTACGCAAATTCACCAAAATGCGTATTTTACTGAATGTTACCTCTTGCATCAGACTTGCCTTCGCCACCTCAGACCAGGCAAAGTGCAATAGAGTAGATAGGACTTCCTCAAAAAATTGTCCCAAAAACGCTGGCGACTTTTCATTTTTCAGGGTGATAGGCTACAAAAGATCATAAATTTTTTCTGGGGTACCCGGCTTCTCCCCTACATTTCCTTACATAAGGCACATAAACTATACACTGGTAATAACTAAAACTAAAGGAAGTATTTCCAAAGATTCTTTTAGGCTGGTTTGGTCTCCTTATTTTGAAATCTGTAACTCCAATACTGGCGATCAAATAATGCGCTTTCTTCAATAGTTAGATGACCTATCTGACACTCCAGATGATAAATGGGCTTTTTCTTTCTTTTATTACTTGTGCATCCACTGGCTTAGTTAATTTTTAGTTCGTTTTTTGTTATTTTTCATGAATGATATAGTTTTGATACTATCATGCCATTGTCTCCTTTGCAACATATTTTCTTCATCTGCATAACATTTGTTGTCATTTTGATTTCATTTGTTTAATATGAAAATCAAATAAAATATTTTAAACAAAAAACTATACACTGGGATCATGTGTAGGGCAATAAAATTTTTTTAAGGTTTCCCGGGTTTGTGTAGTGTGATGTATTTGCTGCAACATATACGCCCATTGTACATAAACTTCCCGCCGTATGCAAATATGCCAACGCTATCGCTACTTCGCTTTGCTTGCCGCAGTAACACTAGCACTACCTCACCAGCGTTCAGCGCCCTGGACGCAATTTAGGATTTTAGTGAATTAGCGTTGACCTGGCAAATTTAAATTTGTTGTGATGTGAGTGAAGCAGACGCTAGCACAAGTTTGGCACTTAGTGAATCTCCCCCAGGGATCCCCCTACCCTACAGCCAGATTTTGAAGTGTCTAGGAGATTTTTTTTAATTTAGAATATAGATATCTGATGGCCACCCACCTGAAGCTGGCATTCTAGGCATAGGCCCTTAAGCACCTATATGGTAAACTGCCTTGACTTTTAATACTTTGGAGTGCAGAACCAGCTCTTATGTCTTCCAAGAAAATGTTAGAGCTCATTTCCAGTAATAGTGGCAATGTATATAGCCGAAAGAATCCCAAGGCACACAGGATAAATGCAAGCAAACTGCCTTGCGTGTTTATTGCGAAATGCAACGTTTCGGGGTCACGCCCCTTTCTCAAGCATGAGAGGCGTGAGGCGGCCGATCCTCTACCTTTGTGCTCCAGCAGGTCCGGACTGAGAATTAAAATAGGCCCTGGCATTTCAGGTACACAGAGGCCCAATCAGCCCACACAGAGGCCCAAACAGCCCCCACCAGCCCACTAAATACTGACTCTCTATGGGACCTTATAGCAGCCTGTCTGGCATTTGCCAGAACCCACAGATTGCCAGTCCGGGCCTGTGCACCAAGTATCGTTTCATTAATTAGCAAAGGGTGTGCGGGAGCCAAAGTTGAACTACTAATGTATATAGCGGGACATCAGGTAAGTGGAACTTATCCTCTGAAACATCCCCTATCTTACAGAATACATAAGCAGGGGAGTGTAAATCACTGGGTGCAAATGGTAAGTACAGGGCTCCCTTGAACCTATAACCGCTCCTGTCATTTAAATGGTTCTTTAATTATTAGCATTTATAGTATATTTAGTTGTTATTTTTGTTATTATGGAATGTTTGTATGTAATGCTTAAACATACTGGGTAGAGGGTTCAAGGGAACTGCCCTGCAGGGGGGGGGTAATTTATGGACAGGCATTTATTCTATATAGCTTATGCATTTATGCTGTTTGGTACTGTGTTGAAGAAGGTGTCCTCAGTGACATATAAACATAACAATAAATATCTAAAAACAAGTACAGGTATAGGATCCGTTATCCGGAAACCCGTTATCCAGAAAGCTCCGAATTACAGAAAGGCCATCTTCCCATAAACTTCATTTTATCCAAATAATCCAAATTTTAAAAAAATATTTCCTTTTTCTCTGTAGTAATAACAGTACCTCGTACTTGATCCCAACTAAGATATAATTAATCCTTATTGGAAAGCAAAACAATCCTATTGGGTTTATTTAATGTTTAAATGATTTTCTAGTAGACTTAAGGTATGAAGTCCATAAGATCCATTATCCAGAAAGCCCCAGGTCCCGAGCATTCTGGATAACAGATGCAATACCTGTATAAGTCCAGCGTGGAAAGAATTTTATTTGTATTTGTATAGAAAACCAACAGTGGCTCCATTTGTGTAAGTGGATAGGTTCTCGCTAGCTCTGTTGTACTTTGTATAGCCCAGCATTGGCGCAAGAGTCTGTTCCCTAATGACAGTTGCAAGGCCAAGCAGCACATTATTGGGAATGGCAGTCCAGTTCCCTTCAACCCAAGAACACAAGTTGTAATTCTCACCTTAGCCCAGGTGTTTCTGGATTTGTATTTCCTGTATCGGATCCACCTCCGCCGGCGCACGCAGGAGTTCCACTTTTTATCCTTGGTGTATGTCGCAGGGAAATCTATAGCATAGCTCCAGCCCTGAAAACAAAGAAAAAAGTTTGTTAGTTTGATGAGAAAATGGCAAAGATGATCAGTATCTCCTAAGTGCTTAAACACTGGGCCGGATGTGTCGGATCTTTCTCTTGATACATAATCAGATCCTGACACATTACAGGTATGGAATCCACTATCCAGAATGCTCAGGAACTGAGGTTTTTCGGATCTTCATACTTTAAGTCTACTAAAAAAATCATGTAAACATGAAATAAATCCAATAGGCTGGTTTTGCTTCCAATAAGGATTAATTATATCTTAGTTGGGATCAAGTGTAAGGCACTGTTTTATTATTACAGAGAAAAAGGATATTGTTTAATAAAAATGTGGATTGCTTGGATAAAATGGAGTCTACGGGAGATGGGCCATCCGTAATCCAGAGTTTTCTGGCTAACAGGTTTCCGAATGGTAAATCAGCTGGAAATTTGTTGTACAAGTATGGGACCTGTTATCCAGAATGCTCGGGACCTGGGAGGTTTTCTAGATAAAAGATCTTTCCATAATTAGGATCTTCATACCTTAAGTCTACTAGAAAATCAAGTAAACAATAAATTTAGTTTGGATCAAGTTTAAGCTACTGTTTTATTATTACAGAGAAAAAGGAAATTGTTTTTAAAGATTTGGATTATTTGTTTAAAATGGATTCTATGGGAGACGAACTTTCCGAAATTCGGAGCTTTCTTGATAACGGGTTTTGGGATAACAGATCCCATACGTGTACTGACAACTTGTCTCTTAGGGGATATTTACTAAACTCCGAATGCAAAAATCGGATCCCATACTGGTACTTGTCTTGCATGAGATTTTCAGTGTATTCAGCACTTATATATATTGTTATGTCACTAACCATAGTGTATTTATTCAGATGTCTTATATGGTACACTTACATGCGCCTTTTATTTCAAGATATACAATACATATTGTAAGTTCATCCTTTCTGATATTAATGTTGAAAGATTGAACATTAAAATATTCCCCTATTTAAAATATATTTCATTTCATATATTTCATATATATTTTTATTTTTTTATATAGTACACAACAAACCAATAATAACCTGTAAACTATATCCTATTTGTTATAATTTGGAGATGCCATTGGAGTTACATCACACACTGAAACCTTCATCAAGATCACAAATAGTTCATGGTGATAGAAGGCAGCAAGGATATCTGTATGGGAAGGCGCCAGTTAAAAAAAAGAAAATGTGTTGCCATTCCTTGTCCAAACCGATCATATAAAAACTACGAGACCTGTGAAAGAGGATGTTCAACCAAAGGGAAACAAGAATGTGCAAAGAGGGGACTGTCCAGTGAACTAGCAACCCAGTTATTATTAACTTAAATGGGAAGTGCTAAGCTATAAGCAAAAGACAAAATAAATATTAGATGTTTGTAACAGTGGACACTCACTGTATTGAGGTTAGAAGAGAACTATAATAATGTAGCACATAGTAAACGTCTTTTGCATTTCTTTAGCTTGAAATTTAGCAAGGTATTATATATATATATATATATATATATATATATATATATATATATATATATATATATATATATATATATATATATATATATATAGTCAAACACATATATATATATATATATATATATATATATATATGGGCAGCCAACATAAAGGGGCCGATTCACTAAGGGTCGAATATCAAAGGTTAATTAACCCTCGATATTCGACTAGGAATTAAAATCCTTCGACTTCGAATATCGAAGTCGAAGGATTTAGTGCAGATAGTACGATCGAACGATTATTCCTTCGATCAAACGATTAAATCCTTTGAATCGAACGATTCGAAGGATTTAAATCCAACTATCGAAGGAATATCCTTCGATCAAAAAAAGTTAGCCAAGCCTATGGGGACCTTCCCCATAGGCTAACATTGACTTCGGTAGCTTTTAGATGGCGAACTAAGGGGTCGAAGTTTTTTTTAAAGAGACAGTACTTCGACTATCGAATGGTCGAATAGTTGAACGATTTTTACTACGAATCCTTCGATTCAAAGTCGTAGTCGTAGTCAAAGTAGCCCATTCGATGGTCGAAGTAGCCCAAAAAAAACTTCGAAATTCGACGTTTTTTAACTTCGAATCCTTCACTCGAAGTTAGTGAATCGGCCCCATAGTCTCCCTTTTTAAGAACATTTACATTAAAGGGTGTATGACGCTTCCATAAAACACTGCTATTTGGACAGGGTCACTTTTATTTTACCCCGGGTTGCAAGAGGAGACCTATATGGTAAATGAGGGCTGGAGACCTGCATGGTAAATCAGCTTGAAATTTGGTGTACAGGTATGGGACCTGTTATCTAGAATGCTCGGGACCTGGGGGTTTCAAGATAAGGGATCTTTCCATAATCGGATCTTCATACCTTAAGTCTACTAGTCTACTAGAAAATCATGTTAACATCAAATAAACACAATAGGCTGCTTTTGCTATCAATAAGGATTAATTATATCTTAGTTGGGATTATAATTATATCTTTTCGGAATTTATTAAACCCTGATGATGGAAAAGTCCAAATTAGAAAATCTCAGACCTGTCAAGGTTGCATATAAGTCAATGGGAGAAGTTCCAATGATTTTTTGATTTGCGCTGGGTTCGTGCAATACCCTGAAGTTTTCAGGCAAAAAATGCAGAGTTTTCGGGTGAAAAATCCAAAAAAAATTGTGAAAATCGGATTTTTTTCCAGCAAAACAAATTTTCAGGAAAATGTAATAATACTGCTATCCCAATGATTTTTTGATTTGCGCTGGGTTTTCGGGCAAAAAAGCATAAGAAATCGGAGTTTTCGAGTGAAAATCTGAATTTTCCAGCAAAGCAAATTTTCAGGCAAATGTAATAATAAATAAGCGTAAAAAACCTGAGCGGATTTGATCACAGTTTGTAGCAGAAAATGTTGAGCCAAAATCAGACTTTGATAAATAACCCCCTTAATGTTGAAAAAACTAAAGAGCTGATAATTGATTTTTTAAATTTGTATTTTTTAAATTGTCCGGTCTTTTATAGAAATTCAATGTTTCAGGCTTTTTCTTTTAATCCTGTCCCTCATGGACTAGATATAAATGGGTTGTGCATGGGAGCAGAAGGTAAAGGGGGGATGGTTATGGATGGGTTTGTTTATATTACACATATTATGGGTTATGCACAATATATGCACTTTATTGATTGGTTGTGAGAAGGAGATAATAGACATGCACTTTATTGCACAACATAGAGATGGTAATAGTAAATAATGTCAATTGTGGTTATATAGGCACAATAAAAGGTACCTTATATTAGGTGCAACTAGGCACAAATATTTGCACTTTATAGTTTTTTGATAAGGTTGTGATTGCCCAAATAAATGGTATAAAAAAAAGACATACCCTTGTGTCAAAATGAAGGCGTGGAAGCTGGAAAATGAGTTTTCTTCTTTGTATTTTATTTATATATTCTTAGCTCTAAGTTTATATTGAAGTATGTTTTGTTCTTTAACACGGTATATGCTTGTTTGTGAGTATGTGTAATATGTATTATATGGTCTGGGACAGGAAAGGGACATTGTAATTACATCTCATTACGTATGCATTTCTTTCTTGCATGCAGAAGAGATGACAGTAAATATGACTTGGCTTAAAACGAGGGCTGGAAGCTTGCAGAAGCAAAATGATGTGCTGGTGAGCATTCAGTCTTTGAGCTCTATGCCAGTTATTGTTTAGCGCAGGATGATTATAGTGGGATATTGACCTACATTAAAACAAGTCAGGTTGCTTCTTGTGTCCACTATAGCACTCAAGCAGGCAGCCAGAAGTCAGGAATCTTGGGTCCCCATACCCCACCTGCCTGATCCACCAAGTCCTGCCCCTGTTCCATCCAAACACTGTCCCTTTACCAGGAACCCCTGCCCTTTTTGCAGCAGTCCACTTACCCCCTTTTCTGTGGGCTCTCCACCAATATTCTCATCCACATACCAATCGGACTCCCAATCCCAGTGAGGAGATGGGAGCACAAAGCTGTCCAGTTGCTGGTGCCGTAACCCTGTGACATCGCTCCACTGCCAACGGTCGCTGGGCATAAGTTTCTCACAGTAGCCATCCACTGGATTCCAACGCTGTAATAACGTAAGGTGAAGATGTACATTATTGAGGCTTTATAGTCAGCATTGATGCCAAGAGGATCATGTAGGGGCAGATTTATCAAGGGTCGAATTTCGAAGTTAAAAATACTTCCAAATTCGACCATCAAATTGAAATACTTCAACTTCGAATATCGAAGTCGAAGTTTTTTTTTTCATCGAATCTGGGTATCCTGCGGTCGAATGATTCGAAGGATTTCAGCGATCGATCGAACGACTTTACTTAGAAAAATGCTCTAGAAGGTCCCCATAGGCTAACATAGCACTTCGGCAGGTTTAATTTGGCGAAGTATTGAAGTCCAAGTTTTTTTAAAGAGACAGTACTTCGATTATCGAATGGTTGAATATTCGAGCGATTTTACGTCGAATCGAATTCAAAGTCGTAGTATCCTCTTCGATGGTCGAAGTATCCAAAAAAATTACTTCGAATTTTTTTAACTTCGAAAATTCCCTCGAATTCACTTCGACCATTGATAAATCTGCCCCTTAACAACAGGCATAAACTTTGCTCCAAGTATTGTAGCCCTTAGCAATAAATGCCATTTATTTGTTAGTGGGTCACCCATGGCAGGGAACTCTGCTCATTATAAAGGTATTTCAGGCCTTGGGAACATATTATCCACACTCAGGTAGGCTGTCGACTATTATTTTCGGGCTGGTGTACCCTAAATGTTAATCAATTGGTAAAAAATAAAAAGGTGCCATCACTAGGATGAATATGAGGATGGCAGTGATGAAATCCTGCCACTATCCCATCAACACAACAAATGTGTTTAGTGAATGCGCATACCTGATTCTCATAGGTTTCTTCTTGATATCGGATGGGCAGGTCACTGGCATGGACATAAACATAGATCTGATGGTTGCAGCCGACCCCCCAGCAACACGACTGTACTGCAGATACTCTCTTGAATTCTACATTCCCGTTCTTGCAGGGTACCCATTGCTGCCCATCTGTCGACAAAGCGTATACTTTTCCGAAAATATCTGTTGCCCACAGCACGGTGCTTGGCATCCTAGGGTCTGGAAAGAAAATGACGGGGAGTGGTTAAAACAAAAATACAATTAATTCCCGGTTCCCCCTAGAGGCTGCTTTCTATGGTACCAAACAGTGGGGGTCATTTATCAACACTGGGCAAATTTGCCCATGGGCAGTAACTGATGGCAACCAATCAGATTGTTGTATTTGCAACTGGCTTTAAAAAGCTGATCACTGATTGGTTGCTATAGGTAACTGCCCGTGGGCAAATTTGCCCAGTGTTGATAAATATGCCCCTATAAAGTCACTGTCTGTCTGTGTCTGTATTGTGACTCCTTGGAGATTCTAGCCAGAGGGGAAGTAATCTTTTAGTATATGCCATTCTTCAAAACCATTTTACCATCATTTTTTATGGGTTTTTTAATTTTTTACTACTTTGCATTAATAGTTTCCAGCTTGCAGTTCACCGTGCTGATTGGTGGTCGGGGTTTATCGATCCCAGCAATCAAAAAAACTGTTCCACTGTGAAGTAACGATTTTATTGACATTGTTAATATGTATTGCTTATATTTCTTCTATTCATCTTCCTATCTGAAAAACCACTACCTGGTTGCTAGGGCTGAGTGGGCAACAAGATTGTTGTTAACATGCCAAGCCTCAGAGAGAAAAATGAAGACAAATTGCAAATTGTCTTGGAATACTGCTGTCTACATCATACCTAGGGGATTATTTATCAAAGGTCGAATTTTAGAGCTAGGTGAGCTTTTTTAGACCTCGAATGAAGTCACAACTCAAATGGTTTCTTATTTAATTAAAAACTTGAATGGAAAAAAACCTGAATCAGTGAGTTTGGGGTTAACAACATTGAAACTCAAATTAATCTTGAGTATTCGGTGAAACGAAACTGGAATCGCTCGAATTGATTGATTTTTTTGAGAAAAACCCTCAGAAAAACTAGAACATCATGAAGGCTATTAACATCTTCAAATTGGTTCAAGGGACCTCTACATGACTCCTACATGACCTCGACAGGTTTTAGATGGTGTATTTTTGGGTTCGAGCTGTAGGGGCCCATAGGGGGTTAATCTGCCCCTATGGCTTTAAGGCCCCACCCTTTGCTCTGTGTTATTGGCCAAGAGGTTGTAATATAGTCAGGGTTGAGCTAAAATAAGAGCAGTTCTGAGCTCCAACATAGGAGTGATAGATTGAAGGTATCTCTCCCAGGTCATATTGCCTGTAGTATAGGGATCCCAGCGGAGAGGGAATTAGGAGAGATGATTGCCCTGAGGTTGATCCAGAGACCTGTACTGGAATATGTTGCAGAGGTGAAGTGGGGTACCTGCCAAGTCTGTCCTAAGGGAGTGTCAGCCTGTTTAAAGCTGCATGTGATGTGCCTGTGTCTTTTTCCTCTAACCACTGGATGTGAGTAAACCTGGGGACATTGTCTATGACTAATAAACAGTTCTTTGTTTGCATCATAAGAACCTCCTGGCGCCCAATCATTTTTGTATGCACAGTAGTCTGGGTGTTGTAGTTGCACTACACCTTAAAGGGATACCTTCCACTTAGCGAGGCCCGGATCCTGCAGAGAGAGTCCAAATGTTACCCATGCTCCTATCTTTGCTGGACATTAAGGGGCAGATTTATCAAGGGTCGAAGTGAATTTGAGGGAATTTTCGAAGTAAAAAAATTTGAAATTCGAAGTAATTTTTTGGATACTTTGACCATCGAATAGGATACTACAACTTTGAATTCGAGTCGAAGTAAAATAGTTTGAATATTCGAGCATTCGATAATCAAAGTACTGTCTCTTTAAAAAAACTTCGACTTCAATACTTTGCCAAATTAAACCTGCTGAAGTGCTATGTTAGCCTATGGGGACCTTCTACAACCACTTTCTAAGTCTTCACACTTCGAAGTAAAATCGTTCGATCGTACGCTAAAATCGTTCGATCAAACGATTTTACTTCGATCGTTTGATGGCCAAATTCGGTGAAAAATACTTCGACTTCGATATTTGAATTCAAAGTATTTTAATTCAATGGTCGAATTTCAAAGTATTTTACACTTCGAAATTCGACCCTTGATAAATCTGCCCCTAACTATCTGTGGACTAGTTAGCCCAGATTAGCGTTACAGAGCTATTTCCAGGGACGGGGTATAAAAAATCTTGAGGCATTTACGTTTTTTTAACCCAAAAATTTTTGACTCCAAAATAACATTGAAAACTCGGATTTTTCGTGGAAAACACAATTCCAACTTTAATAAATCTGCCCCATAAAGTCTTAAAATGCAATGGATACCTGCCTCCCAATAGAACTCACTGCACCAGTTGAAATGTGGACCCTGGAAATGATGCAGCCAAGAAAAGTGCAACAGTCCATAGCAGAGAAAACAAATGTTTGCTTCCATAATTCTTGCTACACAAGCTACAACTGCTGATTGGTTGGTATGAGGGAAACTTTCCCAGTGTTTCTGCGTCACCATCAGTAAGACTATGGCCCTCCCAGGGGCTGCGTTTAAAAATTCAGACTTTCAGGGCCGATTTACAAACAAAGCTGCTAAGTTGTAAATGTGCAATTGTCAATAGCAACCAATCTGCAATTGAGGCTAACGGAAACAGACACACGCTGGGAAATGTTTTCCAATGTTTGGCACATTTGTGCATATTTAAGTGTTTGTGACCTACTACAAATGTTCCTAATTTGAGATCTCATACCTGTATGTAATAAAATTTATTGCATTGAGCCAACATCATGAGCAATGCTATTCACCAGAACATATTAAAGTGGTAGCAGAATAGATGTGTCGTTACCCCTACCAACCAATCAGCAAGTAGCATTTACTGAACAACTTTTTCTGATAGGTTGTTGTGGGTTGCTAGACCTGGCCCAAATGTTATTTTTACATCATCCTCAAAAATGCAAAAAATTATAGAAATAATATTTTCATTTAAAAATAAATGGAACGCTACAGCGGGTGTAACTCTTTAGGTATTTTTGTACTGTGTACAGAAACAGACGTTTAACACTGTTAGTATTCCCCTATACAAAACACATTCAAAGTGAAGTTAAATTTATAGTGAAGCTAAATGTCAATTTGTATAGCAGACTGTAAACAAGATGTTTTTATATAGTGAATAAAGTACCCCCTCTAAAATATCAGGATATTATAAGTTATTGAGGAGTAATATCACCATAAACAGTTCATGTGACTTCTAATATCCTTATATTTTGCAACAGGGTGTACTTTATTTATTATAATACACAAGTTTCAGGGAGTCGAGTGACAAATGACATCACTAAGCTCTGATGACATCACTAAGCACCGTTTACAAGGATATAATTTACAGGATATTCATGGCTCTTGTGTATTATATATATTTATCTATTTATTTATTTATGTATGAAGATAATATTGGGGCTTCAGATCAATTAAGGGAGACAAAAGCCACGAATCTTGTGTTGTGAAGTTTGTTTTCACGACAAATTTGAGTTTTAGAGGGTAGTTTCACTAAAAACTCGATTTTTTGCAATAAAAAAAAAACTAACATTTTTCGAGATTTATTATGCCCCAAGCTGCTAAAACATCGAATCCAAAAATACACCATCTAAAACCTGTCGAGGTCATGTAGAAGTCTATGGCAGAGGTCCATTTGAACCATTTGAAGATGTTTTTTGCCTTCATGACTTTTGAGGGGGTTTTTTTCGGTGGGTTTCGCTCAAAACTCGATCACTATGAGGTATTCAAGGTTTTTTAGCATATATCTTGATCAATTCAAGTATTTGAGTTTTTTACATTTAGGTTTTTTCATAAATTACCAGACATCAAGGTAGAAAAAACCTCACAAATTTGATTTTTTATTCACTTACAGTACTAATCATTTCAAGGAGCTCCTGTTTACCCAGTCAACACCAGCAACCACTGGCACACTCACTGCTAAGGACACTCTCCTCTTATTATCAATCCAAGGCTACACCCCCAGCACCAGCCTTCTCCTGGACTGGCTTTTAACACTACAGGTATGGAACCGGTTATCTAAAATGCCCGGGACCTGGGGAATAAGGGATCTTTCCATAATTTGGATCTTCATACCTTAAGTCTACTAGAAAATCCCCAATAAATAAACCAAATAGACTGGTTTTGCTTCCAATACATGAACCGATAAGTGCTGCCAGCTTGTTGGCCTTTATATCTGACCCAACCTGCTCTTTGACTTCAGGTCCCCAGATGTTAAACCAATTTGCAGCTTGTTTTATTACATTTTGTTAGTTCTCCGGCCTAACATAGAAACTGCTATTTGGTTACCATGGTCGGCCTAAAAGACAATCAGGACAGTGTCCATTAGAACATAGATAATAAAATATAATAAAGGTATGGGGATCTGGAATCCAGAAAGCTGATTTCAGAAAAATTTGAGTTACAGAAAAGCTGTCTCCCATACACTCTATTATATTCAAATAACCCAGATTAATGATTTCCTTATTCTCTGTAATAATAAAACAATACCTTGTAAGTGATCCAAATTAAGTGATAATGAATCCTTATTGGAAGCAAAACCAGCCTATTGGGTTTATTTAATTTTATATGATTTTCTAGTATGAAGATCCTTACAGAAGTTCCTTTAACCGGAAAACCTCAGGCCCTGAGCATTCTGGATAACAGGTCCTGTACCTGAAATAAAAATCGACATTCATTTCCAATATAAAAGTAATACTTCATGTATTTTAAAGTTTAGTAGCAAGTGTTCTTGCTACTAAAAAACAGAACAGTTACCTGCCTGTCCCTTTCTATTCTTTTCATTGTCATCACCAAGGATATTTATACAGTGCCAGCAATAATTTAATAAACAACAAATTGTTAAATAATTTAATAAACAAGGGTTTTGAATAAAAATGGGATAACAGGGCCCTGCTCATAAGAGAGAACAATCTCTTCACCACTGGTCCTGACTACAGGTACCATTTAAACTATGTAGCAGCAGTCGGCTTTTCTCCTGCCAGGACTCCAATTCCCACAATGCCCTTTATGTACTCAGGCCGTTATTCACACCGCCTTTAGGTTCCGGAATGGGTCACATGGTTATTTGTGCTACTGTATTGTTCTCACTGCATGTATCATTGTTTAACTTTGGGTGTGTTTTCTACTTTCTACATATGCACTGGGGGTAAGTAAATACAACTCAGAAAGTTTTCCAGTAGCTCTTACACAGTCACACGAGTGTTAGGTAAGCAAGTCAGGTAACGACTGTTTTCGTTTGTATTCAGATTCATTTATATTCAGAAACCAATGAAAAGCTGAATTGTAGATTCAGATTTTTAAGTGCCTCCTAGCTGCATCCTCCTGGATATTTCTTGATTTAACTTGACTTAAAGTGATTGTTCAACTTCCAACACTTGTTTCAGTTCAGTTGGTTTCAGATAGTTCACCAAAAATAAAGACTTCTCCTGATTACTTTCTAATTATTGATTGTGACTGTTATTCTAATATTGAAGTGTAAAATGGGAGGGGGGGTCGCTGACCCTGTAAACTGTTCTAAATTTATACATTTAGTTGATACATTTGTTATCTTTGTTCCTGCTGAGTAGAATCCCTGAATTTCATTACAGGCAGCTGTTAGACTTGATACAATAGTTACTAATACTCCAGAGATGCTGCTGAGAAATGTATCAACTAAATGTTGAAAAATCTTTAACAGTTTAGAGTCTGCGCCTGAATTACTGAGCTGCCAGACTCAAACACCAGAGACAGGGACATTCAACTTTAAACTTAGACTTTGGAAAACTGGTAAAAAATAAAAGATGTAAAGTAATTGAAAAAAGTATTTATTTCTGATGAACAATCTGAAAACAATTCCACTGAAAAAGTGTTTGTTAGGTGAACAATCCATTTAATGTATCCGTAATACCCCAGGTCCCAAGCATTCTGGATAACAGACCCCATATCTATACCTTGTACTTGATCCCAGCTAAGATATAATTAATCCTTATTGGAGGCAAAACAATCCTATTGGGTTTAGCTAATGTTTAAATAATTTGTAGCAGATTTAACGTATGGCGATCCAAATTTTGAAAAGACTTATTATCCAGGAAACCCCAGATCCCGAGCATTCTGGATAACAGGTCCTACACCTTTATTAAAACTTCCACCCATCCACTTTCTCTTTTCCCGCCACTTGTAGGTCAGACGGTTAATGCTTGTAAATGAACTGGAAATGGTAAGGGCGTCAAAGTAAGAAAGAAGTTGTGTTCCAATGTAAACAATCTTTATAATGGCTCCCAATAAAGTAAAGGGTAAATTACAATATTCTTCTGGTAGTTTCCAAAGCCCTTTACACATGCACTCCTCATTACATCTTTGCACTTGAGTTTAATATGTTCCTGTAGTGTCTCCACCATTCCCCCACTTCCACATCTCCTGTCTTGGGACCATTACCCCAAAATCTCTTTACCGCTGCTTCCTTGGGAACTTTCTCACAGCCTCTATAAAACTACATTCAAATCCCCTCTTGGAGCATTATCACAGTACGACCCAACAATTGTAATTAATTCAATTATTGCTCTTCCAATTGGTGTCTGTAAGTTATCTACCCACTTAGATTGTAAGCTTTGTGGGCAGGGACCTCATCCTTCCAGTCTTGGCACAAAATCTTTGTATGGGTATTTTTGACAATTATTTTTTAATCTATTAATGGTGTTTTTTCCCATCTCCATACTGATTTTATTTTAAAAGAATTCAAAAAATATGATATCATACATAATAGTCGTACGTAGATTCCACAGTACTTCCAAGGATACAAGGAACAAGACTATCCTTTAATTAAAGTCACTGCTCGGTCACAAAGAGTCCATTCATATACAAACACTACTCAACATGGTTGGAAGCACTGTAGGGATTTTTTTTTTTGACTCCAGGTAATGAGGGAGCTAATGATCCAGTCTGGGCCTTATAATGACCTGTTTTATGTTACCATGCATTGCAACACGGAAAAAAAGTTATTTTGGAATGTAGGGTCATTATATCCTCCAAGGTAAGATGCACTGCACAGTCCACACTTTTAGTCCATCCACGGGCTAAAGACTTGAGCCCTCTTAATGATAATATGGGGTCAAATTAACAGCCTGCCCGATAGAAAATTGGCTAAATATTTATAAGACAATCATAAATTGCACACCATGCTGTGAATTAGGTAAGAATAATCTGTTGGATAGTCCAGTGCCATCCTTTCTCAATGGGACTTCTAAGGTCTCCATGAGCTGGTCATTGGCCTGGGGACCAAACACATCATCCACATGACCAGGAAAGATCTGATATGTGATCTTATCAAACAAGCGGACCTTTACATATATGCTCAGCGTAGAGGGATTTTTCGCCTTTTAATGAACTTTTAGTATGATATAGGGACTGACTTCTGAGACAATTCGCAATTGGTTTTCATCTTTTATTATTTGTTTTTTTTTTCTCCAGTTTGCCGTTTCAGCAATCTGGTTGCTAGGGTCCAGAGTACACTAGAAACCATGAGTTGATTTGAATAGGAGACTGGAATATGAATAGGAAACTGGAATATGAATAGGAGAGGCCTGCATAGAAAGATGAGTAATAAAAAGTAACAATAACAAAAATGTGTAGCCTTACAGAGCATTTGTTTTTTAGATGGGGTCTGTGACCCCAATGTAAAAGCTGAAAAGAGCCAGAAGAAGGAGGAGAATATTTCAAAAACGATATAAAAAAAAAACGAAGGCCAATTGAGAAGTTGCTTAGAATTAGCCATTCTATAACATACTAAAAGTTAACTTTCATTTGAAGCAACGTAGGGGGTTCTTCACACTGAGGACAGTGAGGCTGTGGAATGCACTGCCGGGTGATGTTGTGATGCTGATTCAGTTAATGCCTTTAAGAATGGCTTGGATGATTTTTTGGACAGACATAATATCAAAGGCTATTGTGATACTAAGCTCTATAGTTAATATAGGTATGGGTATATAGAATTTATGTGAAAGTAGGGAGGGGTGTGTGTATGGATTCTGGGTTCTCATTTGGAGGGGTTGGACTTGATGGACTTTGTCTTTTTTCAACCCGATTTAACTAACTATGCAACTATGTAACTTCACGGAGAACAACCCCTTTAAGGTTAGTGCCAGATGTAGTGGTTCTCGGCTTGCAGATAAACACAGGCCGAGAACCCGTTCCTCCGTTGCTGATGTTCCTGAACCCGGATACATTACCATGGCTCAGGTACAGGCAGACACAGTGGATTTTGACACTGAAAATGCAAATTCTTGGGTTTTGGTACTGAAATCTGCCACATCTGCCCGCACCTGAACCGAGGCAATGTATCTGGCCGCAAGCACATCGAGCAGCAGAGGAGCAGATTCTTGGCCTACGTTTCTCTGCAGGGTGAGATCCACTTCATCTGGCATTAGCCTAAAGCCCCCCATACACGAGCCGATAAAAGCTGCCGACCAACTGAGTCGGCAGCTTATTGGCCCGTGTGTGGGGCCATCCAACGGGCGTCCCCGATTGATATCTGCCCGAAAGTCGGCCAGGGTAAAAAATCTCGTCGGATTGCGGCCGCATCTGTTTGTTGATGCTGTCCCTCCATTCTAATCCAATCATTAGGCCTTAGGGCCCACGATCAAATCAGCACGATATCGCCCACCTAAACGCGGATATGGCCACCTAAGACAGAAAGGTAATCATAGAAGCAGGCAATTTCAGTTATGGATAGGGTTGCCACCTTTTCTGGAAAAAAATACCGACCTTCCTATATATTTATCTTTTTTACCTATTAATAACATTGGGATCAGCGACCATTTTTACCGGCCAGGCCGATAAAATACCGGCCAGGTGGCAACCCTACATATGGAGATCCTAACAAACTAAGCCTGTCCTGCTTAAATCAAGCAAATACATTCTGAACATATATTTAAAAAAAATGTTACACAAGGAGGATCAGACCAAGGCTGGCAATTTTACATTTGCTCAATAATTATATTTAAAGGGGTGTGAACCTTGAATAACATTTTGTAGCCTTCTGGTTAACAAGTTTCGCAATATCACAGATCGAATACCTGCAGAGCCGTCAAAAGTTTCTCTCTCTTTTTTGGGTGAATATTGACCACGGCCCAAATTTACGCAACCATAGCCAGTTGCACCTCCAGTTTCCCCAAGTACACCCCACCCCAAATAGGTGAGTTGTGCACACAGTGTTAGCCATACCCTTTGGTGGAAAACAAATACATTTTTCACAAGAGTGCTTCTTATATAAAACATAGCGTCCATGCATTCTGTATTCAGACTATTCCTGCCATGATATATCCATATATTACACACAAATCATACATTATTTAATCAGGCCTGTTAATAAATTATGAATGTGACGGTGCAACTAATAGCTCAGTAGCCATTTATTATACTTTCATGTATACAGCTAATGGACCGTGTTATTTTTATCTTACCACGTATTAGGGGGTCATTTACCAAAGAGTGTGCAAAGTGCAAAAGAAAAGGCTGACTTTTTTTTAAAAAAAAACCCTCAATTCAGCAGCTTTAAAGGTTATTTGTAAATGGAATTGCTATTGAAAGAAGTGTTTTGGCTTCTGGTCCTGCAACATAGCATTATTCAGTTCTCTTCCAGGTATCTTTTATAAAATCTGGCTCCTGCTACAGTGTTTCAGGAGTCAGAACCAGCAGAGCAGAAGATACTGTATAAACAACCAGACGGAGGCTGCTTTCGATAGCAGTTACATTTACAAATTACTTTAAAATCGCTGAAAAGTTTTGATGAATGAATATTGAAAAATTGCTACGAATATTTTCTTTCATTAGGCAGAATGATGGAGACTCTTTAACATCACCCATTCTCCAGTAAGCCATTTTTTTTAGCTCATGGCATCAGGTCTGCCTTTATTAGGGAGAGTATTTATTCTAGTACTTAATTAAAGCCACTTAGTGGCAGCTTGAAGCTAAATGAGGTGGTGGGTAAGGAAGTCTAGTGTATGGGTTAAACTCCACAGAGAGGAGCCTTACCTTGCGGGGTTACAGTCGTTTCCAGGACAGGACAGGTGAGCCGGTGACAAGCATTATGCTGATAGGGATGCACAGACTGTAGACATTGCCATGTCTCTAACACCTCCTTCCCCAGCAGTCACAGGGTGGGTCCTACCAGTACTGGGTCACTTCCTAGTGGCTGACAGAAGAACGATGACCAATGGCAAGCTGCTTAACTTGGCACAGTGCTGCCAGCCTGCTTGTTTTCTGAGCAGAGACAAGTAGGAGTAACCAAGCCTCCCTTACTGACATCTACAGTTCCGCCCCCCTCCACCTCTCCAGTCTGATAGAAAACCTGGAAAACAAACGTCTGCTGAAACCAACTCAATGCACTCTTTCATTGCCGGACACTTTGTGGCTCTCGAGTAACAAACAAACATCACTTTATTTCATGGCTATTTATGAGAAAGATCTCTTTTTTCTTTCCCGAGCAGCAGCCTGAGAGTAATTTGGCGCAGATGTACATGCTGACTTGTAGGTGATGGTGGGAGTTGTAGTACTACAACAGCTTTAGGGCATCCAGTTCAGCTTTTGTGTTTAATGATTTGTAGCTGTAGCTCTACATGCATATAGACCTACCAATCAGAATTCTGCTTAGGCTAGAGATATAGAGGCTCATTTACATCCAATACCGCAGTTCGCACAAAATTCCTCCCAGTCTGTTGTGTGTAAACCCCTTTAATTAAAGGTAATTGCGTCAAAATACATTCCTTCATATCGTTGTGTTCGGTGCCACTTAGTCCTTCCTGCTTCTAGGGTTGCCATCTGGCCCGTGTTTTACCGGCCTGGCCAGTAAAAATGCTGCTTGGTGACAATGTTATTAATAGGGAAAAACCATAAAAATACATGATGGCCGGTATTTATTTCCAGAAAAGGTGGCAACCCTACTTCCCATTCTGAATTGAGCGCAGTTAACTTGCACCTATAGAGAACCTCCTGATCAGGTTGTAGCTTCAGGGTTCAGCTCCCCACCTCAGGGGCCACCCACATCCCCCTGGGGCCCCTCACCCCAGCCAGAATTTTGGTATTAAAAGGTTTAAATAAAGATCAGGTTCTATGTGCAAATGTAGCTCTCATCAGCCCCCAGTCCAGTCAGACTCCATTCCATTACTTCTCCTCCATGCATGTTTGCTATTGAGGGTATGTGGCCTCATGGCAGGCAAGAGCCAATCAGCTTTCACAGTGCGATGTCACTCACAGATTCTCAGTCACTGACGCTGGCCATAGAGCCGGGTGTTCTGGAGGGTGGGGGAGGGAGGCTGCTTCAATAAATGAACTGTAGTGCTGAGCAAACAGCAGGGTCAGATATTCAGGTTCTTGGTCTAGGAATGAGAAGCAGGAAGGGGTTAATTCTGATTGACTTGTGGGGTACCTGTCATGAACTCAGTATCCTGCATAGGATCCCCTACCTGTTGGCATAGGCAACAATCATGTATGAATATTCTGCTTTATGAATGGCAAGAGCTGTACAGAGGCACTTGCATTTAATAGTGAGGGCTGTTTGAATAACCACATTTTGTGTGTGTGTATGTTATGTATTCTGTTATGTATTCCCACTTTTTATCAGGTTGCTGTTACTCATCTGGTGAGGGGCATGCGCAGGCAGTGTCGGACTGGCCCACTGGGATACCAGGAAAACTCCCGGTGGGCCCAGGTGTCAGTGGGCCCTCCCGCTTCTAAACATTTGGCTTATTTCAAGGCGATTTCCTATTTCTATGAGAATAAAGAGGCTAAATAGGTGGAATAATAGGTTATAGTATGTAAAGAAAAGACCAGGTGAATAGAGGTTGAGTGAGGAGAGGAAGAAAATAATCTTAGAGTGGGCCCCTGGACTAAAAGTTTTTGGGTGGGCCCCTGGTGTCCCAGTCCGACACTGTACTCAGGGCACTGTTTCATAATTTTAATGTTTTTCTCATTTAGGGTAGGACTACACTACTTGAACGTTTTCAGTGTGATCCGACGCGCTGCAACAAAACGCTGGCGTTAAATTGCCTGAGGCGACAGCCTCAACTCGCCTCATTGGCGAAGCGCCCCATAGGCTGTAGAGCCCAACCCCCCTCCATGCAGATTTTCTTCACTGCTGCAGTGGCTACAATGGAGTTCTATCTGCCAGGGGGTCCAATTGCACCCCCTGCTCCCCTGGTAGTTATGCCACTGTGTTTCAGCCTCCTCTGTTGTTGTGCAATGGCCGAATCGATGATACCTCCCCCCCACACTTAAATTTTCAGCGTCAAAGTGAGCCGAGGGGTGGTAAATAAACTGTGTGCACTGGTAGAGCTGAATTTCCAGCTTAAAGGTGTTGTTCACCTTTGAGTTAACTTTAGTATGATGTAGTTTCTGAGAAAATGTGCAATTGGTTCTCATTTTTTATTAAATGCGGTTTGTGTCTTATTTAACTTTTTTTTTAGCAGCTCTCCATTTTGTTATTTCAGTAATCTGGTTTCTAGGGTCCAAATTACCATAGCAAACCATGCATTGATTTGAATAAGAGACTGTAATATAACTAGGAAAGGGCCTGAAAAGAAATATGAGTAATAAAAAGTAGTAAATTACATTTGTAGCCTTACAGTTTTTTTTAGATGGGGCAGTTACCCCCATTTGAAAGCTGGAAAGAGTCAAAAGTGAAAGGCAAATAATTCAAAAAGTATAATAAATAATGAAGACCAACTGAAAAATTGCTTAGAATTGGCCATTCTATAACATACCAAAAGTTAACTTAAAGGTGAACCACCACTTTAAGAAAATTCAATCGCATAAAATCTTCCGCCCTATGGGTGCCTCTTTGCCCGAGGCAACCTTTTCAACTGAAAATGCCCCTGAAACCAACTCAAGTTCTAATACAGTTAAGCCAAACTTGTCTTAACCCTCCCACTGCCTCTTTGTTCAGTTTTCTGAAAGTAATTGAATAGATAATGTGTTGTGATAGGACAATTACGCTTTATGGCTACAGTTCTAGTTATCTTTACAGCAGACCATGGAAGTCTATTGGAAATCTGTTTTCTTCACCATTTGTGGCTTTTTATAAAAGAAAATCAACACTTTACCCCCAAAGGCCCCTTTATAATGCCGCACTGTGTGTGGTGCCAGGCAACACGTGAAACAGTATACTTCAAAGAAGAAACCGGAGACATAAAATGTATGGCAAGTAATTGATTAAAGGTGATCACCTTAAAAACAGTGGATTGTGTGGCGCTTCAGCCACAGGGAAGGTTTGGCTTGCCTTCACATAGAATAATTCAGCTTAGGTACAAGAATGAGGAATCAGCAGTGACTGGGAGACACTTTTCATAAGAAAATGTACCCAAAAAAGAGGATAGGATGCCACTCTATTAAAGGAGTGGTTTAACGTTTAGTATGTTATAGATTGGCCAATTCGAAGTTACTTTTCACTTGGTCTTCACTATTTATTTTGTATAGTTTTTGAATTATTTGCCTTTTTCTGACTCTTTCCAGCTTTCATTGGGGGTCACTGACCCCATATAAAACAAATGCTCTGTAAGGCTACAAGTGTATTGTTATTGTTACTTTTTATTACTCATCTTTCTACTCAGGCCTTTCCTATTCATATTTCAGTCTCTTATTCAAAATAATGCATGGATTCTCTGGAAATTTGGATCCTAGCAACTAGATTACTGAAACTACAAACTGGAAAGCTGCTGAATAAAAAGCCAAATAACTCAAAAAACCACAGATAATAAAAACAATTAAACCAATTGCAAATTGTCTCAGAATATCACTCTCTACATCATAATACAAGTTAGCTCAAACGTGAACAACCTCTTTAATGTTCCTGATTCAGGTGTTTCAGTCTGGCAGCTCAGTAATTCAGGTGCAGATTCTGTGCTGTTACAATTTGCTCCATTAGTTGTAGATTTCTCAGCAGCATCTCTGGAGTATTAGCAACTATTGTATCAATCCTAACAGCTGCCTGTAATGAAACTCAGAGATTCTTCTCAGCAGGGACAAAGATAACAAATGTATAAACTAAATGTAACAATTTAGGGGCAAATGCCCCATATTCTTTATTTGCCCCTCTGTGCAGATTCTGTCCAGCAGAGTTTGCAGGCACCAACTTCGGTAATCCTTGGAATGCGCAGTTGTCACGAAACAGAAAATTGCTTCAACTACGCATGCGCCACTACGCTGGTCTCATTCCGAAGATCAACGAAGAGAAGAAGATGGCTGCCGTGAACTCCGCTGGACAGGATCTGCACAGAGGGGTAAGTACAGAATTTTAGGGTTTAGCTCTCCTTTAAACTTCAATATTATAAAAATGGCCACACATAGAAAAAAGAAAGTTATCGAAATAAGTATTTATATCTGGTGCTTCTCACTGCCTCACGTAGCCTTCCCTACTATGCTGAAAAAAATCAACGTGGTTGTTGTCTACCCTGTGTTTTCAGTACAGGAGGAACCAATAGGAAGCAAGTCTACATGGCACCTAACAGTGTCCTCACACTTACTGCAGATGCCATGTATACTTGCTTCCCCAGCACTGCCCAGAGAAGAAAGTGAAGCCAGAGACCAATTCCATTTCTTCTGCAGTGAAAGTAGCAAGTGGAGATTGGAGGCTATCTATAGCCAGTTATCTATCCGAGTACAAATATTATGTTCCTGGTTAATTTTCCCAAATTCAGTAAACTTCTGTATCAAAAGCACATTCACTGCCATCCCAAAGTCTAGTTTCCTGCTCACCACCTCACAGAAGGCAATTAGATCAGTCTGGCAACATCTATTATGTATAAAACCATGTTACAAGGCAACCCTTTTGAAATAAAAAATAACACACTTCTTGCTTCATTTTTTTTAATATTTACATATCAAAAAATTATTTTGGATTTATTTCATTTTTTGCTGCAATGCATTTTCATTCATTATTGTAGCTTGTCTGACAGCTTTTTTTGCATGCTTTATTGGCCTTTTTGATCATAATAAAAGCTTCAGCTGTTCCTGCTAACTTAAATTGAAAACATTTATATAATGCAGGCTCCGGGTTGGCGTGGCCCAGCCTTGTGTGGCAGAGACGAGGAGGGGGCACACTCACCGGGTTTTGTACATTTTTTAACCAGGCGGATACATTTTGGGTCAAAATGGGCCCACCCACATCACACAGAAGGCAGCAGACATCAGGCCAACCCCATGCAGAGCCATTAGTTATCTGTATGGAGAAGTACTCAGTTCACCATTACTTGCCTACATTAAATGCACTTGGGCATGGATCTGCAGTATGGTGTATGTGGCAGGGGTCAGAGTGTACTGTGCTAATACAAACACAGAAAATGTGTCCCCAGCACCTTGCACCCTAATGCTCACCCTAAAGGTGAGCAGTGGTTTCTGACACCCTATGGACCTGCTGCAGGAGAACACTCCATGCTTCAGCAGATGGATACACAGATATGTGTAGGTAGGAAGCTGCCTAATAACACATTCAATTCTTGTTTCTGGGGTTTACATGTCCTTTAAAGGAGAACTAAGCTCTATAAATGAATATGGGTAAAAATGCCATATTTTAAATTCTGAACTTATTGCACCAGCCTAAAGATTCAGCTTGTCAATAGCAGCAATGATCCAGGACTTCAAACTTGTCACAGGGGGTCACCATCTTGGAAAGTGTCTGCGACACTCACATGCTCAGTGGGCTCCGAGCAGCTGTTGAGAAGCTGAGTTTAGGGTTTGTTGCAATCACCAACCACCATCCAAATGATACATAAGGCATGGATTAGAATATGCTGAAGGGGGATTTAGTGACAGATAGGGCATATCAGACAAAGAGAGAAAGAGCAGTTTGTTACAGAAGAACTCCTATGTGAATAGAGTTCTGTGTTGTGCCAAACTGTCAGTTCACCCCCTGATATATATATATACACCTGTGTATGTGTGTAATAATCATTATGATAAGCCTTAAATGAGTAAGAAACAAAGTCTGATTTCTGAAGGTAAGTACACTGGTTTAATACACAATATTACTAGTCAGTCAGAGCCAATCAGGAAACAGCTCAGGGCTGAGAAAGGTACTTTGTATATCAGTCAGTAGAGTTATTGCTTTCTCATAGCTCCAAATATGGAATAATAATAATAATAAGACATGACACCTCCTATGACATCATGAGAAATTCATTATGTGTCTCTATCCCTACATTAAAAAACCATGGATGGAGTAAGTAAGGGAGAGAAGCAGTCACTACTGTCTGTAGCCCTTTGTTGTCTCTCAATCAGTCTGACAGTTTGTCCAGTGAGTGAGCGACACAGAGCGAGTCACGTGATTTGGTCACACAAGTCACAAGGTCTAATCTGAAGATTTTATTCTTAAAGCAAATGACAGGGTTGCTCCTGCTTAGTTAAAGACCAGTAAACCCCCGATTCTCTAAAGAATCGTTAATGAAAGAATGGTAACAACAGTGAGGCAGCAAAATGCGATGGGTGCTGATTCACTCGGCATCCCCAGGCAGCAACTGGCGACGCTAATTTGTGGGGATGTAGAGTGAATCTGTGCCTATTGCTTGTTATTACCTATCTGCTATTAGAATTCTTAAATTTTGAGTTTATTGGTAGTAAAGTGTTACTGAAAAATTTCTTTATAAACAACATTTTTTGTGAAAATGTTCTCCTGTCCTTGAATGAGTTCTCCCTGGTGAGCTGTACTTAAAATCTTGACTTTAACATCAGATGAACGCTGCACTCTTGAAAATGCAACATAAAGTTGACCATGACCAAACACAGGCTCAGATAGGTAAATGCCGACTTTATCCAATGTTTGTCCTTGTGATTTGTTGATTGTCATGGCAAATGCAGCCTTAATGGGGAATTGTCGTCGTTTAAGTTTAAAAGGTAATTCCTGGTCAGAACTGGTAAGGTCAATTCTGGGAATCAAAACAGTATCACCGCTATGGGATCCTGTAAGCACTTCTGCCTTGATAACATTTTGTCTCATGCTCTTCACAACCAACCGTGTACCGTTACATAAACCTTGCTTAGTGTTAGGGTAGGGGCACACGGCGCGATTTCGCCGCGATTCTGCGCTGGGCGAGTTGTCGCTGCGTTTTTTAAGCCGAAATAGCTTTGCTAACTTTGGCGCTGGCGTCAATGCAAATCGCGGCGAAATCGCTGCGCTAATTCACACGCGGCGATTCTTTTTCTACTGTCGCCCGGAAACGCTCAGCGAGGCAACTTCGGACGACAATAGAAAACGAATCGCCGCGTGTGAATTAGCGCAGCGATTTCGCCGCGATTTGCATTGACGCCAGCGCCAAAGTTAGCAAAGCTATTTCGGCTTAAAAAACGCAGCGACAAATCGCTTAGCGCAGAATCGCGGCGAAATCGCGCCGTGTGCCCCTACCCTTAAGGTTTCTTAACAGCATGACTATTGTTCCTACTTTGAGTATAAGATTGTGTTGTGGTAATCCAGCATTGTTGATAGTGTTTAAATATTCTAATGGGAAGTTAAGTTTCTCACTTTCGTCTTCAGAATCAATACAGTCAGTACTCAGAAAGACACAGCTTTGTCCAGGAAGTAATGCAATCACTTGGTTGTTTATCATGTCAACATCAATATTTTTTGGAGATAATATAGCCCGTTTTGCTAAAAATGGCCACCCACGCAGGTACGCAACCGGTTCCCCTCCTAGAGTGACGCTAGCGCCGCCATTAGACAAACTTGCAAAGGAGTAGCAAGATGGCCGACGCTTATACAGACTTTAGTGGGCGGATGACAAACTCGCAGAGGAGTAGCAAGATGGCCGACGCTTATACAGACTTTAGTGGGCGGATTTGGCAGTGGGCGGATGACAAAGTCGCAGAGGAGTAGCAAGATGGCCGACGCTTATACAGACTTTCGTGCAGGTACGCAACCGGTTCCCCTCCTAGAGTGACGCTAGCGCCGCCATTAGACAAACTTGCAAAGGAGTAGCAAGATGGCCGATGCTTATACAGACTTTAGTGGGCGGATGACAAACTCGCAGAGGAGTAGCAAGATGGCCGACGCTTATACAGACTTTAGTGGGCGGATTTGGCAGTGGGCGGATGACAAAGTCGCAGAGGAGTAGCAAGATGGCCGACGCTTATACAGACTTTCGTGCAGGTACGCAACCGGTTCCCCTAGTGTGACGGTGAGCGCATCTGCCTCCCTAGATCCTAACCTTCCAGCGGTCGCCGCCTGAGTGAGCAGGAAAGAAGAGGCGGCGGGAGGCAGAAGGAGACGGTGAGCGCATCTGCCTCCCTAGATCCTAACCTTCCAGCGCATCTGCCTCCCCGATCCTAACCTGTTCTGATCCTAACCTTCCAGCACATCTGCTAATCGAAGGCCGCATCTATGTCTTTCGGCTGAAGTTGCGCGCGCATCTCATAGATCCTAACCGAAGTTGCGTGCGCATCTGCCTCCCCTCCACTCGGGACATAGATAGGCCTTCGGTTAGTATATAGGATAACAAACCAACGGCAATAGAAGTTATAATGGCAGTGGATTTAGGTTCCCCTTTTTAGGAGACACAAGGAGATTCTCACAGAAACGTATTACACGAGGAAATGGCGCCTGGTGTAGATAATGTGCGCCCCCTGCCGGTAACCATGTTCCCTCATTGGCATAGCGTCCATTGTGTGAGGAGGACAAGGAATCCAACAGAAATAAAGACAAATGATGTGACGAGGTTGAGGAGTAACAGTAACAGGTCTCGAGTGCGCGGCGCCTTTAACAAGGAGCCCTTCCTGTCTGCAGGGGGGAGAGGCAAGTGCGCTCGGGAGTGGTCACATGACCCAAGTCTTGTGACTGGCCTGATCCAGCAAAGAGCTGAGCACATGACCGCTTGCACCTTCTACTTCGGGACCCAGTTGAGAGAAGAGGGGTGGGAGAGTTCGCACAGGCAGAAGGGATCGGGTACATGTGACTCTGGGTAACTCCTTTACCCCCCTCTTCCCGTGATAGAGTCTCCCACAAACTTGTGTCCACACCCTACTGACAGGGAAGCTGCTTTCACTTTGTGATTGAGTTCCTTCCTGCCAACCTGTGCTCACTCCGACCGGTAAAGAATGGATAGCAAGCCCCTCCTGCAGGACAGACCCCCAGCCTACAGCCCGGCGGTACCGGGGGGATATGACTACGGGCAGCAGCAGAACTATGGGGCTATTCCTGGAGCTCCTCAGACAGCTGCCCAGCACGCCTACCCCCCGCCATACCCTTACCCTGCTGCCGCCGGTATGTACCTATGTACCACCTCTATTCGCTTTACTGCTCTCACCTGTACAGATGGGCTCTCTTCTACTTCTCTCTCTCTCTTCTACTTCTCTCTCTCTCTTCTACTTCTCTCTCTCTCTTCTACTTCTCTCTCTCTCTTCTACTTCTCTCTCTCTCTCTCTCTCTCTCTCTCTCTCTCTCTCTTCTACCTCTCTCTCTCTCTCTCTCTCTCTCTCTCTCTCTCTCTCTCTTCTACTTCTCTCTCTCTTCTACTTCTCTCTCTCTCTCTCTCTCTCTCTCTCTCTTCTACTTCTCCCTCTCTCTCTCTTCTACTTCTCTCTCTCTTTCTTCTTCTCTCTCTCTCTCTTTCTTCTTCTCTCTCTGTCTCTTTCTTCTTCTCTCTCTCTCTTCTACTTCTCTCTCTCTCTCTCTTCTACTTCTCTCTCTCTCTCTCTTCTACCTCTCTCTCTCTCTCTCTTCTACTTCTCCCTCTCTCTCTCTCTCTCTCTCTCTCTCTCCTACTTCTCTCTCTCTCTCTCTCCTACTTCTCTCTCTCTCTCTCTTCTACTTCTCACTCTTCTACTTCTCTCTCTCTCTCTCTCTTCTACTTCTCACTCTTCTACTTCTCTCTCTCTCTTCTACTTCTCTCTCTCTTCTACACAGACACCTCTCTTCTACATCTCTCTCTTCTACCTCTCTCTCTTCTTCTACTCTCTCCTACACTGACTGTGTGCACTTGTCAGACAACTAGTATCATGTAATGTGTGTGACTTGTGTCTGGGGAGGTGTATCCCTGTTATCCCTATTGTGCTTGTCTTTTTTATATAGAGAGAGAGAGAGAGACACTAAATATTTATAATTTTGAATAATTATTGTCCAATCAGCACTATGGGCACTTACTGATGACGTCACATCCTCAATTTGGGCGCCATCTTTACATGTATAAATCTGGCACTTGTGTTGCACGTTTTTCACTTCCTGAAGACGGCCCGAGTCAGTGTGCCGAAACGTTGAAATAAATTTTCCACTATTTTCACTATTTCAAGACCTTGGAGTGCGGTTTTATATTTTTTGGATTATATATATATATATATATATATATATATATATATATATTTTGTCAGTGCCACTGAGTTTCCTGTGAATGGTGTACAGGTATGGGTTCCGTAATCCAGAAAGCTCAGAATTACAGGAAGGCCATCTCCCATAGACTCCATTGTATCCAAATAATTCATAATTTTTAAAAAAGGATTCCCTTTTCCGCTGTAATAATAAAACAGTTTCTTGTACTTGATCCCAACTATACATAACACACACACACATACAGGTATGGGACCTGTTATCCAGAATGCATGAGACCTTGGGTTTTCCGGATAACAGATCTTTCCGTAATTTGGATCTTCATACCTTCAGTCTACTAGAAAATCATGTAAACATTAAATGAACCCAATAGGCTGGTTTTGCTTCCAATAAGGATTAATTATATCTTAGTTTGGATCAAGTACAAGTTACTGTTTTATTATTACAGAGAAAAAGGAAATAATTTAAAAAAATATATATATATTATTTGGATAAAATGGAGTCTATGGCAATAATTCGGAGCTTTCTGGATAATGGATCCCATACCTGTAAATTATTATTTTTTGCACTGGGGTATCCTGTTCTTTCTCTAATCCTTCCTAAAGGTGGCCATAGACAAAAAGATCCGCTCGTTTGGCGACGTAGACAAACGAGCCAATCTTTCCCCCGATATGCCACTAACGGGCATGGCTATATGGGGGTAATCTGAACGTAATCAAGATTACGATGAGAGCGCAATGGGCTCCGGCGGGATTGGTCGGGACAAAATCAAACTTGTCCGATCAGCCAAAAAATGACGGGACTCTCTACACAGGGTCCGAAAATCATACGAATCCTCGATTCGTACGATAGGATCTTTGCGTCTTTGGCCAGCTTAAGTTGCACTGTGATGGGGTTTAGGGAATGAGTGTCCCAGCCAACCAAAATGGAAACTGGTGCGGAGGGTAAAAGAGTTTTCATTTCCACAGTTTCTCACTGTTCATGTGAATGATTCCCAGCCATTTGATATTTTCCCCCTTGTATCAAAGTTTTTAAGTATGGACACATTTATTAAAGGTGATACCTGCGTGACCTCATTAGAATGCTTTGTGTAGTTGGACACCATCCTGTTAGAGCTCAGTCGCCTGATATAAATCACATGCTGGGAAATCGGATTTGGTCAATTCTTTAAAAATAATTTTGATTGAACTGGCCTACTAATTTGATTGCTTCAAATGATCTGCTCCGTTAATACATTTTTATTTTTAATGTACTTTTTTTAATTGTTTTTTTTGACCGTAATAATAATGAGTTGGGTACTGGGGTTAAGTGTGCACAAATGCAGTCTCCCTCTGAGCCAAATCCAGCTGACCGATCTCAAGTTTAATTTATTGTTCCTTGTTTGTTAGAATGTGAACAAAAAGTCAGTAGGTTTGCAGTAAATTCTACGAACTGCTCGCTAAGGACACTTATTGGAGTTGTTGGAGGTTCATCTACACTAATGTACTGAACTTGCATGTCATGTGTCCGTCCCTTTAAACATAAAAAAAAAACCCAGTCCAAGGGAAGGACAAAGGTTCCACAATACTAGGTCTGTAAAATGTAATGGTGACCTGACACAGTGTTTATCTTACCTGGTGACTCACCTTGTGCTCTTCTGCTTTTTGACCCTGGTGAGCTCATTTTATACGTATGAGATAAAATTATGTGTGAATGGGCAATCCTCGAATCTAAAATCCTCTTGCAGAGATGTCCAGCCTTCATTGGTCAGGAAAATGGGCAACCCTCAGTATTTAAATGACATGACCTCTTGCCCAAGTGTCCATCATTTATTGGTCAGGAGATAACATGACCTCTTGCCCAAGTGTCCTCATCTTTCGTTGGTCAGGAGATATGACCTTTTGCCCAAGTGTCCATCATTTATTGGTCAGGAGATAACATGACCTCTTGCCCAAGTGTCCTCATCTTTCGTTGGTCAGGAGATGACATGACCTTTTGCCCAAGTGTCCATCTTTCATTGGTCAGGAGAACGGGCAACTCTCAGAATTCAAAGGCTGCCAGCTTTTGTCTTCATATGGGTGGTTGGGGTATCTGCTTTGTCTGGTCTTTGCCTTAATTGTCTTCTTTCAGCTGCCACTGCTGCATGTGCTTGGGTTATCACTGCCAGAAACCCTCATTTAGTGGGGCGGGTAAACTAAATTACATTTCAGGAGTTGCTTACAAGTTATGAAACAAAAGCAAAAGTCTGTTTGGTTTCCGGATGCTAGCTTGCACCTGGCAAATTGGTTGGGATGCTGGAATTCTGGTAAAAGCATCACGGTTGTGCCAATTTTTGCCTCTGGCCCCAGTCAGTAAATTCCTCTGTG
Source organism: Xenopus laevis (assembly GCF_017654675.1). Taxonomy (NCBI): domain Eukaryota; kingdom Metazoa; phylum Chordata; class Amphibia; order Anura; family Pipidae; genus Xenopus; species Xenopus laevis. Next base: position 110,349,750 of record NC_054387.1, on the reverse strand, counting down.
TCTGGAGGTCAGTGTGATGGCTTTAATAGTTGGAGATGAATAACACACAATCATTTTGGCAGCCATGATCATAAGTATGCTTTCAGCTCCCACAAGTGGAACACAATCTGGAATTTCTCCCAAAAAGCACACATTATGCAATTCTCCATTTCTCATGTTACAACTTCTTTGTGTGCCGTTTGCAATAGGGAAGTAGTCTCAGAAGTTGTCGGCATTCTGCCTGCTTTTTTAGTAGGCAAAGAGTCCATGTATTTTATGTGCACAAGCACCCCCACTTGCTTTCCTGGGGTCTGACAGTTGCTGAATGGGTGGTTGGCACTAGCAGTATTCAGTGCTTCATATTGGCAGCATTGAACTGGTGGTACCCTGTCCCCAGTTCGTCGTAGTACCTGTGCCATTATGTTCCAGATTTGGCTATGTATTCATCCAAAATTAAAGGGATACTGTTATGGGAAAAAAAATTTTTTCAAAACACATCAGTTAATAGTGCTACTCCAGCAGAATTCTGCAATGAAATCCATTTCTCAAAAGAGCAGATTTTTTTTTATATTTAATTTTGAAATCTGACATGGGGCTAGACATTTTGTGAGTTTCCCAGCTGCCCCCAGTCATGTGAGTTGTGCTCTGATAAACTTCAATCACTCTTTACTGCTGTACTGCCAGTTAGAGTGATATCACCCCCTCCCCCCCCCCAGCAGCTTAACAACAGAACAATGGGAAGGCAACCAGATAAGAGCTCCCTAACACAAGATAACAGCTGCCTGGTAGATATAAGAACAACACTCAATAGTAAAATCCAGGTCCCACTGTGACACATTCAGTTATATTGAGTAGGAGAAACAACAGCCTGCCAGAAAGCAGTTCCATCCTAAAGTGCTGGCTCTTTCTGAAAGCACATGACCAGGCAAAATGACCTGAGATGGCTGCTTACACACCAATATTTAGGGATGCACCGAATCCAGTATTCGGTTCGGAATTCGGCCTTTTTCAACAGGATTTGGATTCGCCCAAATCCTTGTGCCTGGTCGATCCGTAACCCTAATCCTTTTCTGTCCCTAATTTGTATATGCAAATTAGTATTTGGTTCGGTAATCGGCCGAATCCAAAATAGTGGATTCGGTGCATCCCTACCAATATTACAACTATAAAAAAATACACTTGCTGGTTCAGGAATGAAATTTTATATTGTAAAGTGAATTATTTGCAGTGTAATTTAGAAATAAAAAATCATGACCGAATCCCTTTAAAGGATGGATTTGGTATGTCCCTGGTGTAACTTCTTGTTGGTGTGAGTTTATAGAATGAAATTTGTTTCATAATTTTTTTTTTTATCTTTTACATTTATTTCTTTTTCTGCCCATTTTAGGATATGTTCCTCCGCCCCAGCCGGCCTATCCAAGCACTTACACCATAATCCAACAGCCAGCAGCAACTACGTCTGTGGTGGTGGTGGGAGGCTGTCCTGCGTGCAGGTAAATATCTAATGCGAGGAAAGTGTGACCTGTATTCAGAGGCATCGCCATCATTTTCTTAAAGGGCCGGGAATTGCCAGTGGCAGTGGTATAACAGTAACTGCCGATACAATTTGCCCGTTTTTAAAAACAACAGCTGATTAGTTGCTAGGGGTAACCTTCACACTTCTTATTACTTTTTCCCCAGTATAATCAAATGCACTAAATCTCATTCTGTTGGAAATTGAGCAGCCATTACATTGGACAGTTGTTTGAATCCCCCCCAAGTACAGCTCCATTCACCCCCTTCACTATATGACTCACCAGCAGCCATGATAAATAATGTACAGCCCTGTGCCTGGCCCTTTATGGTTTCCCATATGGTTTCGTAGGGAAACTGGCAGTTTATAGCAGGTGTCAGATCTTGAGTATAATCTAATATAGCATGTGGTCCAATTCTCATATATATCAGAGAGTTTGGTACATTGATGGGAACAGCAGCGTAGGGCAGTACAAGTGCACTTTTTTCCCAGGATGCTGAAGGGCCGATCCTTGTTTTTCTGGAGTCCTAAAGTGTTCTTTCAAGAAGGGCTGGAAAGCTGGAAGGCATTTTGGTATTTTTCTGTAAAGGCTGGAGAAAACCTTGTCTCTGCTGTGGAGATCGTTAACTATAGTCCGTTACGACTGCCTACACCCCTTGCAAGGCCGCCATCAGGGGGGCACTGGGGGACTGGATTAGCCAACCTCCCTTGAACTGCTGAAGTAGAAGCTGAGCACCAATATTTTTTAACCTTTGGTCACTTTTTAACTTGGGGCGCCCTGGCCGATGATGTTTTTTTTAACTTGGGGGGCCCTGGTAACTTGGAAGGGGGGGCTAGCCACCAAGATTTTTTTTTTTTTTACTTGTACCGGTCCCTGGCCACCAATATTTTCTTTTTTTTTTTTACTTGTATTGGGAAACAGAAAATGTTGTACGGGGCCCCACAAATTCTAATGGTGGCCCTGCTCCCTTGTGATGCCCTTGCTAGAGGATTATTGATCAGTAAAGGGCTCTGGGTAATGATGAAAACCCAAGAGCTATGTTATATTGGAAGCATGGAGATGTCCTCAAGGGGCTTATAATGAAGGCTGACCTAGTCATTCCAAAAAGTGCCAGGATGAGTCTGCCCACTCGCTTGCCCTATTGTCAACTGGAGAACTGAATGGAAAGTATATGAGCTATGAATTTTATTGGGAATGTGTCTGTGGAGCAGCATAAAGGGAATCCTACATTTCCAAACATATGAGACCCCATCCAAATTCAGCCAATATTATGTATATCGTGAATTTCCACTGTCACCTTGGGAAGCAGTTGGTCCAACTCCAGTGAGTAAATGTTGACCAAAAAAAAAACCACATCGCTGAACATCATTAATCAAACAGTGGATTCATTAACTATTCAACCTAAATCTAAATCAACTGATCTCACCAGCCCGTCTTTACCTGGGTGCGTTTGTTGTACAAATCTGGGGTGCAACCTGCATGTAGCCAAGGAAGAGCCGGGGGTGTTTTCATATGACAGCTGTTGGTTACAAGGGTTATTTAATTCCTACTTGGATCAATAAAAGATAATAATTATAAATGATGGGATCAGTGCCCCATTGGACGCTGCTGTGCATGTTCTGTATCGGGCACAGGTGCTATGTCTCTCATGCATGGTTGCTGGGATACAATGCGACCTCCATCATCCTGTATTTGCTCAGCTACACTGTCCTTGTGCCCTGCACCAACCCAGTGGCAGTTGTACTCAGTGGGTACAAGATGAGCCTAAATTCATCTCGTAGAGTCTATGATGACCCCGCAGTGGCAGAAAAAGACTTTAAGAAGCCCCACTGCATTGTTTCTCCTTCTGGGTTTTGATAGCATAACAGTGAAATCCAGTTCTGCAACTACCCAGGGGCGGAAGCCTCCATTGTGCAAAGACCGCTGTATACTTTCCAATACTTTTAATAATGTGCAGCGTCCTATTGGATGTGCATCCTATGGAGGAGTTTGGAAAAAACAAGGTGCCCTAGAATATATTGTAAATAACTCACCAAATAGTAAATGTGGTGCGGGTGCACCAGACCCCCAGCTTTAGGGAGCGATAAGGCACAGGATTTGAAGAAGAAGCAGGGCGGACCGGCACTCAAACGGATCCACAGGACCAGTGAAAATTAATTACAAAAATATCTTTTTATTATACAAAGTTAAAAATGTATATTTGCATCTCCATCCGCCCTACTCGTTTCGCACCCACCTAGGGAGCTTAATCATGGGCTCATCCTATGGAGGGCCAATATCGGGAGCAAAGGCAGTCATGCAGTGAGTTCCCTTTGTGCTACTTACCTGAAGCCTATGGACACATTTTTCAGCCTAGCACCAATGTACTTGATATCCCTCCTCTGCCACATCCAGTAGCATTAACCAATCAGGAAACCCTCTTACACTGGGGGCGCCATTTTGTTCGTCAGCAGTCACTCCAGTCGGGGCCCAAAGAGATGGGAAGGTGTAACTCATGGGTGGGGATTGCGGGAGAGTCGGAAGATCATGGGTGGGGTTGGAATCTACGTGGGTGTGACCAAGGTGGATCAGGGGCATGACAGTGGGTGCAGGGCATTTTTTTATTGTGGTTCTACTTGTTGGCAGGGGGAACTGCCCAGGGGCTTCAGGTGACTAGTGGTCTGATAATCAGAGGGTGGGCCTAACGTAGTAGCAGGAGTAGGTGTAGTAGTAGTAGTGGTAGGAGGTGTAGTAGTAGTAGGTGTAGGTCCCATATTGACTCATATTGGAGCTGTTCAGGAACAGCCAAGTGCTAGATGCTGAGCTGAAAATGTCACACATACAGTTTCCCTTTAAATGTACAGCAAGCGAGACTGTTAGTCAGCCGGGGTCACATGTTGTGCAGTCTGGCCGCTGTTCCTGTGCTTAGAGGTCTCCTTGTTCCCTTTTTAGCATGTGAATAATTGGAAGTAGCATCAGATGCACCCGCTGCTGCATTAACCCTGGGCGAGGCCTCTGTGAAATAAAGGAGATTGTCCAGCAGAGAACGGCACAAACCTCTTGAACCAATGCAAAGCACAAATGACTGGGCCTCACAGCAAATTGATTTAAGGGCCCCTGTAAACACTTCTTATCAGTCCTGGCCCCCAGCAGTCTGCTTCCTTTATATTTACATCCCTTAACAGAATATCAAAGACTATAGTGATACTAACATGTACAATTCCTATAGATATTGGTGTATAAAGTGCACTGGGTTTCATGTGGTAGGGCTTGAACTTGATGGACTTTAGTCATTTTCTTGTTCTCTCTATCCCCCCTGCAGAGTTGGCGTCTTGGAAGATTCCTTCACGTGCCTGGGCCTGTTATGTGCCATCTTCTTCTTTCCTATCGGGATCCTGTTCTGCTTGGCACTAAGGCAGCGGAGATGCCCCAACTGCGGCGCTACGTTTGGTTAAGGAGGAGAACTTACCCCTCAGAGGCTTTATATATAAATATATATATAATTATGCACTTCTCAGTTCCCTTCTGTAAATCTCATTAAGTTGCACAATCCTTCTATTTGATTAAATTGCATATTTGTATGGGGGTGTGTGATAGCGTTCCTTCCTTTTCCTGTTTATTGCATGGGGGGGGCGTGTCGATCTTTGTGCCATTGTAACTGGTGGAGCTGTGACGCTTCCACTCTCTGGTGCCTTTACACGTTGTACAGAATTATTCCGTCTGTCTTTCCTCTGTCTACCAATTACAGGGACAGCCTCTCTTTTGTCTCGGCCCGCTGCAGAACTACAACTCCCAGATGCAGACCGGGCCGAGAATGCTGGCGAATTGCAGTTCAGCAACAGGCGGAGAGCTAGGAAGCTGGTTTCCCATGATCTAATGTAAAAGTGATATTGTTTCAGTTATACAGACCTGTGGTTTTTTTTTTTTGTATGTAATTCTGCAACATGTACAAATTTTATAGTAAAACCAGAAAAGCACTGTGAAAATATTAAAGATAATTCTATGATTCAGGTGGGTAGAAAAGCCTCTTTCACTCGGGAACCTGGGCATATTCATTGCTTTATCTGGAGGTATTTTCTGTCCGCTGCTGGGGCAAGTAACAGACTGATTTTGGGGGTGGAGGGGGCTTTCTTCAATAGGACATACCGGTAAGTCTAATGTTACAGCTTTGTGTATGAGCAGCTTTTCATGGCTTGGCAAGGCAGGTGTTAAATGAAACTAAACCCCCAACAATTACACAGAGCAACATGGCTTGTTCACCTTACTAAATATTAGTATGATGTAACTTTCTGAGATAATTTGCAATTGCTTTCCGTTTTTTATTATTTGTGGTTTTTGAGTCAGACAGATCAGCAGGGGGCTAGGCTAGGCTTAGGGAACTGTTCCAAACCATAACAAATCATGAGTCTGCATATTTTTTAATTGATGTATATTGCAAAGTTGCTTGAAATTATGTTTACTTTTCAAAAAGCTTAAGTTATGTTTGTGTGGAGTTCCCCTTTAAAGGGATACTGTCATGGGAAAATTTTTTTTTTTCAAAATGAATCAGTTAATAGTGCTGCTCCAGCAGAATTCTGCACTGAAATCCATTTTTCAAAAGAGCAAACATATTTTTTTATATTCAATTTTGAAATCTGACATGAGGCTGAACATATTGTCAATTTCCCAGCTGCCCCAAGTCATGTGACTTGTGCCTGCACTTTAGGAGAGAAATGCTTTTTGGCAGGCTGCTGTTTTTCCTTCTCAATGTAACTGAATGTGTCTCAGTGGGACATGGGATTTTACTATTGAGTGTTGTTCTTAGATCTACCAGGCAGCTGTTATCTTGTGTTAGGGAGCTGCTATCTGGTTACCTTCCCATTGTTCTTTTGTTTGGCTGCTGGAGGGAAAAAGGGAGGGGGGTGATATCACTCCAACTTGCAGTACAGCAGTAAAGAGTGATTGAAGTTTATCAGAGCACAAGTCACATGACTTGGGGCAGCTGGGAAATTCACAATATGTCTAGCCCCATGTCAGATTTCAAAATTGAATATACAAAAATCTGTTTGCTCTTTTGAAAAATGGATTTCAGTGCAGAATTCTGCTGGAGCAGCACTATTAACTGATTCATTTTGGAAAAAAAATTATTTCCCATGACAGTATCCCTTTAAGATAGTTTCTAAACAAATATAATGAATGTGAAACCACAGCGCCACCTGCTGTTCATTTTGCCTACAGAAATGGACCAGTAAGTGGCGCTGTTATTAAAATTTCATAATGTCCGTTAATAAAAACTTACAGTAAATACCTCTGAAACTGAAAAAAAAAATGTAAATTGCAAAAGCAGAATTGGTCAAGCTTTTGGTAAATTGATGCAAGAGGGTCCTCCAATGAGAACCCAGTCTGTCCTGGGAACAATTGATACTTTCTTTATACAGACATCAGCCCAGAGGCCCAGCTTTATCTCTTCTCTGGCACAGGTGAAGACTAATGATGTTTTTGAGGAGCTTAGCCTTCCCAAAAAGAGCTTAATGTATATATAATTATAAATTCTCGTTGGTATCCTCCCCAAACAAAAATGTCACCCTCCTCCCAATTCTCTGCAACTTTCTCTATTGTAATAATGTCCCTTTTCAATGCTGGAGACCAAAATGGTCCTAAATGATCAATGCACACGAGAAAGGGTAAGACTTGGTAAAGAATTATTGAATAAAGTTCTATATCTTTTGCACTGTAGATATTTGGGAGGGCCTTTTTTTTTTTTTTTTTCAAATCCCCTAACAGATTTAAAGGGCATGTAAAGGCAAAAAAATAAAATACCATTTTTACTTTCTTTAATGAAAAAGAAACCAATCTCAAATATACTTTAATTAAAAAATGTGTACCGTTTTTATAAGAAACCTGACTGTATGCAGCGAAATTCCCCCTTCATTTACTGCTGTGGATAGGAATAGTCAGATGGTCCCTAACTGCTGAGCAGGGAAACAATCATACTTATGAACAGCAGGGGGAGCCCCCGCCTTACTTCCCAGCCATGCAGAACTCAAGCAGCTTTGTTTGTTTCCCTGTAGAGCAGTCAGCGACTGTGTAGAGATTTGTATTGGATTTTATGTTTGCCTTTACATCCCCTTTACTGTTTCCAACTCCAGCTGCAGGGACAAAAATCATGGGGCCAGATTTAAACTGATAAACTGGGATTCTATTTGGAGGATTATTTTGCTGCAGCCACTGGTTCTGCAGAGGTGGAGAACACCACATTTTAGCCAATTCTCTATACATGTACAGGGCTTTGTTTAGAAAGCAAATATTTGATGCTTTAATTATGCTTGGGCCAACCCTTATTGAATCACAATGTCTGTGACATCACTGTCTAACTGTAAGCACGTCTGTTTGTTTAATCTGATCTAAAAGCCATCCTGGTTTATTTTTATAATGTCAAACCTTCCAGTAAGTTGCCCAATACTAATGTGAGACTTGTCAATGTCAGACCAAAATATTGGCATTAAATCAGAATTAAAGGTTGGGTTAAAACTGATCTAAGCTCTCTAAGAACTCAAGAAGTGAATTCTAGGGATGCACCGAATCCACTATTTTGGATTCGGCCGAACCCCTGAATCCTTCTTGAAAGATTCGGCTGAATACCGAATCGAATCCTAATTTGCATATGCAAATTAGGGGTGGGAAGGGAAAAAACATTTTTGTTACAAAAAGTCATGTGATCTCCATCCCACCCCTGATTTGCATATGCAAATTCTGATTTGGCCGGGCAGAAGGATTCAGCCGAATCCTGCTGAAAAAGGCCAAATCCCAAACCGAATCCTGGATTCGATGCATTCCTAGTGAATTCCAGTTCACATTGACTTTGCTTAAAAGGGGTTGTTGACAGTTGAGTAATCTTTTAGTATGATGTAGAGAGTGATATTCTGAGACAATTTGCAATTGGTTTTCATTTTTTATTTGTGGTTTTTGAGTTATTTAGCTTTTTATTCAGCAGCTCTCCAGTTTGCAGTGTCCGTAAACTGGTTGCTAGGGTTCAAATTACCCTAGCAACCATGCCTTGATTTGAATGAGAATATGGAATATTAACAGAGGAGGGTCTGAATAGAAAGATTAGTGATATAAAGTAGCAATGACAACAAATGTGTAGCCTTACAGAGCATTTGTTTTTACACGGGGTCAGTGATCCTCCATTTGAAAGCTGGAAAGAGTCAGAATAAGAAGGCAAATAATTAAAAACCTATACAAAATAAATAATGAAGACCAATTGAAAACTAACTTAGAATTGGCCGTTCTATAACATACTAAAAGTGAACTTGAAGGTGAACCACCCCTTTAAATGGTTTAAATCTACTATGTTGTGTTGGCAAAACCATCTGTTCTACTACAGAGTTACATAGTGGAGTCACATTCTAACCCTCCATTTTATTTTAACTCCAGTCAATAAGTGGGTAGTGGAAATCCTTTATTAGGGGAGGAAGTGAAGTCTCCTTCTCTTCATGTAAATGGGGATCTGAAGCATGCTCCAATCCAACTGTCAATTATACTGACAGTTTTCATAGAATTGGTGAAAAGCTCCAACTCAGAAATGTGTCTGCCTTCAAGCCGGGTTACAAATCAATCCCAACATACAGACAGACGTCATTTAAAAACAAGGTATTGGTGTGGGATCTGTTATTCAGAAACTTCCTCATTACAGGAAGGCCATCTCCCATAGACTCCATTATAATCAGGGCTGGATTTACATAGCTGGCCCGCTGAAGTTCATCGCCCCTATTCCCTCAAATTTTCATCATTGGGACCAGAGCAATGAGGATTGGCGCACAGTAAATTTAAACAACTATTTTATCTCCTGCGCATCGCCAGTGTTTCTAAAAACAATGTGGGTGTGGTTAGGCAGCACACCGCCCCCTAAAAATCCTGCCCGCCTACTGGGTTTATTTAGGGGCAAAGGTCGAGGTGAATTTTCAAATTCAAAAAATTCGAATTTCAAGCTATTTTTTGTGTACTTCGACTAGGGAATTGTCCATTTGAAAGAAAATTAGAAAATTCCAAATATCGAAATTTATCATTTACTGTCTCTTTAAAAATTAGACTTCGACCATTCGCCATCTAAAACCTGCCGAATTGCTGTTTTAGCCTATGGGGGACCTCCTCGAGTAGGATTCAATTGGTGGACTTTGAAAAATCTACGTTTTTTCTTTTTTTGGGAAAAACTTTGATTCGAATTCGATCAAATGCACTATTACTTTGATTCGTATGATGCGAATTCGGCCGAATACAGACCTATTCGATTGAAAACGGACCTATTCGGCCAAAACAAAACAAAAAAACTTCTACTTAATTTCGGTTGGTCTTTTTGAATTCAAATTTCGAAGTTTTTCAAATTCGAAATTCAACCCTTGATAAATATGCCCCCTAATGTTAACATGATTTTAGTAGACAAAGTTATAGTTACACCTCTAGTTTTGTGCTTCAATCTCTACTTTGATGTCAATAATAACTATTAATTATTATAATAACTATTAATCACAAAATTACTGATGTAAACCCACAAATAGTAGTATATATCTATATATATATATATATATATATATATATATCTATATATCTATCTATCTATATATATATCTATATATATATCTATATATATATCTATATATATCTATATATATATATATATATTTTTTTTTTGATAAAGAATTAAATTATGCTAAAACCTGAGATGTGTCACTATCCCTTTAAGGTATGGCAATCCAAATTATGGAAAGATCTGTTATCTGGAAAACCCCAGGTCCCAAGCATTCTGGATAAAAGATCCTATACCTGTATGTGCCTCATTCAGCCATATTACCTTCATATTCACCATCCAATGTGAGCCTCTTCCGTTATTGACCAGACAGGAAAAAAAAATCCAAGGCATTTTTTGAGAATATTTATTTTTTTCCTAAAGATTTTGGAATTTCCTGATTGAAACCAATGAAATATATAGAATCTTTTAAACATCACATATTTATATATCATTTTACATAAAGGCATCTCACTGTTTAGTAACGTATCAAATAACTTAACGGGGCTGGGGGTGGTCAGCGACACGCGGAACCATTAAACGCTGGCGATGGATAATAATGTACGTGCCGCAGAATTAAGAAAATGTTTAAAATAACATTTTTCCCCCCAAGAACTACATTCGTTTTAAAATTAACATAAGTTTTGCAAAGGTTGGAATTTAGCAATGTACGAATCTGTGCGTCTCCCACATGTCAGCAATGAGCTGCCATGACACTTCCTATCAAGAAGGAAGAGAAAACATGTCTGCACCTTTAAGTCAGGTAAAATATGAAGTGGAGGCGGGGCCAAGGTCTCTTGATTGTAACTGCAGGGAACGTCTACAAAAAGCATCCATTGTTTAAAGTAAAATAGGAAGGGGTTGTTCACCTTTGAGTTAACTTTTAGTATGATGTAGAGAGTGATATGCTGAGACAATTTGCAATTGGTTTTCATTTTTTATTATTTCTGGTTTTTGAGTTATTTGGCTTTTTATTCAGCAGCTCTCCAGTTTGCAATTTCAGCAATCTGGTTGCTAGGGTATAAATTACCCATTATTTAAACTGGAATTGAAATAGGAAAGGTCTGAATAGAAAGAGGAGTAATAAAAAGTAGTAACAATAATACATTTGTAGCCTTACAGAGCATTTATTCATTTTTTTAGACGGGGTCAGTGACCCCCATCTCAAAGCTGGAAAGAGTCAGAAGAAGGAGGCAAATAATTCATAAACTATAAAAAGAGAAAAAACGAAAGCCAATTGGATTTGGCTGAACCTTCGAATCCTTCGCGAACGATTTGGCCGAATACTGAACCAGATCTGAATCCTAATTTGCATAGGGGAAACATTTTTTACTTCCTTGTTTTGTGACAAAAAGTCACGCGATTTACCTTCCTGCCCCTAATTTGCATATGCAAATTCGGTTCGGCCGGGCAGAAGGATTAGGCCGAATCCGAATTCTGCTGAAAAAGGCCGAATCCTGGATTTGGCCCATAGATGTGGTTCTCACTGTATGGGGACACACCTTTCTCTAATGACCAATATTATATTTGGGAATCAGCCCAGCGACCCACAAATTGGTTTAGAATCAATCAAAGCTATTCCCACTCAATACAGTTATGGGAGGGTTAAAGGACGTACAGCTACTGCCATAGACCCACACTTACTCCATGGACAACACCGGGATCGCTGGGCTTGGGCAAAGATTTCCACCGATCACGGCAACGAGGCCAGTGTATAGTCTTACAAGTCCAATTGTTTATTTGGGTGGAAGGACACAGCAGGGATGACGGCACTCAGCTCATCAAGCATAAAGAAACAATATACTGTATGTATATATATATATATATATTTATAAAAATAAGGTTAATTAAATTAATGGGTCCGGCTCATCGGATGATTGGCGCAGATCGGTCGTTTGTTACGGTTGGTCGGAGTTTGATGGTCGCAAATGGGTTTTCTCCACTGGAATAGAGAACAGAGAAGCAAAATGAAGGCTTTAGCGTGAACAGAACAGAAGTATTATTGAAGGAGGCAACAAGGGATTTTTTTAATGTAAAAAATGTTAGTGTTACTGTTCCTTTAAGCCTAGTATAATCACAGAGGGGTATGCACAGTTACCCCTGGATTGCTAAAGGGGCCTCTAAAACATACATTGTAAGGCCATACCTATTCCCATAGCATCTTACTTAATGTGCAATAAATATAAAGTTTCATTGTTTGTGCAAATACAATACATAAACAGAGAAGCCTGAAGCAATTAAAGGGGAAATTACCCCCTTAGGCATCAGTTAATTCGCCATGCTTGAGATGCAATCACCATGGAATGGCAAATTTATCTTCCCTTGCCCCTTTCCAGAACACACACCTTGGCCATATCCCCTGTTACCTTCTAATACTGCTGATTGGGCAGTGCTTGTGGCCAGCCTAAGAGACAATGGCTGCTCAAACAAGGCAGAACCAGTAAAAGCAAAAAAGTAAATCATTGTAAATTCACCTCTTTGGGAAACATAAAGGGGAACTAACAAGAAGACACAAAGGTAAACTTTACGTAAGTCTTTGTAGAAATGGTAGAGAAGCAGCGGGACTATGGGTAGTAGTTATTGTTACTAAGCACAATCTATTGTATTTAGCAGCTTACTTTATTCCTGTTTATGTTCCTGTGCTCCAGTAAATGAGTCAAGAAAACGGATGTACAGCAGCTTTGTTTTGGATACAAACAGTGAGAGCAGGAACCCAGACTTGGGAAAAACAGTCAGTAAGTGCTCCCAGTACAAAGCGACTGTGTATATTATATCCCAGGGAGATGCTCCACATTCCCCAATAGACTGCACGGTACAGTATCTGCTTAAGAGGGTCTTGGCTGGAGGCATAGGCATTGTGTTCTTGATATGTATCCCTAGATTAACCCCTGGCTAACTGGGCCATAGCACTTAGTTACTCAGTTCACTTGCCCTCATCACAAATCTCTAGAGGTAAAATGAATGGGACGGGACCACTGACACAATGAAGGTGTTGCCAGAATGTGGCACAAGGACATAAGTACCCCAGTCATACTGTGCCTTCTTAACTAAACAAGGGTATGGGGGGAGGTTACTTTACTAAAATAGGGTTGTTCTAACACGCACACACGCACACACACTTAATTTTTTTAAAAAAAACCTCTTTATTGTGCAAAATCAACATTTCGGTCACATATTCAGACCTTTATCAAAATGCCTCATGGTGACTTTACATGCCCTTTAAATCTCCCCGAATCTGAGCCTGTGTCTCTGCCCTTTGTCACCCGGCGATAAATCGCCTCTTCTTCGGTGCGACTAATCTCTCTGAACTGCCTCCCATTGGCTAGAATGTAAATCGCCAGCGGGATGGCACTCGGAGCGCTTAGTTTTCGGAAGTTGCCTGAAGTTCCTCATGAGATAACTTTGGGCAACTTCGGAAAATGAAGCGCTCCGATTGCCATCCTGCCGGCGATTTAAATTCTAGCCGACGGGAGGCAGTTTCTCCCCGAATCTGAGTGTGTGTCTCTGCCCTAAAGGGATACTGTCATGGGAAAACATGTTTTTTTTCAAAACACATCAGTTAATATTGCTGCTCCTGCAGAATTCTGCACTGAAATCCATTTCTCAAAAGAGCAAACAGATTTTTTTTTTATATTTCATTTTGAAATGTGACATGGGGCTAGACATATTGTCAGTTTCTCAGCTGCCCCCAGTCATGTGACTTGTGCTCTGATAAACTTCAGTCACTCTTTACTGCAAGTTGGAGTGATATCAACCCCTCCCCCCAGCAGCCTAACAACAGAACAATGGGAAGGTAACCAGATAGCAGCTCCCTAACACAAGAAAACAGTTGCCTGGTAGATCTAAGAACAACACTCAATAGTAAAATCCAGGTCCCACTGCGACACATTCAGTTACATTGAGTAGGAGAAACAAGAATGCAGTTCCATCCTAAAGTGCTGGCTCTTTCTGAAAGCACATGACCAGGCAAAATGAGATGGAGCCTACACACCGATATTATAACTAAAAAATACACTTGCTGGTTCAGGAATGAAATTTTATATTGTAGAGTGAATTATTCGCAGTGTAAACAGTGTAATTTAGAAATAAAAACAACATCATAAAAATCATGACAGAATCCCTTTAATGGATGACTTAACAACTGTCTTGTCTTTGCACAATATTGGGTTCACACGTGGGGCTCATTACCATACATGATTAGGAGGCTCATTAGTTTGCATGAGTAGGGGGTGATGACATCATGCTGATGTAACTTGTTCTGGGTATTTATGTTGTTTGTACATCATGAGGCATCTTGATAAAAGTCTGAATATGTGACCGAAACATTGATTTTGCACATTAAAAAGTTTTTTTTTCATTTTCTAAGCAAGTCCCGTGAGTCATTGCTGTGGATATATATATAGTGAATAAAGTACCCCCTCTTATAAATTATAAGGATATTATAACCGAGGAGTTCCATGACCATATAGAAGCAGAAGGCAGAGTGTTTTTAAACAGGTCATGGAACTCCGAGGTAATTTCTAATATCCTCATATTTTACAACATGGGGTACTTTATTTATTATAATACACAAGTATTAGTGAGTCATGTGACAAAATGACATCACTACTCAATGTTTATAAGGGTATAATTTACAAGATATTCATGGCTTTTGTGCATTATATATATATATATATATATATATATATATATATATATATATATATATATATATATATATATATATATATCTATATCTATATCTATATCTATATATACACACACACACACACAAGAGCAAATCCTTCTTGGCTGATTAGTGAATCTATGCAGTTCCTGCTTCCATACATACAATTAAATGCCTGTGAATTTATGTCTACCTGCACTTACACAACCTAATCTCTAGATGGCAGCAGAGTGCTAAATAAATGAACCTTTCTCTACTTTTTTTTCATGTCCTTCAGAAGGGACATTCATAGAGTGTGGTAGTAAAAGGAACTAGGATTGTATTCATTTTACACAGATGTCATGGTGAGTAGCGATGGGCGAATTTCTCTGGTGTCGTTTCGCCGAAAAATTTGCGAATTTCCCGCAAAATTCGCAAAACGTTGTAAAATTCACGAAAAATGAAAATCGGAAAGTTCCCGAAAAAATCGTGAAATTCTAACGCTTTCACGAAAGAAATCGTGAAATTAGGATTCCACTCAAAAATCTTGAAATTTGAAGGTTGTCACTAAAAAATCATGAAATTCTGACATTTTCACCAAAAAATCGTGAAAAACGGAAATTGACGCCGGCGAATTTTCACGAGAGATTCGCGAATTTATTCACTGGCTGCGAAACACGGAAATTTGCAGCGAATTCGTGCCAGGCAAATTTATTCGCCCATCACTAATGGTGAGCTCTCTCAGGGGACTGCTGGAAACATGTGGGGCCATAAGTAAGGGAACTAAGATGAGTCTGTACGACCCCTGTATGACATGAACTTTTCAACAGCTGCCTAGAACTTACTGAGCATGTGCAGTGGCCTAACATAATCTGCTGGGGACGTCATTAATGGGCTGGATCATTAAATAGAACGGTGAGCATCTTGTGAGTATACGCAAATGATTAGAACATGAGCACACACACTTATTACTTACCTTAGAAACGGATGGCTACTGAGGCCATTTGCATTTGGCTTCTGGGGAAAAAAAAGCCAAAACAGAAGTGATTACAAAGAAGCAATTAGAAGAGGTCATAAAGCAACTAGTACAGGTTTTATTATGACTAAAACCAATAAACATTCCGTTCCCAGAAATATTACTTTTATTTCCTTGTTGACTGAACATGATTCTATTTTTGCAGGTGTTCAAACTATGCGTTTCCTGCATAAATACCATAACCAACGCCCATGGGGTATTGTGCCTGCCTGCAATTACACTGCTTGATCCCAAGGTGGCAGCACAGTGCTATATAAAGGCAACATTTCCCTGCTAGAGCAGCACATTACCTGCCTATAATGAGCACCTAGTCATAAGGACTAACCACCCACTGGTTTACCTTTCATGTAAAATAAGCCTTTGAAAAAAAATATCTCTCGAAGACAAAACAGTCGCATGAACAGTGCTGTTAGGAGGTTGTTTAAACAGAGCTCATTATCTCGACTTTTATGCATTTTCAAAATGTATTTTCAGAATAAGCTCTGTGTATTTTGCTCCTGTTGAAAAAGTTACATCTAATTTTTGCCCAGCAGCGAGTGTCACACTTACCTGTGCTACTTATATAGCCCCTATTACACTGATATTTTATTTCCCCTCTTTGATCTGCAGAGTTAGGAGCAAACAAATTAGCTGGGGGCTCCTTTCCACGGTGGATCTGTGTCATGTGACTGTTTAGGGACGAACAACATTGGGATTTTCTATAGGTAACAGCACTTCCCATAAATAACTGGCCCAGGAAAATACCGGCCAGGTGGCAACCCTAGTTGAAACTCAGTCCCTCCAGAATGGAAGCTTATTAGCTTGTTTATGGGGCTCTCCACCCATAATCTGACAGTTGTGAAAATCCCATTGGATGAGGTTCACACTGAAATATTGATGCTGTCCTTGTCTGACGGCTAGGGTTTCCACCTTTTCTGGAAAAAAATACCAGCCTTCCTATATATTTATCTTTTTTTCCCTATTAATAACATTGGGATCAACCATCATTTTTACCAGCCAGGCCAGTAAAATACCGGCCAGGTGGCAACCCTACTGACGGCCCTACATAGGCCTCAGTGTGTGGTCCAGGGGCCAATGATCAGTCCAGGGCCACCATCAGAAATCGCAGGGCCCCATACAAAATAATTTCCTGGGCCCCCTGGGCTGCACCCACCACAAGCCCAACCTACAGGTCCGCCCTCCCCACCCCACAGGTCCACCCCCACCACACACTAAAAAAAAAACATTGGTGGCTATGGTTCCCACATGTTAAAAAAATAAAAAATATTGGTGGTCAGGGCCCCCCCATTGAAAAAAACATTTGTGGTCAGGGCCCCCAATTGAAAAAAAAAATATTGGTGGCTAGGACCCCACATGGTGAAAAAAATTGGTGGTGGCCAGGGCCCCCCCCCACATTATAAGAAAATTGGTGGCCAGGGCCCCCCTTAAACGTCCACCACACAACAGGGACCACAAAGGGTTACCTTTAGGGGGGCCCTGCCATGTTACACTTACTTCATTAGCGTGGCCCACCTGCTGTCAGTGAGTTGCCAACTACAGAAGGGAGGAGAGGAGCACAGGTGGCTGCATCTTCTTCCAGTGACAGAATTTTCTTCCCTTATTGGTCACAGAATTTCAAGTCCTGGTAAAGCTGCATGGTGATTGAATGAGCTGGAGGAGAAGTTCAAACCTCAGCTACCAATCCCTGAGCAGCTCAACTGGGACTTAAACTCAGTGACCAATAAGGGGAAGTAATGGACAGAAGATACCTCCCCTTGTGCTCCCACCCTGCCTTCTCAAAGTCGGCAGCTCTCAGAAAGCAGGGGGGCCCGGCTAATCAAGAAAGTGCGGCGTGGCCAGGCCCCCTTTACACTCGGGCCTCCTACAACTCTCCCCCCTGTCCCCCCCTGATGGCTGCCCTGGATCAGTCAGATCTACACATGGTAATTTAACAATACCTGCTGGGATAGAATGTGGGTAGTGGGGTCATGTTGCTGCAAAAGCTTGAATATATTAGTATGTGGAGAACAGGTTGGTGACAAGGTTGGTTATGTGACTCGTCAGTGTAATAGCGTTAATGCTGTCTGCATGGAGGCTAATGTTGATTACAGACCAGTGCCCGCTATAAAGAGGGACTATTCACACTCTCTGCCAGTGTGAGACACCTTTAATTACAACTAAAAAACACAAGGGAAAAATCCAAGTCAAATTCCAGTACAAATAAAATAAAAGCACAAGGAAATGAGCCATTGGGAAACTTGGCTATAGGACAAAGCAATGATTCAGAGCAGTTTTTATGGGGCAATATACCACGAATACCATTCCGTTTCCTTGTGTAACAGACAAAAGGCTGCCTCGTTTTCCCTAGCAAAAGTGCCAAGAAATATATCATATATAAGTAATATAGTATCTCCATATTATTCTTTCTCAAATAATAAATAACTACTACTTATACAGTGAAATCTCGATTTTGAATGCCCTGAATTTAAGTTTTCCCGCATTTTACATTTTTTTTGTGGTCCCACCAATTTATAAAGCATTTCAATGGGTGCATTTCCCCGATTTTAAAGGGATCCCGTCATCGGAAAACATGTTTTTTTCAAAACACATCAGTTAATAGTGCTACTCCACCAGAATTCTGTACTGAAATCCATTTCCCAAAAGAGCAAACAGATTTTTTTATATTCGATTTTGAAATCTGACATGGGGCTAGACATTTTGTCAATTTCCCAGCTTCCCCTGGTCATGTGACTTGTGCCTGCACTTTAGGAGAGAAATGCTTTCTGGTAAGCTGCTGTTTTTCCTTTTCAATGTAACTGAATGTGTCTCAGTGAGACATGGGTTTTTACTATTGAGTGTTGTTCTTAGATCTACCAGGCAGCTGTTATCTTGTGTTAGGGAGCTGCTATCTGGTTACCTTCCCATTGTTCTTTTGCTTGGCTGCTGGGGGGAAAAAGGGAGGGGGGGATATCACTCCAACTTGCAGTACGGCAGTAAAGAGTGATTGAAGTTTACCAGAGCACAAGTCACATGACTTGGGGCAGCTGGAAAATTGACAATATGTCTAGCCCCATGTCAGATTTCAAAATTGAATATAAAAAAATCTGTTTGCTCTTTTGAGAAATGGATTTCAGTGCAGAATTCTGCTGGAGCAGCACTATTAACTGATTCATTTTTAAAAAAAATCTTTTCCCATGACAGTATCCCTTTAAGTAATGTTTTCCTGGATTTTACACCAAAATTCTGTCCTGATGTACCCAAAAACTGTTTTTTTTTCTATCTATGAATGTTATTTTTTTGTGAAATAAGGAGGTTTAAAATACTAACCAAATGTTTATTTTGCCATGGTTCTGCCTGTAAATGGTCAATTCCAATGAGTCTGCCCCTTATACAGTCCTGCACCAATCACTTATTGCTTTAGGTTGTGTGTGTGCATTAATGCTGTCATGTTATTAACACAGTAAATATTGTATCTCAAAGTAAAACAGACTCCTGTGCTTATATCCTTTCAGTGCTTGAAGAAAAAGTTACTTTAACACATTTCCCTGATTTTACAGTTTCCCAGATTTTACATCATTTTTTCCTGGTCCCCTGAAAAACATAGACTGGGGGTTCTACTGTAATTATAACACATTCTTATGGAAGATTTATGATTCTGGATACAAAATATAAACATGAGATATGGCTAGAGCTCCTACAGGCAGGCATGTTATATTTTCGGAATTCTGGGATCCGATAATAAATAAGGCTTAATAAACTACAGTGTAAAACAATACCAGTCAGTAGCTTTGTTATGTACACAAATGTACTCACAGGAGATTCACTGTTTGTCTTTGGAGGAGGATCTTTGGCAATGAGTGGGCTGAAAGTGTATCCCCGGTTGCTATTGTTGCTGCTGCTGCTGCTGCTACTGCTTCTCCCTGACATTGGTTCCAGATAATCCGGTTCTGGGAGGACAACTCGACTTTTTTCAACTAAGTTGGCTGAGCTGAGACTCCGGACTGGAGCAGGGCTCGGGGGCACGCTGGAATGAGCAAGCAGATTCAGCTACAGTTAATGTGAAATGAACACGGTTGGAATGGAGAAAGGAATATATAGACACTCTATATTGCAGAAGACAAAGGAGGAGATACAGTTATCTGTTGTTATTTGCAGCTATGCCGGGCAAATTGGAAGTGGCATTAGCAATATTTGCTTTCCATACAAGAGATAAAGGGCAGATCAATGACCAAACAACACCAGCATTGTCATACGATAGCGCTATTGTTCTACACAGGCAAGAAAGCAGCCATACATGAGGCCTCAAGCCATGAGTTATGTAACTGGGATGTTCTAACAACACACTCCCAAAACTTCCACACGCTCACATTCACTTTCCTGTGGCTAGAGCTTGCCTTGTGGTTGCACTCGGTATTCATACATACGCCACATCACAACACAGGCTGATTGTATTGCATTACCTTGGCGCTTTCAATGGCTCCCTGCCGTTTTCTTCCAGCGGCCTTGTATAAGATGACGGGAACCAACCTTTACTGCAATTGGTACAAACAATATGGATTAATACCTTTGCTAAAAGTTTTACTATGTTACCAATATTTTAATCATGGCTAAGATCACGAGCATATACAATTATGAAATGAGCATACCATTATTGGTTTTCTCTTCATTAGCTAGCTTTCTTATCTCAAGATAAAAAAACTAAAATATATGTTTATGCTTGGGTATACAAATGTATCTTTGCTCAATCTGGGCACCCACGTGATGGACCCAATCTGGGCACCCACGTGATGGACCCAATCTGGGCACCCACGTGATGGACCCAATCTGGGCACCCACGTGATGGACCCAATCTGGGCACCCACGTGATGGACCCAATCTGGGCACCCACGTGATGGACCCAATCTGGGCACCCACGTGATGGACCCAATCTGGGCACCCACGTGATGGACCCAATCTGGGCACCCACGTGATGGACCCAATCTGGGCACCCACGTGATGGACCCAATCTGGGCACCCACGTGATGGACCCAATCTGGGCACCCACGTGATGGACCCAATCTGGGCACCCACGTGATGGACCAAACTGGGCACCCACGTGATGGACCCAATCTGGACACCCACGTGATGGACTCAATCTGGAAACCCATGTGACGGACCCGATCAGGCTGATCTGATATGGCCTGGCCCTCAGACCAACAATCATATCACCAAAGGGGCCTATGCCGAACCTTTGTATTAATGGCCTGATGCTGTACTTTCCAAGCAAGATTTTTCAGGGGCCAACAAGCTACAGATTTGGTCTGGAGGGTCCGTCTTGAATGATTTTAAGACAGAGGATCCATACTACTGAGTAATGGTCCCTTAATAGACAGCTAGAATACTAATAATAATATCAGGACTACTATTTAAAATAAAAAAAAGGATACAAGACTCGGAAAGAAATACATTAACCTATTCTAGAACTAGTCTCTGGTAAGGTCTCAAGGTCAGATTGTGATGCTAAAGTCTATTCAAAGACGACCCCAGAGACAGAACCATGGTAGCATTTTTTCTTTTCCCATGCTAGATGTAGTAGTGAAATATAAACACACACATTAGCAATTGCAAATGTATCCAGCTTCAATGACGGAAGTGAAACCCAGTTCCTGACTAAGGCCTAATAGGACTTTGTTTATTATAGTGTACACACTGCTCCATGCCAACCAATGAGGAATAAAGTGCATACAGCTTGCACAACAGCTCACTGATCACCAGTGCTTATCTGTCATTATGCTATCTAGCAGTTCCCTCTCTCTGTTCTATAACCCCGTGGGACCGTCCAAGTCACAAAGGTAAAACAAATCCCTGCAGCACGATAAGAATTGCATGTAATGTTTTTTTTTTAAATAAAATAATTGTTTTAAATCAAGTGGCTTCTTTCCAATTGAAACTATCAGCACAGCTGGGCATCGCCCTACTAAAACTCACCTTTCAGCAGCAGTTTAAATACACTGGGGGTCATTTATCAACACTGGGCAAATTTGCCCATGAGCAGTAACCCACGGCAACCAATCAAATTGCGGCATTGATTGTTCTACTTGCAGCTGGCTTCAAAAAGCTAATCACGGATTGGTTGCTATAGGTAACTGCCCATGGGCAAATTTGCCCAGTGTTGATAAATGAGCCCCACTGTGTGCCAAACTCAGTGGAATCAAACTGCTTCTTGGCACTTACAGTCTTGGCCCTTATTTATGATTGTTAGCTCTTGTGCGAGTAGCCTGCTGCTCCTTTTGTAATAATACATTATATGTGTAGGAAAATAAATGTTTCATGCCTAAGAACTTGTTGCTCGACTATCCAAAATCTCATTTCCAAACAAAGTATTAATATGAATTAATCCTCATTTTGCAGTGATAACAGCCTCTACTAGCTTCCACTAGATGTTGAAAGACTGTTGGTGGGATTCGTTTCCATTCAGCTACAAAAATACTTGAGAGTTTTGGCAATGACCTGGTTCACAGTTGATGTTTCAATTCACACCAGGGATTTGCACAGGTCAGTCAATTCTTTGACTCTCATCTCAGCAAACCCATTCAGTATGGCCTTTGCTTTGGGCATTTTTTGTGCTGAAACAAGAAAGAGCTCTCCCCAAACTTTTGCCATAAAGTTGGAAGTATGGAACTGACACTAAATTATGAAAGATAGCCCCAGAGCACTATTCCTCCTGTAAAACTTTACAGTCAGCATCAACAGATAGTGTTCTCCTGGCATCTTCCTCACCCAAAATTGTCAGCTGGCCAGATGGAGAAGAGTGATTCATCACACCCAGTGAATGTGTTTCCAGAGCACTAGCTTCATCTCTAACCGATGCTTGGCATGGCACATATTGACCAAATGCTCATGTGTGGCTGCTCATCGTATAATCCAGACAAATATTCCATGAGCTGGCACTGCTTACAGAGGGAGAATGGAACAAGGCAAGGGGTGTTCCAGTGGAAGGTGTTCCATTTTCAAAGGGGTGTCTGGCTACTTTTGGCCATATTGCGCAGATAACAGCTGCTGTTCAGTATAATTGTCCTACCTACTACATCTACTGAATGTTAAATCTCAGCTTCAGCAAGTGCTGCTTTTTTCTTTTTTTTACAATTCGTACAAATATGGACTGAAGGTTACCCACTTGCTGGTATGGTGAACTAAATTGGCACATAAAATGTATGGGCGTGTTGCTTACGCTTTGGTTGTGTCGTGCTCTCCATACAGCCAGCCATCCTTTTCCTCTGGGATAAGAAGTGTGATGCTGTCGCCCTGAGAAAAGCTCAACTGAGTGCTGCCGTTTCCGGTGTGCGGGAAGATGGTTCTTACTTTTCGTTTCTTAATTTGATTCAGACCTGTTGCTACGGACATGGAACGAGGCAAAGTGCCTTCTTCATGACTCTCTCCTGCAACAGAGCAACAATGTTATATGATCACTTCAAGGCATCATTCGTTTATTAACATTCTCAAACATAAGAAACTATTTAAATTCACTAAAATTCATTGGGGAGGCAACCCTATTTGTGGCCCTGTCTTAAGGTATTAACATGCTATTAATATGTGTGCTGTTTAGCCAGAAGCCTGCCTTTCTATATTACAGGCTAGAGATTAAAGGAGAACTAAAAATGAATATAGACAAAAATGCCATATTTTATATACTGCACTTATTGCACCAGCCTTAAGTTTCAGCTTGTCAATAGCAGCAATGATCCAGGACTTCAAACTTGTCACAGGGGGTCACCATCTTGGAAAGTGTCTGTGACACTCACATGCTCAGTGGGCTCTGAGCAGCTGTTGAGAAGCTAAGCTTAGGGGTCGTCACTAATTATCCAGCAGAAAATGAGGTTGATCTGTAATATAAGCTGATGCTACAGGGCTGAGTATTAAATTCTGATGCTAATTGCACTGGTTTCTTTGCTGCCATGTAGCAATTATCTGTATTAATTACTAATCAGCCTTATATTGTGACATTTCTATTCTATATGTACTGTATATTGTGAGTGGGTCCTAAGCGCAGTAAGTGACAGCAGCACAGAACATGTGCAGTGAATCAGCAATACTGGGGCATCTTTGGAGAGACAGATTTTTACTGCTAAAGGGCTGTGGTTGCCTTGGGCTGTGGTTGCCTTGGGCTGGTACAGAAGCTTAAAACATAACATTTCTAGCCTACTTCTTTAGTTAAGCTTTACTTCTCCTTTAAAATGAAGAGTGGACATAGGGCTGCCAACTAGTTCACCGTTTTGTCACATAAATTCAGAATGGCAAGTGAACGTGAAGCAAAAAAAAAAGGGACAAAGGACAGAAGCACCTGTTGAGTAAGGGGTTTTGGCATTGCAGGTAAGTATTGATACACAAGAGCTGTAATGTTTACCATCTTGGGATGGTCCCTTTAGAACTCGGAGAAACACACTGCTGGCCCATAAGCAAACACTCACTCAGTCACTCAGCATACCTTATGCACAAGAATAGCTGGGCCACAATTTCATTGTAGGAACAAAAGGTAAAATATGGAGAGCCATGTTTACTTAATAGTGATGTGCGGGCAGATACCCATGGAATCCGCGGCTTTCTTCTTCCAGCAGTGTCTATTTATTGGCGCGCTCCCAGCCCGTTTAATGACATCAGAGATGGGCGGGGCAGAGGCGGGCCTATAAACAGATGTGCTGGATGTGTTCAGGTCAGGTCGCATTTTTGTCAACCCACACATCACTATTTTATTACTTTGTGATGTATAAAAAGAAAAAAAATACAAGTACAATTGGAGGCAGTACAACATTCTCTAGCATTACAGCAGAGAAAGAGGGACAGAGATTAGTAAATGGAAAGGAAGTTTGTGTTATTTATTACATATGTGTGTGTCTTTATATAGATACACTGCAATTGTAGTTTAATAGGTACGAGTGATAAACAATGGCGGTGAGGATGATGGAGATGAAAGAAAAAAAAAAAAAAAAAAGGAAAATGGTTTCTCCTACTGGAGTCTGCATTCCGTTTGAAAGAAGCAACACTATTTTGCCCCAAAAAACACTCACAGTACTATTCTGCCCACCCCAAGAGGGAGCTCCTGGTGTGGGCGGCCATGTTTGGTGACATGCATGCACATAATGAGTGGGTCTCCTGTCTTGATCATTATTTGCACAAAAGTTGCCTAGCGTTTCAACATGGCACCAGTAGCTCCCTCTAATTTCGAGGGCCATAGCATAACACAAGCATTTTTTGAGTAAAATAGTATTGTTGGCACCTCTAGTGGGGGAAATAATTTTCCTATGAGAGGTGCCCCTTTAGACTGGAGAAGGTAAGATGTGAAACAAGAGTGAGTACCTTGTGATGTCCTTAGTTTCTCAAATGTTGGTTTCTGGATAACTGGTGGGTTGTTAAACATGTCGACCAGGGGACTAGTCTGCGCTTTGGTCAGGGGTGCTGGAGGCATCCTAAGTGTGTTCCTAGACAGGGTATCTCCAGCCATCTAAATGGAGAACAGACAGTTTGCACTGGACTCGTCATCGCAAGTTAAAATCTTACCCTAATGCACTCTTTTCATAAGTGCCGTTTGACTTCCCCGCAGAAATATGGCCGCCCCTACTTAAACAAATATAGAGCAAACAATTGGCCTACACCTGGGCAAACAATCGACTTTCTCAAGTCTGTTCAAGAAAAATAAC
Source organism: Xenopus laevis (assembly GCF_017654675.1). Lineage (NCBI taxonomy): Eukaryota > Metazoa > Chordata > Amphibia > Anura > Pipidae > Xenopus > Xenopus laevis. Next base: position 110,324,399 of record NC_054387.1, on the reverse strand, counting down.
ATCATAATTCCCATACTAAAAATATATGTGTCCTTAAACAAATAATTAAAATTATGAAATGTAACAATTATGTCGCCAGATTAATATATGTATGGTACAGTCTAGTTAACCCTCTGGGTAATGTAATGTGCAAGATTTGCAACTGGTCGAGCAGGTCACTAGTACCTTGTGAATCCTACTTGCCGATTGGTTGAGTTGAATTGCTATGGATTACCGAACCCAGTACAAATGCTGAGATTTTTCTTTATTACATTAAACCATAAGTGTCTAAGACCATACCAATATAAAAGTACAAAAGGGCACATGTAAATTAACGGACATTGGCTCAGTTTTCCAGCATTATTATTTCAATATCTAAAAGTGTGAAACCTGGTTTTTAAAGGGGTGGTTCACCTTTAAATTTGACTTTTAGTATGTTACAGAATGGACAAATCTAAGCAACTGGTCTTCATTATTTATTTGTATATATTTTTTTAATTATTTGCCTTCTTCTTCTGACTCTTTCCAGCTTTCAAATGGGGGGTCACTGACCCCATCTAACAACAAATGCTCTGTAAGGCTACAAAATGTATTGTTGCTACTTTTGGTTACTCCTTTCTTTTCAGGCCTCTCCTGTTAATATTGCAGTCTCTTATTCAAATCAGTACATGGTTGCTAGGGTAATTTGGACCGTAGCAAACAGATTGCTGAAATTGCAAACTGGAGAGCAGCTAAATAAAGAGCTGAATAACTCAAACCATAAATAATAAAAAATGAAAACCAATTGCAAATTGTCTCAGAATATCACACTCTACATCAAACTAAAAGTTTAATTTAAAGGTGAACAACTCCTTTAAGTTTGAATGTTGCAGAATGGACAAATCTAAGCAACTAAGCAATTGGTCTTCATTATTTATTTGTATATTTTTTTAATTATTTGCCTTCTTCTTCAGACTCTTTCCAGCTTTCAAATGGGGATCACTGACCCCATCTAAAAAACAAATGCTCTGTAAGGCTACAAATATATTGTTATTGCTACTTTTTATCTTTCTGTTCTTTCTATTCAGGCCTCTACTAATATAATATACATATTCCAGTCTCTTATTAAAATAAATGCATGGTAGCTAAGGTCATTTGAAGATTTCTGAAATTGCAAACAGGAGAGCTGCTGATAACTCAAAAACCAACCCTGAATAATAAAAAATGAAAACCAATTGCAAATTGTCTCAGAATATCACTCTCTACATCATACTAAAAGTTAATTTATAGGGGAACATCCCCTTTAAATACCATGGTTCTGCCTTTATTGCTTCCAAAGTGAGAAGTGCTTATTGAACAGCAAACCCTGGCTGCTGGGCTATGGCACATTAGTGCTGAATGCAAGTATGTGCGGTTTCTTTTGTCTTCAGTGTTTCTGTACCAAAGCACATTGGTTCCATAGAACATCTGTCTATTGGGATCTAAGGTATTTGTTCTCTCGCATGGCAGGCCACAGCCAGTGCCAAAACAAACCTTCAATTACAGGGGATGGGCTTTATTAACAGAAACTCAAGCTGCATGCCCAGACTTAATGAGCACGGCTCTCATATGGCAGTTATACACCGGCAGGCACAATGCTTATAAGATCTTTTCAGAAGCTTCAGTTGTCAGGTGAATACCGGGAGTTAAATCCCATGTTTAGATTTTTTTAACGGATGACGTGTTTGTATGTAAAAGTACTGGTTTAACTGCATTAATGTGCCCAGCATTCTACACACCCAAAATACAGGCGAAGGCCAGTAACATACAGTAATATGGGTATGTGTGACTTACCAGGGCCTTCTTGTCCATTAATGGGGAAGGTTCAGGAGTACCAGAAATTGGTGTGGACACTGGAGTTTTCAGGTCCTGCATAATATTAACGACCGTTTCCGGAACCTGAGAGATGTCACTACACGTCTCCTGCCACTTGGGCAACTTGGAAGTGATTAAATCCACAGCCTGCAATCAACATAAACCAACACACACAACTGTGACTGCTATGAAAACACTCATCTGTTTTAGGGGTTCTGTTTAGGGTCGGTCATCATAATCATTTAATAATCACAAAGAAGGATGACAGAATAAAACGAAGATCAGAGGGCCCAGCTCAGAAGAGCTTACAATCTAAAGTATCTCAACAATCTGCTAGGCGTACTATGACTATGTAAGTTTATAGTATAGTATTGGTTTTCCCTTAGAGGGCTCACTATCACTTTTATTTCTTTCATTGATTGTTTAACCAATACTTTTGTACATTTACATATTTTACCCAACTCGCGGCTTTTAGGGGGTTATGTAATAAAAGGTACTAAGTTTGCCCAGGTGCAGTAACCCACAGCAACCAATCAGAAGGTAGAATTTACCTGTCACCTGTTTAAAAACAAGAATCTTATTGGTTGCTGTGAGTTACTGCTACCAGGCAAAGTTAGTGCCTTATATTACATATGGGGGTAAATATTCAACAGATTCCGCATTCGTCAAAGAAAACCAAATTCTAAAAACGTTTAAAAATTACATCGCTGAAATGACTTCAGTGAACTTCATCTCAGTATTCTGTCTTCTAGATACCTTGGGCAATTTTTTCACTTTAGCCCTCCCTGTTCATATTTGCATGGCAGGCATTGCCATAGACTTAAAGAGCAACCACTCCAAAAATATTTTAACATACATGGACCTCCATGAAAGACTGAGAATTGAAGCAAAATACCTGAATATAATTGCCCCCCTGGCTGTATTCATTTTATCCCACAGTGCTCTGGGCTCCAGAATTAGATTGCAACCTCTACAGACAGGAACTTGTGTGCTTAACTGTTTTCTAAAAACAAACATAGCTATTTCTTCCCTAGGATGCCCTGTGCTTTTGTGCTGTTGGGTCCAAGCTTACCTGTACATGGAAATAGTTGATATAGTTTGAAAAGGTGCAGTGTTTGTCCACTAAGAAACAGAATCGTCTCTTCTCCTCTAGCAGAGCTTCCCTGCAGCCCTGCGCTATGAATTTATTTACCTCCGACTGTCTGGACGTGATCGTTTCCACGTACTAGAAACAAAGAATAAGTATAGTATTAAAGGGATTTGTCATGATTTTTATGATGTCGTTTTTACTTCTAAATTACACTGTTTACACTGCAAATAATTCACTCTACAATATAAAATTTCATTCCTGAACCAGCAAGTGTATTTTTTAGTTGTAATATTGGTGTGTAGGCTCCATCTCAGGTCATTTTGCCTGGTCATGTGCTTTCAGAAAGAGCCAGCACTTTAGGATGGAACTGCTTTCTGACAGGCTGTTGTTTCTCCTACTCAATATAACTAAATATGTCGCAGTGGGACCTGGATTTTACTATTAAGTGCTGTTCTTAGATCTACTAGGGAGCTTTTATCTTGTGTCAGGGAGCTGCTATCTGGTTACCTTCCCTTTGCTCATGAAAGGAGTACAGATATAGAAAAATATTGGTATATGAGTGAGTTAGTTAATGGTTTTAGAAAAATTTAGGACTAGACCTCAAAACTCAAACTAGCTGACCTCCAAGTAGGGCATTTAGTTATACCTAGGAAAGTAAATGTTCATTCTCCCCAGGCACTCTGATGTAATAGTTGGTGGGACATTGAAAATAAGTAGATGCACTAATACCTTTATGCCACTTGTCGAAGGACTTTTGTTGTTATATTCCACCCAACAGTTTAACAGAGCACAAGTCACATATTTAAGGCCACCTGGGAAACTGACAATACATCTAGCCCCATGTTAGATTTCAAAAATAAATATAAAAAATGGTGTGCTCTTTTGAGAAACAGTTTTCAATACAGAATCCTGCTGGAGCAGCACTATACATTTTGAAAAAAACATTTTCCCATGACAGTATCCCTTTAAAGTTCATCACAGACATGCAAAGGTGATATACTGTACTTACTGTATTGTGAGCTCTATAAACATATCACATAAAACCAGGGCCAGAATTAGTTACAGTGCCAGGCAGAAGCAGCACATGCCTAGGGTTCAACAGAGTGGGAACCATTACAGGATGCGTGTAATTTCAACACAGTGGCGGGAAACAAACGTACCTCTGTTTCTTTCATTTCATATTTAGTGACGTTTCTCCCTCCTTGACTTTTTCGCCTGAGTTTCTTTAGATCTGTTTGAGATTTCTCCAGAGAGTCTAGTTTATTTTTGTGCTCTGTCTGGTACCTCTTGAGGGTGGCCTGCCACAAAAAAAATTAACATTTGTTAATGATTACATTCATGTTTTTGTAGCCATCTGTGTGCACATTGTACATAGGACCTCCATTGGGAGCCTACGGCAGTTAGAGGCCCAATGACACAATTTCTGGGTCATGAAAGGGCAGGGCTTGTGGGTGGATCAGGGACAGAATTTTTGGCATAACAGGGGCATGGTGGGAGAATCAGGAGCATGACCATGCCTATTTTAATTGTTTGCAGGGTCCACCAGGGGAAGTCCCTGATTAATAGTAAGGGGTCCATGATTATGGATGGCAGTTCTGATTGTACATCATTAAGGCCAATAAATCTCCTGCAAAAACCAGCTGGAGAAGCTGTTGTATACTCTAAAGCTGGCCATAGACGTATGATCTGATTCGTACGATTTTCGGACCGTGTGTGGAGAGTCCCGTCATTTTTCGTCCGGCGGAGATCGGTCATTTGGTCGATCGGATAGGTTGGAAAATTTCTGTCGGCTGCCGATAATATCTCTGCATGTATTGCCGATCGTACGATTTTCAGTGGGAGACTGTCACTAGCTATGTATATCGTACGATTGCTGTCAGGGGCAGAACATCGGCTGATCTGTTCTTTAACTACTTTATTTGGTCGGAATGGTAAGACTGATCTGAATGGTTAGTGGCAGGTCGGGAGATGGGAAAGTCCGATCGTACATTGATTTGTATGATCGGATCTTTGCGTCTATGGCCAGCTTAAGGGTCAGGGCACACACTCAGATTTGGGGAAATTAGTTGCCCGGCAACAAATCGCCTCTTCTTCGGGCGACTAATCTCCCCGAACTGCCTCCCGTCGGCAGTCGGCAGAGTGTGGGATGGCACACGGAGCACTTCGTTTTCCAAAGTCGCCCCACGAGGAAACTTCGGGCGACTTTGGAAAATGAAGCGAACTGAGTGCCATCTCGCCGGTGATTTACATTCTAGCCGACGGGAGGCAGTTCAGGGAGATAAGTCGCCCGAAGAAGAAGAGATTTGTTACCGTGCGACTAATTTCCCTGAATATGAGCGTGTGCCCTGACTCTAAAACTGTGATTATGCTGTTGTTTAATACAGTACCTGTTTATATTGGCACTATACTCTTATATGGGTGCATTTATTCCAATACAGATATGTCAGCAAACGGGACAAAAAACGAATGCACCGGAAATTCGACGAGGCAACGTACTTACATTCATATACTTTATATCTTGTTCCGACTTTCTCTCCAGTTCTGCAACGATCTCTCTGTGGAATTTTTTAAACTGCAAAGAGTACAAAATATGGGCATTACTCGGAATCCACTGGCATTTGGGCTTTTAAATGTCAATATTTATTTTCTTCTAAACGTAGATTATGAACTATATATCAAAAATAAAAAGAAATAAAGATAAACTGGCACTAGTCAGTATTCTGAGGGGGAATTTACTGCAAAGCCTAATAAAAGCCTGGTTATGTTACTCTGGCCTAAAGCTGGGCTTTATGGGTAATACACCAGCTGGTCAGACACCTGGCACATGGATGATCAACCATTGCCAGACCATTTGTTTGGGCTAATGGTTTCAATGTGCAGACTGGCAGCTTTTCTCACTTCTGGATTCGACTATGACCCCTCTGTGCCTCTTAGGCTGTTCCGTTGTATTAGTATAGATCCTTAGCAGGGAAACTGCTTTTTAAATTTGTTTGGCATATTGGCGCTTACTATTTTATAAACAAGCGAGGGATCAAGGACATTTGATTATGATCCGTAAGCAGTGATCCCCAACCAGTGGCTCACGAGCAACATGTTTCTCACCAACCCCTTGGATGTTGCTCCCAGCGGCCTCAAAATTCCAGGCTTGGAGGCAAGTTTTCGTTGCATAAAAACCAGTTGTACTGCCAAACAGAGCCTCCTGTAGACTGCCAGTCCATATAGGGCCTACCAAATAGCCAATCACAGCCCTTATTTAGAATCCTTCCTTCTTTCTTTTAGGTATTTTTTTTCAATGTATCTTCAAGTGAATTTTTCTTTAATACTATGGAGTTCTACACTGCATACATTTTCTTTTGACTTTGTGCTTCATTACTATGGACTTTACACGGAATTGATTATGACTGGACTTATTTTTCTGGTTTGCAATTATATGTATTACTGGAAGTATGGACTTCTGGATGACACCAACTATTCTTCATTGTGATATGAGTAAATGAGTTCTAATCACCTTAATTGTTTTCCCTATAAATTGTACCTATGCACTATGCTTGATAAAGGGGCGGAGCCCCAAAACATTGCACGTCCGCATTAAAATATTGCAAGGGTTAGACATGCAGCTATATGCCTTATGTGCCATTGTGCTTTGTCATGACCTTTTGGCACCACCATGAACTGTTTTCCATGCTTATGTTGTTCCCCAACTCTTTTTACGTTTACATCATGGGTGAAAAAGTTTGGGGACCCCTGCGATACAAGTAAGTGTAAAGAGCAAGTATAATACTGAAGGAGCCCACTAAATACAATTGGGGCAGCACTACAATTGGCTATACCACATACATAAAAAGCCATAGCAGTCACAGAAAAAATCAAGCCCTGTTCCTGTAACTTCAATATATGATATAACCTGTCAACGTTTTCACTGGAGCACCATAGGCCCCTACTATCGTTACCGGTCGATACTTACATTTTCTTCTAAGTTGTCATTCAGCTTTTTGTGAACGTTGGAAATGTCCATAAGTACATGGCCTGTAAATGAAAAGGAAAACTTCAAAAATAGAAAAAAAAACACACATGAATCTAAAGAATGTTGTTAAATCAACAATGACGGCTCTTTTAAACAAATTTCTAGTGTAAGTATTAGTCAGCTGATTCTTTATCTATGTAATAGCCATCGGCCCAATACATACATTTTAGCCCAGCATGTCCAGTAGGTAAATCAAGTGCCGATCCAGTTTGTTTGTATAATAAAGGGGTTGTTCAGTTTTGAGTTAACTTTTACTACGATGTAGCGAGTTATATGCTGAGACAATTTGCGAATGGTTTTCATTTGTGGTTGTTGAGTTATTTAGCCTTTTATTCAGCAGTTCTCCAGTTTGCAGTTTCAGCACTCTTGTAGCTAGGGCCCAACTTACCCTAGCAACCATGCACTGATTTGAATAAGAAACTGGAATATGAAAAGGAGAGGGCCTGAGTAGAAAGATGAATAATAAAAAGAAGCAATAACAACATATTTGTAGCCTTTTTTATGGGGTCAGCGAGTCAGAAGAAGGCAAATAATTCAAAAAATTATAAAATAGAAAAAATGAAGACCAATTGAAAAGTTGCTTAATAATGGCCATTATATAAATTAAAGGTGACCCTCTTAGGAGTAAAGCATATGATAGTGAACGTAATAAAGTTTTCATATACATTTGCTCGGTACATAAACACACACGTTGAGTTAAAACTAAAGTAATAAGATATTTTCATAATTTAATTAATTATTCCAAAACGTACAATTCAATCTTTAGACCTGTTTAAGCTTTATTAATATATAATTAGTCTTAACTTTGATCTCTTAGGACTATCCCAACAATAGAACACACTGAAGTGCCGTGTCCGTAAGACGCCACTTTATTTCCTACCTATACAGTCAGGATAATGCATAATAATCCAATACCTATATCTACATATGGTTTTTATAAACAGAATACTCTACTAACTACCACAGAGACACCAAATCTTCTTTCACTTCTACTTTTATCTGGGGAATGTCTACGCTGTCTTAATGAGGCAGTCGCAGGGACATAATCACTGGTTATTATTGAATTATCTGACACATGCACCCAAACAAGTCATATTAAGTCTCTATAGCTTGGCCGCGGCTTGCAGTTGAAGAAAGTTGTCAGCTAATGAATGAATATATATATATATATATATATATATATATATATATATATATATATATATATATATATATATATATATATATATATATACCCAGATGCCCAAATGCTGGTGCTGTAGGTACCACTGGGCAGAGCAGGGAGAACACAAGAGGGCATTATGCACCACTATACACATACACAATATATTGTATATTTGGCAGAAGAAACATACACAGGTTCTTTAGAATTAGATGGCCAGGGAACAGAATGTTTTCTAGAACTGTCAGAACTAGGTTTAGAACTATTTGATTTATTACAATCACAGAAAAATATGACGAACAATACAAAGGAACCCACTGGCAGAAGATAAGAAGTGAAAAATGTGGTATGTCTCTGTTTTGCAAAACCTTTCCAAGCCCAGTATCCTTCTGATCAGCCCAAACACAGCTAATGAAAGATCAAGTAAAGCTCCCCATAGACGCGACAATTCTTCTTGCCGAACGACAGATTTTAGGGAAGTCCGACCAATCCTTCGAAATTATCGTGCGGTTAGTGGTATTCGAACGATCGTACATCTTACGATTTTTCGGCCGACATCTGTCGGGAAATTGATCGGCCAGGTCAAAAAAATCTTTGTCGGCCCCAGTGCAATCTATCTATGTTTGCAGGGCCAAGCAGGCAGCTCCCCTTTGTTTTCCTGGTAAATTGGTCTTTTTAGTTGATGGTAAATTCGTACGATCGTTCTGAGAAGATCGTGGTCTCACGATCAGGATCTGATCTTTTAAAAATCTCAACATCTATGGCCAGCTTTAGTAGCTCAATTAACACTCCCACACATTTCCATCATTCCCAGGGTCAATGGTCGAACTATATTATGGGTCTGTGCAGACACTGGATGCCATCACCAATCAATATCTAACTATGGTCCAATCAGATATAGAAGCCCTGAGGTTTAGAAACAATGTGCGTGTCAGTAATCTGATTCAACAGGACTAGGATAAGCCTGCTGCTTAAAGGGATTCTGTAATGATTTTTATGATGTAGTTTGTATTTCTAAATTACACTGTAAATAATTCACTCTACAATATAAAATTTCATTCCTGAACCAGCAAGTGTATTTTGTTTTAGTTGTAACATTGTTGTGTAGGTGCATCTCAGGTCATTTTGCCTGGTCATGTGCTTTCAGAAAGAGCCAGCACTTTAGGATGGAACTGCTTTCTGACAGGCTGTTGTTTCTCCGACTCAATGTAACTGAATGTGTCACAGTGGGACCTGGATTTTACTATTGAGCGCTGTTCTTAGATCTACCAGGTAGCCGTTATCTTGTATTAGGGAGCTGCTATCTGGTTACCTTCCAATTGTTCTGCTGATGGGCTGCTGGGAGGGAAAGGGAGGGGGTGATATCACTCCAACATGCAGTGCAGCAGTAAAGAGTGACTGAAGTTTATCAGAGCACAAGTCACATGACTGGGGGCAGCTGGGAAATTGACAAAATGTCTAGCCCCATGTCAGATTTCAAAATTAAATATAACAAAATCTGTTTGCTCTTTTGAGAAACAAATTTCAGTGTAGAATTCTGCTGGAGCAGCACTATTAACTGATGTGTTTTGAAATAAAAAAAAAATTCCCATGACAGTATCCCTTTAAAGTAAAAAAATTTTTTTGGAGCCTATAAATGTCAAGTTAATGGTGTACTGTCCATTTGGCCCTACTGGGTTAGTACAGCTGCAATTCGGTTGCTGTTTTATGTAAAAGGTCATAGGGCAGTGGGGAGCTAGTTTGTGCACACCTGGGCACAGTCTGTTCAGCTGAAGGGCCTGGTCTGAAATGTGCGTACACTGTTATTTTCCTATAGGGAATGCTGGAAGGTATGTATTTGCATACACTCAATTCTGTTGCAAGCATAGACTACAAAGAGTTAAGTTACATTACACACACACACAAAGCATTACCTGGGTGCGGCCAAGGATTAAAGAAAAGAACAGACAGTTTAAAAAAAAAAAAAACAGGGTATGCTAAATCCTTGGACTGAGGGTCTGTTCCATAAGTGCCGGGATATAAACATCTTTGCCACAGCACAGACACTATAGCTGCATATGTTCACATTTGCCAAATGTTATTGTTCATTTATTATTACTTCTCTTTCTATTTAGGCCCCTTCCTTGTCATAATTCAGTCCCTAATTCAACCCACTGCCTGGTTGCTATGGTAAATTGGACCCAGCTACTGGAATTCCAAACCGCTTAATGAAAAGCAAAATAATTTAAAAATAACAAAAAAATGGTCTCTTACTCTGTAATTTAAGTTACTTTGTTCAGGTTCTTCACCTTTAAATAACTTTATATTATATGTGGTTTTTGAGTTATTTGGCTTTTTATTCAGCATCTCTCCAGTTTGCAGCATTTCAGCAATATGGTTGCCAGGGTCCAAATTACCCTAGCAACCATGCACTGATATGAATAAGACACTGGAATATGAATAGCAAAGTGCCTGACTAGAAAGATGAGTAATAAAAAGTAGCAATAACAATTAATTTGTAGCCTTACAGAGCATTTGTTTTTTTTAGATGGGGTCAGTGACTCCCATTAGGAAGCTGGAAATGAAATGTTGTCAATTTATAACATACTAAAAGTTAACTCCAGAGAGGAGTGATGTCAAATACAAGAATACTGAGCAGGTGTGCAGGAAAAGGTGGGTAGTTTACCTTTACACTGTTGTACAATGTACTGTTCTTAGAAATACTTCAATTAGTCTTTTTTAATGGGGTTTTCATTTCTCTGTGAGGCTACAATTTTATTTTTACTTATTACAGGTTTGGGACCTGTTATCCAGAATGCTCTGGGGTTTTTGGATAACAGATTTTTCTGTAATTTGGATCTTCATACCTTATATTTACTAGAAAAGCACTTAAACATTAAATAAACCCAATAGGCTGGTTTTGCTTCCAATAAGGATTAATTATATCTTAATTTGGATCAAGTACAATGTACTGTTTATTATTACAGAGAAAAAGGAAATCATTTTTAAAAAACTATTATATGGATAAAATCGAGTCTATGGGAGACGGTCATTCTGGATAACAGGTTTCCAGGAAACGAATCTCATAACTGTATTCCTAATCACTATTGAGACCCCCTTCTATTTATATTCCAGTCTCTCATTAAAACTGCTGCCTGGTTGCTAGGGTACATTACACCCTAGCTACTAACATTCCAAACCAGAGAGCTGCTGAACCAAAAAAAAAAAAAAAGCTCTGTGTCACATGGCACAGCCAACGTAAATGTTTATTTACAGATGAACTTCCCCTTTGAGAGGCCCTGAATATTAATGCACATTTAACTCGAGATGTAAAAGGTGAGTTTTCCAGGTAGCAAATGGCAGTCAATGATAGACAATGTACAATGTATAATGTACAGTCAATATGTGTCTGCCCTGCTATCTTCTCTGATTCATCCAGTTTTTATGGTTCTGCATCCCGGCAATCACCTTGTCCTGCGTCCGGGTCCTTTCTGAGCCAATAGCACATTTCTCTAAATACAGAATTAGTTAATCTACCTGCTGAGGAGTTGACTGAAAACAAGAGATCAACTAGAAGATAAAATATATTTTCAGGTGAAAGGAACGTTCATATAAGGATCTGCCATAGAGTATTTAAAGGCACGGGTCACCTTTCCATTACGTTATAGAATAGCCAAATCTAAGCAACTTCTCAATTGGTCTTCAGTATTTTTTTTTTTTATTTTTTTTATAGTTTTATCATTTGCCTTCTTCTTCTGACTCTTTGCAGCTTCCATCTAAAAAACAAATGCTCTGTAAGGCTACACAATTATTGTTATTGTTACTTTTTTTTATTGTACTTTCTATTTAGGCCCTCTTCTATTCATATACCAATGTCTTATTCAAATCAGTGCATGGTTGCTAGGTTAATTTGGAACAATAAATAAGGAGTATTGGGGAGCACCTCCCATCAAATAGAAAACAACCGATGGTGTGCAAGGTCAAATAATTAAACCAATATAGAAAAGAAAAAGAATTGACCCTAGCAACCAGATTGCAAAACTTTCAAACTGGAGAGCTGCCAAATAAAACGCCAAATAACTCAAAAACCACAAATAATAAAAAATTGAAAATGGTCTCAGAACATCACTCTCTACATCATACTGAAAGTTAATTGGGTGCATGGGGTGCTTTTGTCCAGAACAGGCAGCCCTCTTCTTGCCGCCACATTCACAGGTATTGTGTGGCACGTGACTTTAAATTGACAATTTTAGTTCACTAATTTTATTCTTAAATTGGAATAAGGAAATAAGGGTTAGATTCCCTTTCATATATGGCCAAATCAAAAATAATTATGGATTTGGGGCACTTATTTTAAACCCCTAACCCTTTACATATTTAAAGGAGAAGGAAAGGCTAAAATTAAGAAAGCTTGACCAGTAAACCCTCAAAGTAATGTTGCTCTGAGTCCTCTGTCAAAAGAAACACCACATTTCTTTCCTTCTATTGTGTACACATGGGCTTCTGTATCAGACTTCCTGTTTTCAGCATAAACCGCTTGGGTTTGAGCATGCTCAGTTTGCTTCCCCCCTCCTCTTCCTGCTGTAATCTGAGCCCAGAGCTATGAGTAAGCAGGGAGAGCTAATATTGAATGAAAAAAGGTTACCATGCTTGCACACCCTGGCTCTCCAGAAAATGAATACCTGGTGCTCGGTGAAGGAGGCCTCGGCAACCTCAAATTTCATAAGTGGGAAGAATTTCACTGGCACTCAGGTTCAATTCAAGCAGGTGCAAGCCCTTGCTGAGTTTATTTTGCGAAGGTGCAACATTTCAGGGCAAACCCCTTTGTCAAGCATACAAATTAGGGATGCACCGAATCCAGGATTCGGTTCGGGATTCGGCTATTTTTAACAGAATTTGGATTCAGCTGAATCCTTCTGCCCGGCCGAACCAAATCCGAATCCTAATTTGCATATGCAAATTAGGGACTGGGAGGGAAATCGCAGGACTTTTTGTCACAAAACAAGGAAGTAAAAAGTGTTTTCCCTTTCCCACACCTAATTTACATATGCAAATTAGGATTCGGTTCGGTATTCATCAATCTTTCTAGCAGGATTCGGGGGTTCGGCCGAATGCAAAATAGTGGAGTCGTTGAATCCCTAATACAAATCACAATGTGCATGAGCTATTTAACACCAACGAAGCAAGGATTTGATAAAAAGAGAATTTTACTGCAGAGGGAATGTTACTGGATCTGGAAATTGCAGTCCAGACATCCCAAAGGGCTAAACAAAGAATTTAATATGTAACTTTGTGTGAGAATTGTTTTGTACATATTTTTTACAGATAACCGAGCAACCTGAATATGCCACAGGGACAGATACTGATCCTAACTTCCTCTCCCCATTCGTGTAGGGTAAGATAGTATCTTTATAAATGGATTGTTACAATGTAATAATCATGTTTGCTACCCAGTTTTTATGCTATACTGTAACATTTTTAGATTTTTCCTTGCTCTTCTATTTTCTGGGTTGATGGACACTTGTCTGGTTTGTGACACATACCCTGGGTATACTTTGGACAATTCTATGGACTTCTTTTTGGGCATTCAATTATTAGGATAAGGGGTTGTTTTTTGCAGCACTGTTTTTTGGTAAAAATGTTTTTTTTGGATTTTGCCTACTAGTATGGACTTTCATAAACAGACCAATTGAAAATAAAACTTTGGTTACTGGACTGTAAATGGTTAATTAGGAGTAGACTAATTATGCTAATTGATGTGTCACGTGGTGGTGTTAAATAGCTCACGCACATTGTGATTTGTATGCTTGACAAAGGGGTTTGCCCCGAAACGTTGCACCTGAGCAAAATAAACTCAGCAAGGGCTTGTACTTGCTTGAATTGAATTGAACCCGAGTGCCAGTGAAATTCTTCCAACACCAAGCTAATATGGCAGCTGCTATCCTAAACAAACAGAGTTTCTAGAGCTGTTTACTCAGGTATGGTAAAACATTCTGCAGAATATTGGCAAAAACTGCTTTGGTAGCTTTCCTTCTCCTTTAAAGGCAAACTAAAGATTAAGCACTGAGGGGGGCCAATAACCAGAGAGGTATATCACTAATCTTGTAGACGGATGCGTTGCATATCTTGTATAAGAAAAAGCCTGATGCAAATTTGTATCTATGTCAGGGGTGTCCAACCTTTTGGCTTCTCTGGGCCACATTGGTAAAAGAAAAATAGTTTGGGGCCAAACACGAAATACACAAACACTTTTGATGTGTAAAATTAAAGAAAATGCACAGAAAAGAACTACAATACCAGTTGGATAACCAGATGGAGCTATCATTGGAATATGGGACACCTGGATATCAAACAGACTTATTATTATATTATTATTACTAACTGGGCAATGGGCGGAGTCCCCCATCCTCCCTACTCCATAGGTCACCCCATTGTTACAACCTACAGGCATAGTAAGCCTGTTCCTAACAAGACGACAGACTGAGGTGGTTAATGTGTCTGGACTTAGAGAGCACAAAGTGTTTCTTTCTTTCTTTTTTTCCCCTTCTCTTCCTTTTCTCTCTCCTTCAAGCTGGGCCGCATTCATATCCACCCTCGGGCCGCAGGTTGGGCACCCCTGACCTATGTGGTTAATGTATGCCTAAAAAGAAGTTTTGAACACATCCAGCACAATTACTAAATGTTTTGCTGGAAATATGATCCTGTAGTGATATTTACAGCATACATGTATCCTTGCACAACATGCTTCCTAGCAGAGGTACAAAAGGAACGCACAACTCCGCACAGAGGGTGAGAGCGGCTAAACAAACCCAATCTAATTATAGGCCGAACGCCTTTTATTAAAGGCATAGCATGGGGAGGGCGGGGGTTAGTTACCACAAACAAAGCCTGGAACTGGAAGTAAGAAATGATTGATACGGTTGGTGTGCTGAAAGCAATTGTTAGTGACGGTCTGCTGCGTGAAAACATAATCTGCCCTTTATCCCTTATATTGCTGCTACTGACATCTTGCTTATTTGTGTGGCTTGTTACATTGTACAGTGTGTAACTTCTTTTTTTGTGTGCCTGCAGCTGCACATGACTTTTCTCTGGTATTCAGCTGAATGGAAAAGGCTGGATAATGGCCACAATCCGGAAAGACTTGCCTCGCAGCAGGATTCCTGTTACAGCCCTTGTTAAGCCCTTTGTTGGCTTGTGCTATGGAAGAACTGACAGGCTTTGATGGACAATCCCTTACTCAACATTGTTATTTATTATGATTATTATTCAAATACTGTTACTAATGTGCTGCCCATAGACATAGAAAACCACTATCTAGAGGTCGTAAAACAATGATATACAGGTATGGGAGCTGTTATCCAGGGATATGGGGCTTTCTAGATAAGGGGTCTTTCTCTAATTTAGATCTCCATACCTTAAGCCTGCTAAAAAATAATTTAAACATTAAATAAAGCCAATAGGCTTGTTTTGCTTCCAATAAGGATTAATTGTATCTAAGTTTGGCTCAAGTACAAAGCACTGTATTATTATTACAGTGGAAATAATGTGTAAAAATGTGTATTATTTAGATAAAATAATCCATGATCCAGAGCTTTCTGGATAATGGATCCCCTACCTGTATTTCAGATTAGGCAAACCAAATGGTGGCTCCTGCTCATATTTAATAGAATATTTATTCAGGGAATGAATGTTTTGTGTACAGGATGCTTGGGACTTGAGGTTTTAGGATAACAGATCTTTCTATAATGTGGATCTGCATACCTTAAGTCTACTAGAAAGTCATTTAAATATTTAATTAAACCCAATAGGCTGGTTTTGCTTCCAATAAGGATTAATTATATCTTAGTTTGGATCAAGTACAAGGTGTTGTTTTATTATTACAGAGAAAAGGTAAATAATGTTTAAAAATGTGTATTATTTGGATAAGATTGAGTCTATGGGAGACAGCCTTCCTGTAATTCGGAGCTTTCTGGATAACGGATCCCATACATGTTCTTGTACCCAGTCTGACTCCGAATAGCTGAGCACTAATGTCCAGTAGACAGCTGGAGTACTATCATCTGGCAGGCAACTTAAAAGATATCCCAGCCCTGACATGACATCTCAGCTTTAGTCATACTACTGCGTAACCTTGTCATTGTAAACAATGGAAACACTTCTCAATGTCTGTAATGAGTTAATAATACCGGAGAAACGAGGAGTGTTTACTATGAGGCAATGAATTTGATTTTGAAACCAGTGTCGCACCCTGTGACGTTAGCATTAGTGTTCCCAGCAGCACGGCTTGCTCCTCCAGATTCCCCCAGTCCTATCTGTCATTCACCTATGCAGGTTATGCTGGAGTGTTAAAGGGTATATAAACTCCCAATAACATTTTGCCTAATAAAAGAAAATGGAATTCTAACCAATTTCCCAATGTATATTCATTGTAGATGGTTTTAAAGTTGTTTGCAAACGGCAACTGAAAAACAATATTTTATTTTTCTGCATTGCTGGTTCTGTCCCTTGAAACAATGTAGAGGCCTTTCTGGCTTTTTCACAGGTCGGTTAATCATCTGGCTTCTGCAACAAAAGTTAGGGAGACTCGGGGAGAGGATCAAAAGAAACAGGCAGCTATTGCTTGTAACACTAAGGATTTGGCCTTTTTCAGCAGGATTCGGACGAATCCTTCTGGCCAGCCGAACGGAATCCTAATTTGCATATGCAAATTAGGGGAGATTAGGGGCGGGGCGGGAAATCTGACTTTTTGTCACAAAACAAGGAAGTAAAAAATGTTTTCCCCTTCCCATCCCTAACTTGTACATGCAAATTAGAATTCGGATTGGTATTTGGCAGAATCTTTCACAAAGGATTCGGCTGAATGCAAAATAGTGGATTCGGTTCATCCATAATATTAACAAATACATTTAAAACCATTCTTTATTAATTCTAGTTGCCAAGAATTACATATTTATCAAGGGACGAATTTCGAATTGAAAAAAACTTCGAAATTCGAATTCAAAAAGACAAACCGAAATGAAGTCTAATCTTTTTTTAGTCTAATAGATCCATTTTCGATCAAATAGGCCCGTATTCGGCCGAATTCGAATCGTACGAATCGAAGGAATAGCGCATTCAATCGAATTCGATTCAAAGTTTTTCCTCAAAAAAACTTAGATTTTTTTGAAGTCCACCAATTGACTCCAAATAGATTCTAGGAGGTCCCCCATAGGCTAAAACAGCAATTTGGCAGGTTTTAGATGGCGAATGGTCGAAGTCGAATTTTTATAGACATGATAAATTTCAATATTCAAATTTTTTTCAAATTCGAATCGAATTTGGACTATTCCCTAGTCAAAGTACACAAAAAATAGCTCAAATTCGATTTTTTTTCATTTGAAAATTCAACTTGACGAAGTTCCTAAACCGGACTGTTTTGTCAACCTGACTGTCCCTTCTCAACATATCAGTTAGATTTTCTAATGCTAACCGACTATTGAAGCTCAAATATGGCAGCCCCTTCATAGAGGAACATGGGGATCAGATGTGTAATATAAAATCATCTGCAAATACTTGTATGGCAAAATTAGATTGCATGCAAAGACAATGTTATTATATATGTTAAAAAAGGTTTAATTTCTGGTGTCAGTATCTCTTTAACACCCACTTTTTTAAAAGATCTTATGGGGCTTTTTGGAATCCAGACTCGGGCAAGCAAACACAGAGGCTTAATAAAAGCTTTTATTTTGGCAAGGTAACACCCTCTATAATTTGTAAATAATGAAAATATCCATTCAGGATACCGGCAGGTAAAAGTATCGCTGTGCCTTGGGTTTCTGTAGCAACCTATGAACAGGCCGATTTCTTGTAATGGCTACTCTCAAGGTTTGCCCTTCATCCCTGTTCAGGGCTGCTCAAGTGTGCAATAAAAGCAAATTGTCTTTCCGCACCACGAACCACGAGGACAGAATTAACTGTAAATTATCACCAGCCCAAATATTTAAGCACTAAAATAAATAAGGTTTTTTTTAAGGTCAAGATCTGTAAATGAACCATGGCCATGGATTGCTAAAAATATATATGTATAGGTAGGGACCTATTATCCAGAATGCTCGGGACCTTAGTTTTTCTGGATAAGGGATCTTTATGTAATTTGGATCTCCATACAAGAAGTCTACTTAAAATTAATTTAAACATGAAATAAACCCAATAGGATTGTTTTGCCTCCATTACAGATTAATTATATCGTAGCTGGGATCAGGTATAACGTACTGTTTTATTTTTACGGAGAAAAAGAAACATTTAAAGAATTTTATTAAATGGGAGGTGGCCTTCCCCTAATTGGAGCGTTCTGGATAACAGGTTTCTGGATAACGGATCCCATACTTGTATGTAGCCATATTTTAATTGGATGAGGGATCGGTTAAATCAGAGGTCTTGATATTTTAAGCCCCACACCTTTCAGTGCCAACATTACAACATACAGATACATGAAAATATTTTATTTATTTTATTATAATACACAAAAGCCATGAATATCCTGTAAATTATATCCTTATAAACGGTGAGTAGTGATGTCATCAGTTATAAACGGTGAGTAGTGATGTCATTTCTGTCACATGACTCACTAAAATTTGTGTATTATAATAAATAAAGTACCCCCAGTTGTAAAATATGAGGATATTAGAAGTTACCTCGGAGTTCCATGACCTGTATAAAAACACTCGGCCTTCGGCCTCGTGTTTTTATATGGTCATGAAACTCCTCGGTAACTAATAATATCCTTATATTTTACAAGAGGGGGTACTTTATTCACTATATATCTGCTACAGTTGCAAATATACCTCAAATCTCACCCTAATGATCCTTAGCAAATTGCACACAGGTGTTTTAAAGGGCCTGTTCACCTTTAGATTAAAGGGGAACTCCTGCTTCCAAACAAAAATTTGATAAAGAGGCCCACATAACACAGAAACCCCTAATATATCCATCACCGTTACCTGTTTCTTCAAAAAGTATGAATAAATGCCATTTTCTATGCTGAAACCCAGCTGTTTAACAGTTCTTCTCTTCCTGCATCATTTAAAATCCTGGCAGGGAAGGAGGGACTAAACACTGATGTTACAAATTGTAACAACCTCTCCACAGCTTACAGACATCATGCAGGAACTACATAACCCACAATGCATTGCACTGTGATGTTCCTTTCCTTATTGAAATCACGTGTGCAGGGAATTGTGGGGTTTGGAGGATGCAGGATGAGGACAGATGGCTGTTGATACAAAGTAACAGTAGTCTGCCAGCTCAGCAAAGTAGTCAGACAGATCAGCAGGAGAGCAGATGGCTAGGCTTAGGGAACTGTTCTATACCATTAAAAATCATAAAAAAAAAAGAAAATCATTGAAATTATGTTTACTTTTTAAAAGGTTTACGTTATGTTTCTGTGGAGTTCCCCTTTAACTTTTAGTATGATGTAGAGACTGATATTCTAGGACGATCTGCAATTGGTTTTCATTTTTTTATTTGTTGTTTTTAATACTAGTTTTCCAGTTTGCAATTTCATTAGTCTGGATGAATATAATCAAAAGTTGCAATAACAATACATTTGTAGCTTTACATTTGTTTTTTTTTCAGATCAGTGACCCCTATTTGAAAGTTGAAAAGAGTCAGAAGAAGGCAAATAATTAAAAAAAACTATAAAAATAAATCATGAAGACCAATTGAAAAGTTCTTTAGAATTAGCAATTCTATAACATACTAAAAGTTAATGTACAGGTGAAACACCCCTTAAAAAACAGCCGCTGCCCTTCGGCAGTAGGGTTGCCACATTTTATGAAAGAAAAATACCAGCCTTCTGATATTTTTATGTTTTTTTCCTATAAATAACGTTGACTTCAACAACATGGCTTCCCCTGGAGGGGCAGCAGCAAGCAAACACCCCATGTGCAATGGTGCTAAGGCACTTGTGCTATCATTCATACAAATGTACAAATAGGAGTATTTTGTAGTCAACAGTCCTGCTCCAGATCTCACTATAACTGTCCTTTAAACTAGACCCTCCAGCCATCACTCCAGATACCCCACGGGGGGGCCCCAACCTACAGCTTGGGAACCTCTAAGTTAAATCATTTCCCCTTCTGGTCAAAAGGCGTCCGATGTTTACTGCACTCATCCACAAGAAGTCATATGTGATTATTATGGTTGCATTAGTAGTTTATGGGTCATTAAACATTTAAATAGACATTCTACTCCCTTCTTTTGTACAATGCTGGGACTTTGTTCATCAATAAATACGGTATGTTAAAAAGCTGCACAGGTGGGAGCTTGATTTATGTAAATATGTAGACTGCTCAAATCCGAATATGCAAATGATGGTGTGGATTTGGTTCTTTTGTGGAAGGGATCCCACATTCCAACACTGGGTGTGGAGATGTCACAGAGAAAATGACAATTGTGATAACCATAGAAAGACACACTGACTATATCCTTTATTTATTGGATGTTTCCAGCACTAAGCCTATAGTTCAGATTTCCCTCTGGTATCCCTGGTTTTATGCTGATGATTATATCAGGCAACACAAAGTACAGGATCAAAGGCAAAGGGAGGGGATCAGTAAGGAGTTTATAGCTTTTGGATGGAAGGAAACGTTTTCATTGTCAGCAACAACCAGGAAGAAAACCCATGAAAAAAACCCCACAAAGCTATTGTTTGGGGCATGTGCTGCAGACAGCCTTAAGGTGGCCATACACGGATAGATCCGCTCGTTTGGCGATGTCGCCAAACGAGCGGATCTCCCTCCGATATGCCCACCTTGAGGTAGGCAATATCGGGCTGATCCGATCGTGGGCCCTAGGGCCCAACGATCGGATCCTAGCGTTCGCAAAACGGGCGGTCGGATCGCGGGACCGCATCAACGAACAGATGCGGCCGCGATCCGACGGGATTTTTAACCCCATCCGATCGAGATCTGGCCGACTTTCGGCCAGATCTCGATCGGGGAAGCCCGTCGGGGGCCCCCATACACGGGCCAATAAGCTGCCGACACGGTCTGTCGGCAGCTTTTATCGGCCCGTGTATGGCCACCTTTAGGGTTAGGGTAAAGCTCCACAAGCGTTTTTTGTCGGTTCGGCAACCACTGACAAAACGCCCTGCAACAAGTCGGATGGAGTTGCACGCGTGAAGATATAAATGGACTGAACGAAAAGTCGGCGTTAACTACTACACGGTCCGACTGTTGGATGAAGACGATGCTTTCTGCGTCCACATCCGACAGTCGTGTCCGATGTAGTGTGGTTGTTACCACCAACTTTTCATTCAGTCCAATTATATCTTCACGTGTGCGACTCCATCCGACTTGTCACAAGCGTTTTGTCGGTGGGCGTCGTTGTCATGGAGCTCTACCCTTAATTAGCGGCAATATATGTATATTAGTATATAATCTGCGAACCCTGCTAAAGCAATCATCCCAGTATTATTTTATCGCGAGGCTTGCTTCCCAAGGCTACGGCTGTCCAACTGGAAACCTAAGGGGGTGAATGTGGCACCAAAAAATGGTTTATTGACATTCAGTCTACCCTAGCAATCATTGACGGATTTAAATAAGGAGACTGGAATATGAATAGGAGAGGCCTGAATAGAAAAAGGAGTAATAAGAAGAAAGAATAAAGACCCATTGAAAAGCTGCTTAGAATTAGCCATTCTATAGCATATTAAAAGTTAAAAGATGAACCACCCCTTTAAACAGACAGACACTTCTGTAGGTCTCTCCATGTGTATAGAACTGCTCTGCATGTTAATCAATAAAGGCACATAATACTTTTTCGTGCAATACCATTAGTAAGTGTGCCTACAAAGGATGCACAGATGAAGTTGGCTCAGATAAGAAGAGGGGCTGATCATGGTTCTAGTCTTGTTTACTGTTGTTCTGTAATCCAGCCCAGCCTGATTACTTCTCTGTAATAGCTTCCTCTCCTGCTGTGACTAAATGTTCCCACATGGTTTTGGGAAATAAAAGCAAATTGTATGTCCTCAACATGTACAGAGGCTACTATATTCCTTGTGTTAGCGACTGTGTGAGAGAGAGTTGAAGGGTAAAGTACACCGAGGTCAACTGCCTGGTCATTCTAGTGATTATAACCCGATAAACCATTACTTTTCCATGGGTATCGGTAATAAGGATGGACTGAATCCAGAATTCGGTTCAGTATTTGGCCTCTTTCAGCAGAATTCAGATTCGGGCAAATCCAAGTGCCTGGCCGAACCAAATTCAAAAAAATCACACGACGTTTCGTCACACAAACAAGGAAGACAACATTTTTTTAACCGTGCGGTTCTCTTTCCTCCTTCTTTCCATATGCAAAAAGAGTTCGGATTAGGTTCAGTGTTTGGCCAAATATTTAACAAAGGATTCAGTATTTGGCTGAATCCTAAAATAGTGGATTCGGTGCATCCCTAATCAGTAGCGAGCATGAGTTGTAGTACAACAATTAAGCACTGGGTCCTACTGCTCTACCCATTCACTTCTCCCCCCTGGTATAGGTAAAGTTGGAGCATGAGGTGGGACTTTGCAAAAAAAAAAAAACAACCTGCAACATCCTTATTTGTGAGACAAAAAGTCTTGATTTTAGGGATTCTGATTTGGGTTGGTCAGGCACTTGTATTCAAAATCTTCTGAAAAATACAGTCACAAACCAACTCCTGCTTTCAGTGTATCCCTAATTTGGGCATCAGGGATCCTTTACAGCTGTACAGGTATGAGATCCGTAATCCGGATACCCATTATCCGGATTATGGAAAGGCCGTCTCACACCGACTCAATTTTATCCAAATAATTCACTTTTTTTTTTTAAAAAAGGATTTCCTTTCTCTCTGTAATAATAAACAGTACCTTGTACTTGACCCCAACTAAGATATAATTAATCCTTATTGGAATGAAAACCAGGCTAATGGGTTTATTTAATATTTACATGATTTTCTAGTAGACCTAAGGTATGAAGATCCAAGTTACGGAAAGAACCCTTATCCCGAGCAGGCCTGAGTATAATATGTAGTGCACTGTACAGGCCTGGCTGTACAGACTACCCGTATATACTCGAGTATAAGCCGATCCGAGTATAAGCCGAGTTACCTAATTTTACCTACGAAAACTGGGAAAACTTATTGACTCTAGTATAAGCCTAGACACAACTACAGCCCTGTCTCCCAGCAGCGCACCTTCCGCCAAAGAGACTCCCCCAGCGATCGACCGGACTTCTTTGCAAAGTTGATGGTGACAGAGAATTGTGCAGAGAGTGCTGTGTGTCATAAAACCATCACTGATCTTTCGTATAACCAACAGATGGCGCTGTGTGATATTGCCATCACTGTTAATCCTTTATTCAACCAACAGATGGCGCTGTGTGATATTGCAGTTACTGTTATTCTTTGATATAACCAACAGATGGCGCTGTGTGATATTGCAGTCACTGTTATTCTTTGATACAACCAACAGATGGTGCTGTGTGATATTGCCGTTACTGTTATTCTTTGATATAACCAACAGATGGCGCTGTGTGATATTGCAGTCACTGTTATTCTTTGATATAACCAACAGATGGCGCTGTGTGATATTGCAGTCACTGTTATTCTTTGATACAACCAACAGATGGCGCTGTGTGATATTGCAGTCACTGTTATTCTTTGATACAACCAACAGATGGCGCTGTGTGATATTGCAGTCACTGTTATTCTTTGATACAACCAACAGATGGCGCTGTGTGATATTGCAGTCACTGTTATTCTTTGATACAACCAACAGATGGCGCTGTGTGATATTGCAGTCACTGTTATTCTTTGATATAACCAACAGAGGGCGCACTGTTATTCTGTCATAAAACCAACAGAGGGCATTGTGGGATATTGCAGTCTCTCCCCAAGTGAACTGTTGGTATAGGAATGATTAAAAGTGACTGCAATCTCGGCTACTGCCCGCTGACCCGAGTATAAGCCGAGGTAGACTTTTTCCAGCACATTTTGGATGCTGAAAAACTCGGCTTATACTCGAGTATATACGGTATATATGATGTAGCTCCGGAGAAAAGGTAGGCAGAGTATAGTATTTAGAAGTTAAGCAAATCTTCAGTCCATCCTGCAACCAGTCAGTACTCCTGTGCATCTACTCCTCTGAGATCCTTTAACAGCATTCTAGGAGACGGGGCTGCATACAGTATCCGAGTAGAATATCTCAGCAAGGACTATGTTTGGCATAGGTAATCTTTGACCTTCCAGATATAGAAGGAGAGATAACAAAAGGCTGTGTCTTAGAATCGAATGATCATTTACTCAAGTTACCCTTGTTCTGCCGGGGAAACTCATGAGAGCCGCACTTGGAAACGTATGTGTTAGGGCTATAAACATTGCTGTTATGGTGTAAACAAGTCATTGCCTGAGTGGATTATACAGCTAATGACATCTAGTGAATGGGAGCAAAAAGCCAGTTAGAAATCAGAAGTCATATTTATAAACCTTCCATTAGAAAATATCTTGGAAGGTTAAGACCTATAAAATGCTATCAGTTTTAGGATGGTAAAACTCAAACCCCTCCAGATGTTTGCTTGCTACAGTTCCCTGCATCCTTTTAATAACTCACTCCAGTCAGAGCTTTGGCATCCAAAGAAAGGACCATTGTAGGGCAGATTAATTCATTTACAGCTATGGGATCCGTAAAAAGAAAACCCGCTATCCAAAAAGCTCTGAATTATGGGAAGACCATCTCCCATAGACTCCATTATAATCAAATAATTAAAATTTTAAAAAATCATTTCCTTTTTCTCTGTAATAATAAAACAGTACCTTGTACTTGATCCAAACTAAGATATAATTAATTCTTACAGAATGCAAAACAATCCTATTGGGTTTAATTTATGTTTAAATGATATTGTATTAGACTAAATAGAACACCAAAAAATTTAATTGTTTTAATGGAATGACAATAAACTGTATTGCATGGGTAAAAGCTGTGTGTTTGCTTCAGAAAGACTACTATAGTTTCTATAAACAAGCTGCTGTGTAGCCATGGGGGCAGCCATTCAAGCACAGGATACACAGTAGATAACAGAATTTTTGAAGAATCCCATTGTATACTACAGAGATTATCGGTCGGTACATTATACGCATGGCACACCTTTTAAAAGACATCTAATTACACGTAAATGTAGCTTGGTAAATGGATGGCAAATTCTTCACGGAAGGAATTGCCATTCAACAGTAAGGTTTAGGAACTTCAAGTACTAATTAATTACAAAAACAGACCTATCAATGAAAAACGATCAACATGAGCTATAGGTAACTTTTAATGTACAATAATATTTTTTAGTGTCAGTATCACTTTAAGGCAGAGGACTAGAGATGTCCTTTAAAGGAACAGCTCATTGTACAAATAAAAACTGGGTAAATGGATAGGCTGTACAAAATAAAAAAAATTCTGATCTAGTTAGCTAGCCAAAAATGTAATGTATAAAGGCTGGAGTGACTGGATGTGTAACATAATAGCCAAAACACAACTTCCTGATTTTTAGTTCTCTAACTAGGAGTTAGTCAGCGACTACAAGGGGGAGCAACATGGGACATAACTGTTCAGTAAGTTTGCGATTGATCCTCAGCATGCAGCTCAGATTCAAAAGCAAACATTTATGAGGCATGTGCCCCCCCCCCTCAAGTCACTGATTGGTTGCTGCCTGGTAACCAATCAGTGGAAACCAAGAGAGCTACAAAGCAGGAAGTAGTGTTGTAGCTATTATGTTACCCATCCAGTCACTCAAGAGTCAAGAGTGAGTTTATTGTCATTTCATCCATACACGTTTGTACAGTACACAGTGAAACAAAACAACGTTCCTCTAGGACCATGGTGCTACACAACACAATATAGTGTACCGGACAACAGACAAAATGTGCAAGTGCAAAATTATGCAACTCCTGCAAAACAGGACAGCATAGTGCAGGGACAGGACAAGACAGGTATAGGATCCCTTATCCGGAAACCTGATATCCAGAAAGCTCCGAATAACGGAATGACTGTCTCCCATAGATTCCATTTTATCCAAATAATACAAATTTTTAAAAATGGTTACCTTTTTCTCTGTAATAATAAAACAGTAGCTTGTACTTGATCCCAACTAAGATATAATTCATCCTTATTGGAAGCAAAACCAGCCTATTGGGTTTAATGTTTAAATGAATTTCTAGTAGACTTAAGGCATGAAGACCCAAATTACGGAAAGATCTGTTATCTGGAAAACCCCAGGTGCCGACATTCTGGATAACAGGTCCCATACCTGTAATATGTTAAGTAAATAATGCTAAACGTCAGACATGATGGGTGTATCATTGTGACATGACAGTAGCAAGAAAATGATAAAGAACATGACAAAGTGCAGATGTGATCATAGGGAACAGCTGTATCCAATGGTTATTCATCCATACAATGGCGTACAGTGGCTGTGTAACATTGTGGTATATAGTAAGGTCAGATGGAGTGTGAGTGTGAGAGAGATCTGTCCAGTCCCTGAGTATTCAGGAGCCTTATGGCTTGGGGGAAGAAACTGTTACACAGTCTGGTAGTGAGGGCCCTAATGCTTCCGTACCTTTTTCCAGATGGCAGGAGTGTGAACAGTGAGTGTGAGGGGTGTGTTGGATCAGCCACAATGCTGGTGGCTTTACGGCTGCAGGGAGTGGTGTAAATGTCCGTGATGGAAGTAAGAGAGACACCTATGATCTTCTCTGCTGTCTTCACTATCCTCTGTAGGGTCTTGCGCTCCATGACAGTGCAGTTCCCAGCCCAGACAGTGATACAGCTGCTCAGGATGCTCTCGATAGTCCCTCTGTAGAAGGTTTTGAGTATGGATGGTGGGAGATGGGATTTCCTCAGCTTGCGCAGGAAGAAGAGGCGCTGTTGGGCTTTCTTGGCTAAGTAGCTGGTGTTGTGGGACCAGCCTTTATATATTACATTTTTGGATAACTAACTATATTAGAAACATTTATTATTTTGCACATAAAGTCTATTTACCCAGTTTTTATCTTTACCCTGAAAAATTCCTTTAAGGCAAAAGACAGGGAGTGATATATGTACAGCAGGAACATCGCAAAATGAAGATAGGGGATTGGAGTTATAGATTTTTCTTGTTCCTGATTGAAATAGGATCCCTCACCTGTCCTGTATTTAGCAGCCAGGGCATTTACATGGACACTAACAACTGATAAAGGCTTGGGAAAGCATTCTCAGTATCATGTTGCTTCAGTGTCTCAAGGAATCTGGAATGTATCGTTTTGTTTTTCAATGATACATATGCTCTGTCCCTAAAACATCTGAAATAAATGAATAAACAAGGCAAATGGTTCCAGGAACCTTGGGACTCTACTAACTGCATCACATTGGAACTGAAGACAGACCCTCCACACACCCCCCGTGGCAATTCCCCAGCCTCCTGCCCTTCCCAGGATTGCCAGAAGAGATGTACGGATCACTTGGAATTAAATACTGAAGCCGCAGATCTGTATCAAACAATCAAACGTGCACATTGAGGTCTGCTCATAACCATTTGCAGCTATGGAAAAAAATGTCATGGAAAAACCAGTTCAACAAGTTGGGTTTCCAACTTCCATAGTAACCAATGGATAGAACAGATGTCAGCAGCTAAATAATTACTGTATCATCCAAACTGGCCTAGTAAACAGGATACACAGGGTAAACAAAAACACTTTGCTCCAATATGGGAAAATGTATTTAATTATATTTGCATGGATATCCATAACAGTCTTAAAAAAAAAAAAGCTTACAATATTTTTGTTTAAAGGGGCAGTGAATAGGGCTTGTGCTGAATATACTTTTTGCCTATTGTTTTAAACAAGAAAATATGTATAGTATATGCTATCTCTTGCATTAAACAGTGGAGAAAATGAATGCAAATTCACATTCTACTGCCTTTTTTAGGCGCATATTACCAGTCCAATGAGAAGCCCTCTGTATAACGAACATATTCATTATTCACAATGGCTACAACTAGTGGGAAGGGCTTGTTTATACACAGGGGTTCTCAGTGGGCTAGTAATTTGCTCGCATGGACAGAACAAACAATGTGACTGTTTTTGCCTTGCTAATTGCAAGAAATAATAAAAAACAGATATAGCACAAGTAAATCAATAGGTAAAAGTAGTGTTTAGCACAAGCCCTATCCATTGAACTAATTTTTAAATAAGGGGAATAATACCCTTCTTGTTCTCAACCAATTTCTTTTGCACTCTTTAGTACATAATGGCTGGGGGAAAACAGACCGGGAGATTATTCAGAGATGAAGAAAGTTTGTAGAGAATAAGAAGAAAATCCGTTACACACACAGAATATTCCTAGAGGAGTTGGTATGGGTTGTATTACTTAATCAGCACTTGACTATCCAAATCCAGTATTATTCAAAAACAATTTAAATGTACTATCTTTTTCTAAATGCTAATTTTTTTTTATCAGATTTCCAAGTAGCCCCTGCTGTTTTTCTCTGCTTCCATTTGCTAATTTCTCCACACCAGTAAATGGCAAAACATCTCCATCTCGTTTAATGCTCCAACACAAACTAAGTGGGTTATTTATCAAAGGTCAAATTTTAGAGCAGTGAGCTATTTTAGAAGAACTCACAACTCAAGTGGTTTGTAATTTAAGAAAAAAACTTGAATGGAAAAAACTCGAAGCAGCGAGTTCGGGGTCTATAACCCGAAAACTCAAGTTAATCGAGTTTTACCCTTGAACCAAGGCTAATGGTTCAAGGGAGCTCTGCCATTGATTTTTACATGACCTCGACAGGTTTTAGATGGTGTATTTGAACTATTTTCAGGGTCAGTGGGTATAATAAATCTTGAAAAAAATTTTTTTACACCAAAACATCGATTTTTGACTCAAAAAATACCCTCCAAAATTTTTTCATGGAAAACACAACTCATCATCAAATAACCCCCTAAAAGTTGCTCTTCCTGCTTTGTATGGCTGATCCTGCAATGACCTCTCTATACAAGTTAACAGCTCCTGCAGTGCAGAGTTAAGCCTTGCCTAAATATTAAGCCCTCCCCATTTATTTGGCTGCATATTTTTCCATAGGATTCACTCCCTTAAATTACAGATACAACTACAACCCCTAAAGCACACAGGGAGGGAAATAAGGGCACGCTACACCCAAACTAATCTTATCACAAAAGGTAATGCTGTTCCAAATATCCTGGAGGATTATACCACCAACTCTTTAACCAAAGGCAGGATATTAAATGAGTGCCTCACCTTTAAAGGAAAACTATACCCCCAAAATGAATACTTAAGCAACAGATAGTTTATATCAAATTGAATGACATATTAAAGAATCTTACCAAAATGGAATATATATTTACATAAATATTGCCCTTTTACATCTCTTGCCTTGAACCACCATTTCGTGACTCTATCTGTGCTGCCTCAGAGATCACCTGACCAGAAATACTACAACACTAACTGTAACAGGAAGAAGTGAGGAAGCAAAAGGCACAACTCTGTCTGTTAATTGGCTCATGTGACCTTACATGTGGTTTGTATGTGTGCACAGTGAATCGTACGATCTCAGGGGGCGGCCCTTATTTTTTAAAATGGCAATTTTCTATTTATGATTACCCAATGGCACATACTACTAAAAAAGTATATTATTATGATAATGGTTCATTTACATGAAGCAGGGTTTTACACATGAGCTGTTTTACTCAGTATCTTTTAATAGAGACCTACATTGTTTGGGGGGTATAGTTTTCCTTTAAGTTAACCAAGTTAGTCAATTCTAAGCAACATTTTAATAGGCCTACATAATTTATTTGCTATAGTTTCTGAATGATTTTCCTTCTTCTGACTCTTTCCAGATTCCAAATGGGGAGGGGTCTCTGGTCCCATCTTAAAACAAATGCTCTGTAAGGTTACACATTTATTGTTATTGTTACTTTGTATTACTCCTTGTTTGATTCAGGCATCTCCTATTCATATTCCAGTCTCTAATCCAAATCAGTACATGGTTGCTAGGGTAATTTGGACCCTAGCAACCGGATTGCTGAAACTACAAGCTAAAGAGCTGCTGCATAAAAAGCTAAATAACTCAAAATCCACAAATAAAAGAAAATAAAAAACAATTGCAAATTGTCTCAGTATCACTCTACTAAATGTTCACTCAAATGTGAACAACCCCTTTAAAATAGTTCTCCTACTTCCTCGTTGCCTTTGTTTCCAGAAGCTATAAATTGCATGAAGCCCTACCTTCAGAGGCATTTAATATTAAAACCTCTGTTTCAAATGACTTCACTTTATAACCGCAGATTTGAATACAAAACAAAAGTAAAAAGGGAAGAAAGCCTGTAGTTGAACAAATAAAACTGTACATTCTCTATTTACCAGAATTACATATAGCCGTATAAACATTTACACAGTATTTTACACACTGAATTTTACCCACGCCTGATAACGTTCAAAAGGAGAAAAATAAATCAAGTGATCTGGATTCTAATAGTATATGCAAATAGAACAAACAGGAACAAAGGGAGTATTTTGCAGAAAAGTAAATCAAAAAGTACTAAAAAGTACAAAAATGTTTATTAGGACATAATGGAAAAAGGCCTTACGTGTTTCGTGCCTATTAGGGCACTTACTAATGGACTGGGGTGAACTGTGAGTATATACTCGTCTCCATATTTCATTGTCTTAAACTATTTATATTCAACCTATAGTGGTAGTGCTCATACTGGCTTTAGGCAACCTTTGTTATAGTATTTTGCTAACCTTTAACCACGTAACGGCTTAGGGTGTTAACATTAGGCAATGTATTACTAGAATGAGGGTCATGGTTCTATTGCCATCTTAAAGGCTATGGAACATAAATTGTCTGGCTGATTTACAGTGATAATCAAAACACCCTTATGTCATTGTTTCCCATAGACAAATATCCCC
The DNA here is from genome assembly GCF_017654675.1 of Xenopus laevis. Classification (NCBI taxonomy): domain Eukaryota; kingdom Metazoa; phylum Chordata; class Amphibia; order Anura; family Pipidae; genus Xenopus; species Xenopus laevis. The sequence continues at coordinate 110,293,380 of NC_054387.1, read as the reverse complement.
CCTAAAGTACATTTGAAATTGAACAGCAGGTTACAATCCAAACACTCGTCTAGGTTAAGAGGTCCAGGTCCTGTCTGCTATGGCTGTTAGGTCAGTGAAATTAGATTTGGGCAGGCCTGGCATTAATTCTGAGTGTCACAATTATTATGATCACATATTTAAAAAGTTCCACCAAGTTCAGCAGCACTAGAATACATTAAACATACATGTTGAGTACATATAGTAACCAATACAGGAGCTAGAGGGACCTTCACCTCAGAGCTTATAATCTAAAAACAGAAAGGGATATGAGTTAGTGATTTGCGGGTTGATTCGAAACCCTCAGTGATCTGCAGGTTGACCACCGGGTTGGGAGGGTTCGGGTTGAATTTTGGCCAACCAGGTCAAAGCAGGACAGACTGGGGAAGTCCACTCCTCTCAAAAGTAGCGTAAAAGATGGGCATGTGCAGGTTGGGTACAGGTCCTACAATGTCAATATTTTACGGGTATGGGTCGGGTGCAGGTTAAGGTTTTGTGGGTTAGGGTCAGTGCAGGTTGACTTTTTCTTGACCAACACATCACTAGTATGAGTGTAGGGATGGGCAAGATTAGGAGTCAGCAACATTAGAGATGTGGAGTTGAGCATTGTACTTTGTTGAAAGTGGAATTGGCATACAGTATACTGAAGGAATGCTAGGCTAGCTGAGGATAAACCAAACTCAATATATAAGTTACCTCTCAGCATAGTTTTTTTTTTTAAACACAACTGCTAATACACTGCCCACCAGCAACCGATTCCCTAAAATGAATAGTATCATAGAGCCCTGTAATAGTTCAGTACTGGTATGGGAAGCATTATCAGGAAACCCATTATCCAGAAGCTCCCAATTATGGAAAGGCATACTCTATTTTATCCAGATAATTTTTACAAACAATTTTTAAAAATGATTTCCTTATTCTCTGTAATAATAAAATGGTGCCTTGTATATTATCCCAACTACGATATAAATAATCCTTATTGGAAGCAAAACCAGTTTATTAGGATTCAGTAATATTTATATGATTTTTTAAGCAGACGTAAGGTATGAAGATCCAAATTACAGCAAGATCTGTTACCAGAAAACCCCAGGTCCCGAGCATTCTGGATAATAGGTCCCATACCTGTACATGCTTCTAGTCTACAATGTTCCTTTGGTTAAGAACAGCTATAGCAATAGAATGCTTTCCTGAATCCCCCTTCTCTGTTCGATTTTAACACTATTAATGTAATAGTACCATTATAACCCAAATCTTTCCAGCAAGCAGTCTCAGAACACATTGTCTGGTTGATGCCTTTCTTTTTGCTCTAAAATGACCACAAACAGTTAAGGGGTTAGGTGCTGTTACAGCCTAAGAAGGACCACTCAGACTAACAGACACAATAGATGTAATTCACTGCTCATTTTTTACATTTTCTTTTTTTTTTTTTAACAAACGCCACCATTATTTTCACTAAAGCTGGCTAAAACCAACAAGCTCATACGCAATAGTCTCCAAATGTTTGCTCTTTTCTGTTTGCTTTTGAACCACTCCCGTAATCTGAACACAGCCATGGGAAAACCCTGCTCATGTTAAACGGGCCTGCATATTTCTATTCAGATTTCCTTGTGTAACAGTACAAAAAGGGTTTCTTTCTTTTAAAACCAAACATAATAATGCATATTAACCCATTCTAGGATGAAAATGAAATTTTGTATATTAAAAAGGAGACGTAAGCATTCTTAGAGAAGAATGCAGGTATGTCTGAACCCAACCCACAAAACCCTCACCCTTTGTAGCTAGGGGACTGAACCAACTGTTCTTACTTCAGAATTCCAAACTGCACTTATTTAAGAACTTATAGGTCCATCCGCTCAAATGCTCTGGGAGTCTGCATCAAGCAAACAAGGGGCTAGGGCAGGCAAGACTAAAGATGGAGCAGAGAGCAATCTCTTCGGCCATCCCATTGGGAGAGGGAATATTCTATGGGTTAGGCCTAAGTCACCTGGAAGCCTTGCTAGCTTTGTCACCAAAGCATCTAGTTGCTCTACTCTAGAGATAAACAGTATTCACCAAAACATATGTGTTCATCACAATGTCAGCTCCTGTGATTGATGACTATTGAAGAACAACAAAAGGTGAAATTGCTGGGGTGTGGCAATTTAAAAACGTACCTGCTGCCCTGTGCTTAGGCCTGAAGTGCTTGGCGAGAGAGTGCCGCACAGCCATATTGTTTAATTTATTTTTATCTTCAATGGAGTCCTTACACGGATATGGCAGGGTGCATGCAAGCTACACCAAGACTTTATAGAATTGCTATACTGCCCATGCACCCAGCTTAGCCTGTGCACAGACAGTTGTATGGTGGTATGTGTATGTAATGAGATGGACTGCTAAATCAGAGTCTACTAATTGCCTATTGAATTGCCTATTAAAACACACACAGACACTATGCATTACAAAAAGGCCATGTAACTTACCTAGCTCTTTTGATACATGAGATGCAGAGGCCAATTCACCCATCCTGGCTACGCCATCATAATACGCTCTTCCTGCTTGCACCATTGCTGGAAGAGATGGACATTCATTAAAAAACTGTAAAAGTGGTTCTACAGAAGATCACAAATAATAATGGTAAATATGTAGCATTTCAGGGGGTTGCATTAGGGAGGAACAGACTTGTTTTGAGGGTTTTACCAGTCTATCCATTTAGAAGAAAAAAATGGAAGCCAGGCCCTACTCACTAACAGTGAGAATACTTTCCCTTTAGGATTTCTCAAGATAGCAATGCAGGATTTACAGTATTACGTTTAAGAAAGTCCATGCGAGCAGAACTCTATTTTTAAGCTATTTAAACTGAGCAGGTACTTGATACAGGACATCGAATTTCACGCTTCCCCTTCTCGCTGGGAAAAGCAGGGTGCCATAAATAATGAAGGACATGTCTCTTTCTAAAGCCTATCCATGTACTCCTCTGGTTCAGTATATTAAATGCTTGGCTAATCTGCTGTACAGGAACAAATGTCATTATATCAGAATACTGGGCAATAACAGTCCACTGAATACATGGAACAAGGGTGACAAAATACACAAAACAACCACCGTAAACTCAAAGTCTTTGATTAATTTGCAATTATCTTAATAACACTTTTTAAAGCATCTTAACTCACAGTATAATTTGTAAATTATCGGTTGAAAAAAATTCTGTTGCTAAAAGTTTTTAGGGAGATATGTATGTATCTGTCCATATGCTGACATTTATTTTGAGATCATACAGGTACCCTGATGCACTAGAATAGGAAAAGCAGTGTTAGGGTGCTGACCAATTTGCTAAGAATTCTGGCCCTCAGGTTAGTTAAGAGGGAGACTGGAAAGGGGATAAAGAGTCAGGAGGGAGAATGGAGGGATGTTTAAATCTGAGACAAGACACATACTGGGTGGGGAGAGCAGATGGAGTCTTATATTAACATCAGTAAAGACTGACTGATAAGATATGAGACTATAGGACTGATTATAAAATGGTTATAACAACATTTTTTTAAATTGTATTTTTATAGTTGACAGCAGTGCAAAGCAAGGTAAAAAAAAATTGAAACCACATTATTTCATACAGAACTATCATTAAAATACAGGGACTGATGTATGTTTCATAGGGAATTAAAACTGAAGCATCTGGAAGGTTTGGGGACTTACCTAGACATAATGGGCACTGGGCAATTGTCCACAATCTGTTACAAGAATTCTGAAATGTGTACTAGCTGATGATACGTCTATTACTGAAATGGATATTGTAGCTTAGGTTAGTGTCACAATCAATGTTTTGCCACTGACATATCTCAGGAATGACGCACACATTTTGGTTATTTGAACCAGTTACATTCCAAGAGACAACTTCCAGACTGGAAAGGGATATTGAATAATTTCCAGAGTTTTGTGTATACAACATTGTCTTTGTCTCAGGACTGAGCATTTAATTGGCCTGGGAGCTCGGTTAAAATTAAATTTAGCAAGGCCTACACAGTAGGTTGTAGAATGTGTAATGCACGGAGAGGCAAGGGTTTCAATTCTCCAATAAAAAGCATGCTTAATTAACTAGATTAGGACTTTACTGACTAATGGTTGCCCAAAGACATGGGGACAGCTAAAGAATTGTGGCAGAAGTTATTTACATAAATGCTCAGTAGAAGTGGGGTTAACCTACATGTCATTGGTGAGACATGCAAATGGAAATTTACAGACACACTATATGACAATCCATTTGAAAGATATGCAAAGCAAAGGCTGGTTATGACAGGATTAACCCTTTTCCAGTTCTCTGGAGGAGATGGAAAAGTAAATTACGCATAACCTTTACGAGAGACTTGAGTTTATTGGCCCTTTTGTATGTGAGTGTAAATAGATGGCTAAAAATATATTTATTTGCGGTCATAGAGCTAAAGATTCAGGAATTTACAGGAGAGTGAAAACATTTTATACCAGATTTTTACACAACTGGCCTTGAGGCTAGGCACCCTAAAGTACTTTTCGGTGGCACCTACAGGGGTCTCAGCCCCCATGTTTGGGAATCACTGCTTTAAAGTGGTAATTAAATAAATACAAAGCAAAGAAATTGAATGGAATGCAAATAACGAATACAGGTACATCTATTTTGACTGACACAACTGTGTAGGCAAATCATGGCTTTTATGGTGTACAAAAAAAAAAAAGGAGTTAAAATATCTTTTACATCACCACTTTAACACACGGTGGAATATCATGTAAATCACTTTTATCTATTAAGTGGTGTACTTATTTTTGGTAAATGTAAATTACCAAATTATAAATTGGGAAAAACCAAACTGCACAAAAGTGGGGTTCACCTTCAAGTTAACTTTTATAATGTTTTAGAATGGCCAATTCTAAACAACTTTACAATTATTCTTCAGTTTATTTTTTATAGTTTTTACTTATTTGCCTCTCTCTTCTGAATCTTTCCAGCTTTCAAATGGGAGTCACTGACCCCATCTAAGAAAACAAATGCTCTGTAAAGCTACAAATATATTGTTATTGCTACTTTTTATTACTTATCTTTCTATTCAGGCCTCTCCTATTCATAATTCAGTCTCTTATTCAAATCAATGCATGATTGCTAGGTGAACAAACCCATTTTAAAATTGGCACTTTTTACACAGGATTTTATATTTTTATTTTATATTTATTTATATTTTATATTTTTACAGATTTTCATGAATGATGCACAAAAAACTGTCACTTCATTTTGTCTAATTGACCTCAATAGACTACACCAGATCAGTTAAAATAATGGTTTAATTTTTGGCGTTAATCTGGTGTTAAATAAATGACACACCTTTACTAATTCACGGATTATCTCCTTGTAATGGATGATGTATGTGACACTGAAGGTTAGCATTTAACCATGTGCAATCTGCAACACATATAAATACATATTTTACACTGCTTTTATCTGTAGAAAAATATTTAACAGCTTCATAAATATGCCCCTTAATCTACAACAAACACTCTTCCTACCTATCAGATAACACATTGGAAGGCAAAATATTTACTTCCACTCCACTAGGTTCTCTCCTTAGCAATGTAAATGGGGCCAGATCCAAGTAAACCTGGATGCAATCCCAACTAGGATTCTTTTCCATGGTGAGTAACGTGCTACATCTGTGAACATATACAGGAATATTTTCAAGGACAAAAAAAAAAGGTCTTACATTTACGGGTAAAGGCACACCTGGCGATTCAAGGAGATTTAGTAGCCTGGCGACTAATCACCTCTTCTTTGGGGCAACTAATCTCCCTGAACGCCTTCCCTCTGTCTTGCGCCGGCTATAATGAAAAGTCGCCTGCGGCATGGCACACTCGTCGCTTCGTATTCAGAAGTCGCCCAAAGTTTCTACGGAGCAGGGACTTCCATCGTCTTGTCTCCTTGACACTAAGTCTTTATTGTCAATATACCGGTACTTTGTATTTATTATTGTTCTTTGTACTTATTTGTATTTATTGCAACAACCCCCTGTTTGTTCTATTCATTGATTGTTCTGTTATACGGTGCTGTGTACTGTGCTACATAAATAAAAATACAAATAAATGGAGCACCAAACGGTTTGTGCAAAGTTGCCCATTGCAGTGTTCTTGTAACACACATTTCTTACAGCAATTGTTATAAATATAATCAAGAAAACATTCCCTTAATGAATCTTACCGGTCACTGCTTTTTCATAGTTCCTTCCAAGATTCACCAGGTTTCTTAACCCAGGGTTGAACTGATCCATAACATTCTAGAATGAACAAAGAGGAAAAATCAGTGTTGCATTTATTTCATGTAATGCTACCATAAGCAAGACAGGCAGCATTATCCCTTAATCCATATTTTAATAAAATATAACTTAAAACATGAATCTGTGTAACATGAATCTCGGGTGCTGTGGTGATCTAACAATCTGTATCGTTTGCAGCTGAATACACAATATCATCATGGCCCGAAATGAGATGACACTGGCTATACTGAAGAAAAGACAAGATAAATCTCAGCACATATTCTAGGTATCTAAATGAAGACGCAAACAATCTACAATACTGTTTATCAGTAACAGCACATAGGCCAGCAAAACATGGTGTTATACAGATATCCCTATTAAAAGTGAACAGCATCATTTTGAACATTGTGTTTTTCAGGAAAAAAATATAAAAATCAGTGTACAGGGTACACAGGTTTCAGTAACTAGAGAAACCTTTTACTGCAGTGACATAACAGCGAACATCTCGAACTCTAGACACTGTAATTAAGGTTAAATGTACAGTATAATCTCCTCCTCCTCCTGTGTCTGCACTGTGAAGAACTATTGGTGGCTTGGGTGAAGCAACAATGAGCTGATTTCGGTTTTGGGCCACAAGTATGTACCCAGGCAGACGCTATGCCTATTTATTAATTAAATGGTTGGCTGAAGAAGTGCTTATGGGGATTGATCACAGTTCCCCTTGGAAGTCTGTTGCAGTGGATGGGGGGGGCTAAGCCTTAAACTATTAGGGTAAGGTAACACTGGTCTTTTTGGGGAGATTTGGTTACCTGGCGACTAATCACCTCATCTTTGCGGCGACCAATCTCCCCAAACGCCTTTCGTCACTCTGCGCCTGCTAAAATGAAAAACCGCCAGCGCGAATCACACGCGGTGGTTCGTTTTCCGAAGTTGCCCGCATGTGAATAGCGACTGCGTTTATTTTTGTCATTTTAGCCGGCGCAGAGTGAGGAAAGGCGTTTGGAGAGATTGGTCGCCGCAAAGACCAGGCGATTAGTCGCCAGGTGACCAAATCTCCCCAAAACGCCCAGTGTGGCTTTACCCTTATGGTGAGAGTTGGGGTCAATGTGTCCTTGCTGCTTTGGATGCCAATGGAACTACAGTGGTGTGAATATTACTACAATCTGTAACCTTATTAGCTTTGGGTGGAGGGGGCAAATGTTGAAGCACAACTGGGGTCTGGAATTTGAGAATTATGACGAACCTTTGGCCTTTAATCATGTTTTAAGACTTTATTCATTGGCCACATTTCTTGCTGGAGTTTCAGCTGGGGTGGAAAGCATTCTTACATAATGATACTCTCCTCCATTAGCTGCCTGCCTCCGGTGATGACGCAGACTGACAGAAAGGGAGCCCGAAGAGATTATTAGACTTCAAAGAACTGATAAAACGTGCCACACTAGCATTTGCATGTAAATATGAACAGTAAAGGAAGTTTCTTCGACCTTCGTTGAGTAATTTTTGCTTGAAAATGTTCCACCAGGTAACCGGATATACTTTCCATATGCACTGAGCTCTGCCTATTACTGGACTAAACTGTTATATAAACAGTTGGTGAGCTGATAAAGAAGTACAGCTTTGTGTTCAGTATATATCTTCTTAGAAACTCTGTGTAAGTCTATGTAAGTGCGTAAGAAGCCTCTGATACGTGCAATCTTGCAGTTAAGCATTCTTTATGTAGATAACCATGGTGCTTTAGGTGCTTTAAATGCCTACTGCCTTGCCAAGGACAAACATTCTTCATTGGCTTATGACCCATCTTTTCTAGAGTTCAATGTCCAACTCAAATGCATTTAACAACCAACACTTAGAAAAAGATAGCAGGTAGCATTTCCCTATGTGAGTTCTCTGCATGAGTACTGTAAACAGGTCCATAAGTGACCCAGGGTTAGAAAGTAGACCATTTTCAAGAATAGTTACGACCAATTTTCTAGCACTAATCTAGAATGGCAGAAAGTCACACATTCTCTTTCAGGGTGGTCAGTATTCATGCTAGGACTGTCCTTGCACATAAACACATAAAAACAAGATAAAAATTCTCTAGCAAAAGACGGAACATGAGACATGCAAAAGTGAAGCAATAAAGATTATTTACCAAACTACCCAACACATTCTTATGATTCTTGGCATTTTTATGACACCATGATCCTTAACAGTGTGATATCTCTGCTGTGTAAATCACTTTGGACCCAGAGGCCTAAAAACTGCATCTGTTTTGGAAGACCAAGCCTAGTAGTTGATCACAGGATGTCTGGTTTCCCTTTATAAATGTAATAAATGGGTAATTACAATGTACAGGTTAAGTCTGCCTCTACTGGAGCAATCTGAAAGATCAGCCAGGGGCTGCCTCTTTCCATACCTAGACTGTGGAGGTCAAATTTTGAACTCTGCAGCTGTTTACCAAGCATGTACTCTCTAGCTAGTGAGAAATGGACAACAATGTATATTGTCTTATGAGGGGCAGTCTCTAAGTAGGCAAAGGACTAACATCCAGACAGCTAGTATAAAATAGAAGATGACATAGATTGTCTGAGGTGATGTAGGCAAAGGAGGAACCTCCAGATAAGAACAAGGATATCAACACCAAGCAAGCAAAAAACAGAGCACCATCAGTCGTACAGTATGTCAATCTACATACTGTACATGTCTGTTAAGGTAGCCATACATAAGACTATAAAACTGCTGACATTGTTGGGCCTCCCTGACCAATATCTAGCCGACAACTGGGCAGATGTTTAAAAATCCTGTCGGTGTGAGAACACATTGGTTTGTTGATGCAGCCCCGCACAGATGGCCTGCTAGTTCTGCACTGTAATCTGACAGTTTGGCCCTTGATCCAAACGACTGGATCAGCCCAATATCACGTACCTCAAGGCGAGCATATTAGTAGAAGATCTGCATGTGGATCTTTACACTTGTGGCCAGCTTTATCTAAACCACTGGTTCATGATCAGCAATGCAGGTTATATTCTAAAGCTTCAAGCCAGAGTTCCTGGGAAGAATGTCTCAACCTTATAAAGGAGAAAGATTTAGCACAGACTTGTGAGCATCTCTATGTCTTGTAAAGCAGAAGTCTATGAATGCTCCCTTTCATGCACGAAATCTTGTATTCCAGTTTTGTGTCCTCTCAAAAGCGTTCATTCTCAGGGGTCAGGCAGCATAAAAATTACAGCACGGGCTGAACAGTTTCACTGTTAATAAAACAAAACACCACTATCCTTCGTTTCACTGTATATTTTTCTAGCGGCCATATTTGGGTCACTAACACAAAATGCCTGTATTCCTCAATCTGGTTATTTATACAAGCGTCAGCCAATTTGTGGTTATGGACAGAGTTCTGACAGAATGCTAGGAGTTTATGTTTTGGAAAGAATTAAAGGAGAGCACAGAGTATTCCAGCGAAGCATCATTATTCCAGCCTAAAGAGTCTAAAAAAAATGGGATTTCTTTTGGGAGGTCAAATGGGAACAGATTCTTAGATGGCAGTATTTCTTTTATATGCAATCTTACACATTCTTTTGAAGGGGAAATATACCTTGAATGATGACCATATTAAAATGTCCTTCAAGGACTGTGATTGGGCGAATCTCAGCTCAGCCTCAGACATCGTAGGTTTTAGTCTAGGCTATGAGAGTCTGGAGTGTTCATATGTACACAATATGAAAACTGCTTATCACAAGTGTTAAGGCCACCATACAAAGGCTGATAAAAGCTGCAGACAGACAGAGTCGGCAGCTTATTGGCCCTTGTGTGGGGCCATCCAACCGGCTTCCCCGATCGACATCTGGCCGAAAGTCCGGCAGATCTCGGCCGGGCATGTTAAAAAATAATGCATCCGATATGGGTGGTCGGATCGCAGGACCGCATAAATGCACAGATGCGGTCCCGTGATCCAACCGCCCATATCAGATGCATTATGATCCGAACGTTGGGCCCTACCGATCGGATATGCCAGATTTCGCCAACCTCAATGTGGGCATATCAGGGAGAGATCCGCTCGTTTGGCGAGATCGCCAAACAAGCGGATCTCTACGTCTATGGCCACCTTTACCCACATCTTTCTGTGCTTTGCTTTCATTAATTCAGTTACAAGTTGCCATATTTAGGGTACAATTTGGGGAGAACTACTGTTTTTTAACCTATGTACACCTAAAAGCCCAGATTAAAGGTAAAGCCTTACTCAGAGGCAGGAATCACTGGGGCCCGTGTATGACTATCTTTAGTGTCTTACTACTGTGCCCTTCAACATAAATAAGTAATGTTCCGAGGAAAACGCCCATAATTACAGTCTTTTTTCAAATATAATTTATTGTAAAAAGTTGCTGAAATATACACACGCACACAATGTTTTGTGTGAAAGCATTCTTTTAAACTACTTTTCATTTTAGACATAATTGGTCTTTATATACACATATACCAAGAAGCACTCCTTAATGCTTAGAAGTGAAGGAAAGCACTTAATCAGCATATAAAATGCTGAGCAACAGGAATTTTTACTTTAAGAGCCCTCATCATCCAAGCAGTTTCAAGCGAAAGTCAAAACCACACAGACAAGCTAAGGTTGTGAAATATTCTGCCAGATATTCAGGATGAACTGGAAATTACAATAATAAATGGCACTAAAGACACAACCAGTGTGTTATTTTCTTTTCTTAGGTTTAAATCAATGACTTCTCTTAATCTTTTGTCTGTTTTTGTTTCCAGCTCTGATATGCTCAGGTATGGGATTTGTTATCCTGAAACCCGCTATTCAGAAAGCTCCGAATTAATAGAAAGGCTGTCTCACATAGACTCCATTATAAGCAAATAATCCACATTTTTAAAAATGATTTCCTTTTACTCTGTTATAATAAAACAGTACCTTGTACTTGGAAGCAAAACCAGCCTATTGGGTTTATTTAATGTTTACATGATTTTCTAGTAGACTTAAGGTATGGAGATCCAAATTATGGAAAGATCAGTTATCCAAAAAGTGCCAGGTCCCGAGCATTCTGGATAACAGGTCCCATACCTATAGTAGATTAATGTAGCACCATGAGTCTCAAGGAAGCCATGCACTGGTCAATCCTGTATGGTATCTATTGTTCTGTTATTTCATCTCTTGGATTAGGAGGCTGATATTTATACTGCAACGGTATTGTGGGGTTCTGCAAATACAATGTGCAGTGGGACTGGAATGTCTGCAGGTCAAACCACCACACTGTCCTACTGACTTCTGTAGAAAGCTTTCTATTATGGTGGGCAAGGTTGGGTCAAGCTTTGAGGTGCATCAATAAACAAGAGTACTTCCGGCCAAAGGGCTTACAAAAAATACCAGATATAGTGCCCAGCTAGAGGGAGAACACTGCAAAGGCACCAAACCTAGCCCAATCACATCAAACCTAACTATGAGAGACTTTAAAGTTGTAGGCAAAAAAAAATATTTTTGACCTGACAAATCAGCTGTACCTTGAGCCATTAAGCACATGGATAATCCTACTAGTGGAGGACGATTGGCAAGAATGAACAACATCATATGATACTATAGCTTGCAAACATGCCTGGGTGCACAGTGTCCCTTTTATGGCTTTAAGTGAGGGCTTTGAAAGCAATCTTTAACTTATGCTGGTTTTGGGCAGGGCTTAAAGGACTTTCAAAAAGTGGTGGAGAAATTCTAAGAATATCAGATGCACTTACAACTGTACCTCCTACGCTGATAGCAACAATCATCTGTTACTTTAGATAAGACAAATAGTTACTTATAGCACTTAAATGGTATCTTCGGATCACGGAACTCGAAGGACTGCCTCTAATTCTGACACGAGACATCCCCAAAATTAGAAATAACAAATAAAAAAACAAACAAATACAAAAAGTATTGTAGAAGTGTAGTAGAATCTACTGGCCTAGCTGGTAAATTCCCTGCTTGGACCAGTATTAAAATATTACTGGCAGTGTAATTGCTGGGAATTATTAAAGTCCCCTGCTTCTTAATTTCCCCTCCTGCGTCCCTTAATTTAGAGTGCTCCAACACAGAACTAGGACCAGAACTAGGACCTCCTACCTTAAAACCCAGCAGAATCTGGAATTCTGCATTATATGATTACTCTTGCACATTCTGATTTCCATTTTCAACAGATCAATTCTATTGTCTCTGACTTGTGATAGGATTGTGTTACAGGTCCCCTGATATAAATGACATGAGTGTGTGAATGTCTGGAGAAATAAAAAGCTGTTCTGATTACGGAAATAGATAAAAATCAGTTTGCTTTACAATAAACTAAAAAATAACTGAAAATTATTGGAGCTTGCATCTATAAACCACTGTAATTATTATTATGTACCCTCCTGGTGGTTTGTTGAAAACTCTGACATCTGTTTTTGACTTTTTAGTTTTATATCACAGTGCTGCCCCGCCCCCCCCCCCAACCAGCAGTACCACATTTAAAGCTATAGGCCCAATACAAAGATAGGGCTCACGCATGCACATATCTGTCACATCTCTCCTAATGCAGAAAATGGCATTAATAGCACATGCATGAATAGCACATGCACTGAATTTGTTGTATTTGATGCTTGCAGTAGCTTATGGTTACACCAGCCAGAGAGTTAGCTTTGTTAGCATATTGGGGCATAGGGATCAACTTGGGATTGCCGCCTTTTTTTGGAAAAAAATACCGGCCTTCCTATATATTAAGATTTTTTCCCCTATTAATTACATTGGGATCAAGCATAATTTTTATCGGTCAGGCCCGGTAAAATACTGTCCAGTTAGCAACTCTAGGACCAACATATCATAATTAATGTAAGGGTAATGTATATTAATATATTAAGTATATTCTGTTTATTACTTATATGAATTCAGTAAAAAACAAAGCAAAGCAAAAGCACCCCACAAAACAGCACCAATAATCTTCTTATTTAGCAGTTTTACATGGGTGTAGCTAATAGGGAAGCTCATCTGTGATTGCTGGAGGCTCAGACGTTATAGGAGGTTGTTTTGGAGGCCAAATGAGGTACAGTTTCAATACAAGTACGGGACCTATTATCCAGAATGCTTGCGACCTTGGGTTTCCCAGATTACGGATCTTTAAGTACAGTGGTGTGAAAAACTATTTGCCCCCTTCCTGATTTCTTATTCTTTTGCATGTTTGTCACACTTAAATGTTTCTGCTCATCAAAAACCGTTAACTATTAGTCAAAGATAACATAATTGAACACAAAATGCAGTTTTTAAATGAAGGTTTACGTTATTAAGGGAGAAAAAAAACTCCAAATCTACATGGGCCTGTGTGAAAAAGTGATTGCCCCCCTTGTTAAAAAATAACTTAACTGTGGTTTATCACACCTGAGTTCAATTTCAAAGGTTATAAAGCCATTTCTAAAGCTTTGGGACTCCAGCGAACCACAGTGAGAGCCATTATCCACAAATGGCAAAAACATGGAACAGTGGTGAACCTTCCCAGGAGTGGCCGGCCGACCAAAATTACCCCAAGAGCGCAGAGACAACTCATCCGAGAGGCCACAAAAGACCCCAGGACAACATCTAAAGAACTGCAGGCCTCACTTGCCTCAATTAAGGTCAGTGTTCACGACTCCACCATAAGAAAGAGACTGGGCAAAAACGGCCTGCATGGCAGATTTCCAAGGCGAAAACCACTTTTAAGCAAAAAGAACATTAAGGCTCGTCTCAATTTTGCTAAAAAACATCTCAATGATTGCCAAGACTTTTGGGAAAATACCTTGTGGACCGACGAGACAAAAGTTGAACTTTTTGGAAGGTGCGCGTCCCGTTACATCTGGCGTAAAAGTAACACAGCATTTCAGAAAAAGAACATCATACCAACAGTAAAATATGGTGGTGGTAGTGTGATGGTCTGGGGTTGTTTTGCTGCTTCAGGACCTGGAAGACTTGCTGTGATAGATGGAACCATGAATTCTACTGTCTACCAAAAAATCCTGAAGGAGAATGTCCGGCCATCTGTTCGTCAACTCAAGCTGAAGCGATCTTGGGTGCTGCAGCAGGACAATGACCCAAAACACACCAGCAAATCCACCTCTGAATGGCTGAAGAAAAACAAAATGAAGACTTTGGAGTGGCCTAGTCAAAGTCCTGACCTGAATCCTATTGAGATGTTGTGGCATGACCTTAAAAAGGCGGTTCATGCTAGAAAACCCTCAAATAAAGCTGAATTACAACAATTCTGCAAAGATGAGTTGGCCAAAATTTCTCCAGAGCGCTGTAAAAGACTCAAGTTATCGCAAACGCTTGATTGCAGTTATTGCTGCTAAGGGTGGCCCAACCAGTTATTAGGTTCAGGGGGCAATTACTTTTTCACACAGGTTTGGATTTCTTTTCTCCCTAAATAATAAAACCCTCATTTAAAAACTGCATTTTGTGTTTACTTGTGTTATCTTTGACTAATAGTTAAATGTGTTTGATGATCAGAAACATTTTGTGTGACAAACATGCAAAAGAATAAGAAATCAGGAAGGGGGCAAATAGTTTTTCACACCACTGTATTTTGGATACCTTAAGTCTACTAGAAAATCATGTAAACATTAAATATATATAGCTTTTGCTTCCTATAAGGATTAATTATATATCTTAGTTTGGGTCAAGTACAAGTTACTGTTTTATTATTACAGAAAAAAAAGGAAATAATTTTTTAAAATTTGAATAAATTGAAGTCTACGGGAGAAGGCCTTTCTGTAATTAAGAATCTGAACATGCTCCACAGACACACACATAATTCCAAATCAAGCACAACATGAATCTGGTGTGCTGTTGGCCGCCAAGACAATGATAATACAATGAAACTGGTACACTTATTAATGCATGTCCTGGACTTTTCCTTAACGCATGTCCACAAGTCACCTTCCAAAGTAGTAGGTGTCCCTGGTAGACACGAAACGCGTCAGGCCTTTGTTCTTAATTATAAAGAATAAAATGTAAGCTTTTTAACCTTTTACAATCTGACTCCAGCTTTACTACTTTGTGGGTCCAGGCTTGTGCCAGCTTTTTTTGATGTTTCCCTATGCTGAAGGTCTGGGGTGTGTGCACCCGGGCCCACCAAGCACAGCGGTAAGCTCACTCAACACATTCTAGTACAGCATATACTGGTTACATATTTGTATAGTTTCCATCAATGATAGCAAGGGAAAAGCAAATATGTAAAACAGAAAACTACCTTCATTAATGGATCCAACACATCACTGGACCAGCATTATATATTCCACAGAAGTGCTCCCAGGATTATCATGGTCACCCAGTACACATCCGTACATGCTAAAGGCCAAATAATGTATAGGGCTTCATCTGGAAAACTTTTTCTTTTTCTCCCTCCAGAACTTACCTGCTTTAAGGTCGTCATACATGGGTCCATAAAAGATGTTGACTTTGCCGTGGCGCCACACCAAGTCAACAGTTTATTCGCCTGCCAAAAAGAGATCTCTTGGGAAGCATGGAAAGGGCCGTCATCAAGAAGGGCCCATCTTGATGACGGCTCGAGTCTAAGAGCCGAAACGTTGAATATATCCATTTTTTTCATCACAAAAGACCTATAACTGCGGATTTCTTTGCTCTATTGATATTGATATATGTTCCAGCAACTAGGCATTTCCATTGTTTTCTGAGTGCACCTATACAGTAGTTTGTGTGTGTATATATTTATAAATAAATATAATGCTCGCATGAAGCATCAACTTCTAAGACAGACATGGTTTGTTTTTCTGTATGTCACGTGAAATATTGCTTTTTTTCAAAAACCTTTCCCATTTTTATTTGCATTCGCTCAACCATATCTTAGACAAACAGCCGTTGTCATCATTTGTTGTGCAACACATCAGCACTGTAGAAATTATGACTTTTCCCATTCTCCCTTGTGCTGTACATTGACTGATGCTGCAGAGAACCAATTGCTGCAACTGACTTCATCCAGTCTGGCTGGAAGCAGCTGATTGCTTCAACAACTGATATTTTGATTTTTCCATCAAATTGAGGACCACATTTGCACACTGATGCTATTCTTGATCCAACGGCCTGCATAGTGACAATCATGATCTGGCCTGATACTACTCATCTCAAAGTATATCAACCTCACCAAAAGAGCAGATCTTACAACATATGGCAAGCTTCAGAGTTTACATGGGCAGATGACAGTGGCAAGCTACAACATGCTTAAGACCAGTGATCCCCAACCAGTAGCTCGTGAGCAACATGTTGCCCACCAACCCCTTGGATGTTGCTCCCAGTGGCCTCAACGCAGGTGCTTATTATTGAATTCCAGGCTAGTTTTGGTTGTATAAAAACCAGCTGTACTGCCAAACAGAGCCTCAATGTAGGTTGACAATCCACATAGGGGCTACTAAATGGCCAATCATAGCACTTATTTGGCACCCCAAGAACATTTTTCATGCTTGTGTTGCTCCCCAACTCCTTTTACATATGATTGTTGCTCACAAGTTCAAAAGGTTGGGGATTCCTGCTTAAGACAAAGAATAGGGATTTGGGCAGTGAAGTGAGGATACATATGAGCTACTGTTCTTCTGGGCACATACACCAATCCTATTAGAAATGTTTGATAAAGATCTCCCTCCTGGGCTTATTTGCACTTTAAAGAGATACTGACACGTTCCTATAAAAATCATAGGAACGTGTCAGTATCAAGTAGTTGCTGCACCCAATATAGTTACCCTCAAAGCTGCCTCAAGCCCCGCAAACCTTTGCGCAGCCGACCCGCTGACACAGCTAACTGATCTTCTGCCTTGCTTCCATGACGCTGGGCTGGGGGCGAAGCGATCCTTCCATAGGCTGAAGTCCTGTTTTCATTCGTTATTAGCCTATGGAAGATCACGTCGCCACCAGCCCAGTGTCACTTAAACAGCACAGAAGATCTTTTAGCAACGCCGGAGGGTCAGGTCAACGAAGGTTCCCGGGGCGGCTTTGAGGGGGGCTTTCAGGAGAACTATTTTGGGTGCAGCAAGTACTTGATACTGACACGTGCCAATGTTTTTTTTTTTATAGGAACGCGTCGGTATCGCTTTAATTTGGCTTGGAAAAGTGCATGTTTTAACAAATGGACACTACCTACTCAGAATTTCTAAGAGCCATGTCTTACTCTGTGCTGAGAATAAAGCCATCAATCAAAGATAGCAGAAAACCTATTGTCAAGGACTGGTAACGATCAGACACACTAATTTGTCACCTAAACTCACAAGCTATGGGATAGCTTGTTACATATATGTAACGCGATTTCTTCTGTTCAGCCGCAGGTGAGCACAGGAGTAGACGCACTCAATTATTGTGAAGGGGCTGTACTCAAACAGACGCATGAAAGCGCCAAACGCAGGTGGGACGCAGCATGTTGCATTTCACCTGCGTTAGGCGCATACATGCACCCAAACACTGATACATCTGTCCTGCCAATGCAATTCACCACTCCAGATAAAGCACTTACACTGATCCTGTTTCCAATGCAAGTGACCAGTTCACTCAACATTTGCTCAAAACTCCAAAATTTTTGTTAATGGGTGCTTTTAAGAAATGTGCTCAGGGTAAAAGATTTTTTGGCACACATCATTTATCAAACTGTGGGAAAACTTATCCTAGCCAACAAGCAGTGGATGAATGGAAGATGGCCTAAATAAAAAGATAAGTAAACAAAAGTAAACATAAAAAGCTCTCAGGGCAACAGCTGGCCCAACCCTTGCCTCTGGGCAACAGACATACCCACATCATGTTAAATTAAAGCATCCTTACATTACATATGTCTGATTGAATGCCCTGGAAAGCCATTAATTTTATCTTGATCCGCATTAAACATTTTTATAAAGTGACAAGATTTCAAGACAATGTCCTACATCACTGGTTAAAGGAGAGCTGGGTGAGCCCGAGTGGGTTACTGGTTCTGTGTAATACAGGTATGGGAAACCCATAATCCAAAAAACTCAGAATTATGGAAAGCCCATCTCCCTTAGACTAAATTTATCAAAATAATCCAAATTTTTAAAAATTCTTTCCCTCTGTAATAATAAAACATTACAGGTATGGGACCTGTTATCCAGATTGCTGGAGACCTGGGATTTTCCAGATAACCGATCTTTCCATAATTTAAATCTTCATACATTAAGTCTGCTAGAAAATCATGTAAACATTAAATAGACCCAATAGGCAGGTTTTGCTTCCAACAAGGGTTAATTATAACTTAGTTTGGATCAAATACAAGATTGTTTTATAATTACAGCGAAAAAGGAAATCATTTTTATAAATGTGGATTATTTGGATAAAATGGAGTCTATGGGAGACGGCCTTTCCGTAATTCAGAGCTTTCTGGATAACGGGTCCCACACCTGTACCTTGTACTTGCTGCCAACTACGATATAATTAATTCATATATGGAAGCAAAACCAGCCTATTGGATTCATTTAATATTTACATGATTTTCTAGTAGAAGTACGGTATGAAGATCCATTATCCGGAAAACCCCAGTTCCAGAGCATTCTGGATAACAGGTCCCATACTTGTATTTAGATTTTTTGACATACAAATATTTTTGCAAAATAGCAACAAATCAGCTACATGTTTTGAAGTCCACTACGAGCTGGATAATGAAAACCAAAGATCTGAATGGAAATTTAGCAAATGGCCGTTATAAACTCAGCTAATGACTCCAGAGTTTAAAGCAACTTATTAATTCATTATTTAAGGATGTTGCATCTATACCTCCTACAGTATTTAGGCATTACTATTCCTCTACATAGAGCTGTTTTTATCTGAAGGGTAACAATAGTATGAAACCTGCATCAACAGACAAAAGGAAGGCTGGACAAGCTTACACGATATACCTAAACACAACTTAATATTAGCATAACAGCTTTTTTTTTTCAGTCACTATGATGTTAGGGTAAGGTCAGACTGGGGGAGATTTAGGTGACTAATCGCCTCTTCTTTGGGGGCCACTAATCTCCCCGAACTGCTTCCCCTGTCTTCCACCTGCTACAATAAAAAAAATGCTTACGGCACGGCAGTTGCGGCGCTTCGTTTTACCAAAATGAAGGCCTCACGAGGAAACTTCGGGCAACTGTGGAAAACGAAGCACCGTGAATGCCATGCCGCAGGCGGTTTTTTCATTGTAGCAGGCGGAAGACAGGGGGAAGCAGTACGGGGAGATTAGTCGCCCTAAATCTCCCCAAAACTCAGTGTGACCTTACCCGTACTCAGTTCAGACATGTGCTACATAACTCACAAATGTCATAGGCCCATCAATCCTCAGGGATTGTAGGGGTTATAGCGTAGACTCTGAAGGGCCATAGGTTGGCCAGGCGTTTATGAAAGGAGATGAAACACTACTACTGTAGGGTCTAAATTTAGTGAAGTTGTGCCAGTAAGACAAGCACTGTATCGACATGGTTAAAATGACGTTCAAGTGCCATAAAAATGCAAATCTGTTTGCATTATGAGGAAATATAGTACATACGGTTATAAAGAAAGTGGTGGTTCATTTTTAGGTTAACTTTTAGTACCGGTATGTTATAGAATGGCCACTTCTATGCAACTTTTCAGTTGGTTTACATTACTTGTTTTCATAGTTTTTCAATTATTTGCCTTCTTCTTCCCCATGTTCACTAACCCCATGTAAAAGCAAATGCTCTGTAATTCTACAAATGTATTGTTATTGCTACTTTTTATTACTCATCTTTCTACTCAGGCCCTCTCCTATTTCAGTCTCTTATTCAAATCAATGCCTGGTTGCTAGAGTAATTTGGACCCTAGCAACCAGATTGCTGAAACTGCAAACCGGAGAACTGCTGAATAAAGACTAGATGACTCAAAAACCATAAAATAATAATGAAAATTAAAACCAATTGCAGATTGTCTCAGAATATCACGCTCTACATCATACTTAAAGTTAATTTAAAGGTGAACAACCCATTTAAATGAATAATGATCATTCATCCATCCACACTTGTATTGATCTGCTACAAAGGGTTATCTAAATTGCTTGTGGTCAGCTGGTTACCTGCTCAATACTGTTTGGCAGAGCGCAATCTACCCCTTTGGGCACCAGTGGTCTAATAACACTTATTAAACAGAGGGGGGGAACCATCCATGTGTATGAGCCGTAAGGAAACGTATTCATAGAGGTAGAAGAGTGGTATTGTTCTGTGCACTAATTTTAGCCTCTGCACTGAGTGACATCAGACACAGCCGAAACAACCTTAGGGCTGGCTTTGCTGCACTCCGTAAATATGTCACTCTTATTCATATGCATTTAAAAACATAAGTGGGTGTATGCTGCCTCTTGTCTGCCTGGATTTTGTAGCTAGATTGCAGTCAGGCCATTACCATTCTACTGATACATATATGGACGGTCAGCTTTCTGGTATCATGTTATCCAAGTCACAACTGCCACTTACAAACTGCAAATCTGGAGCAAAAATGCTCACCACAGGGTTTTTTTGGGTGTAAAGCACCAAAAGCATACTCTATACTTACCTATTTGAATATATTATGTTGAGAGGATCGATATAAAATGTATGTGATAGAATATCCCTGTGTTCTGATAAATAATTGTGAAAATTTAAACAAAACAAAAAACCTGTGGCACAACTGATGCAATTGAATACGTGATAGAGGTTTATTTAGCTCACAAAAAAGTGGCAACGTTTCTGTCCTCTACAGGGCCCTTTTTTAAACCTATAGAAGCCAGAAATGTTGCTACTTTTTGTGAGCTAAATAAACATCTATCACATATTCAATTGCATCAGTTCTGCCACAGTTTTTTTGTTTTGTTTGAATACAGTTTTTTGGGGCTTTGGCCTTATACCTGAAGGCTAGGGTTGCCACCTTTTATAATTTTTTTTACCGGCTGCTGGGGGCGGGGCCTCAAAAGGGGCGGGGCCTCAAAAGGGGCTGGATGTGACGTCAAAAGGGGAGGGACGTAATGTTAAAGGGGCGGGGCCACACGACGGTGACCCGCGGACTGATTTTCTAATATTGAAATTTACATCTAATTTTTTTACCTTTCTAAAGCCGCTCTGGGGGGGGGGGTCGCCGACTCTTTTAACTGTTCTAAATTGATACATTTAGTTGATCCATGTGTTTGTCCCTGCTGAGCAGAATCCCTGACTTTCATTAAAGGCAGCTGTTAGAATTGATACAATAGTTGCTAATATAATACTCCAGAGATGCTGCTGAGAAATGTATCAACTAAATGTTACAAAACGGTAACAGTTCAGAATTACTGAGCTGCCAGATTCAAACACCAGAGACAGGAACATTCAAGTTCAAACTTAGATTTTGGAAAAACTATAAAAAAAAAAAAAAATGGAAAGCAATTGAAAAAAGTCTTTATTTCTGGAGAACAATCTTAAAACAACTGAACGAAAAAAGTGTTTGGAAGGTGAACAACCCATTTAGGGTAAGTGCACACGGGGAGATTCGGGGAGAAGTTTCCTCATGAGGCAACTTCGGAAAACGAATCGCCGCGAGTACCTTCCGCTGGAGATTTTTCATTATAGCCGGCGGGAAGTTAGGGGAAGGCAGATCGGGGAGATTGTCGCCCAGAAGATGAGGCGATTAGTCATCAGGAGACTAAATCTCCGTAAATCTCCCAGTGTGCCCTTACCCTACATGTTTCTTTGATTAACAGGACAGGTACACCCTAAAATCTGAAGTACCACCTTTCATGTATATATGATTTTAAATAGGTAGTGTCTGTTCATTACAGAATGTAAAAGTTTATTATTGGACTTTTGGACTGTTCTACCAGAGACTTTTTTTCTATTGGACTATGGTGTTCATTGATGGGCACACTAGATCTTGTATTTTGGATTCTACTGGTCACTATTGTGAAACTTGACTCCCTAAAACACATCCAGGCACTAGGGCACCATTACCATTCCACACAATGGGCCAGATTCAATTTAGTGAAACAAAGGTTTATGAACTCATGGACGAGATTCAATTTGAGATGCAATTCAATTCAGAAAATGTTGTTATCTCACAGTTTATCACGTGAAACCTCTATCAAAGTCTATAGGAAAAAAACTGGATCTGAAGCTGGAGAAAAGTTTTTTCCTCCTCTAATTGAATCTTGTCAACGAGTGTTCACATGATAAACCATGAGATAACTTTTTCTCACTGAATTGAATCTGGCCCAATGAATGCTACTGTCTGTATCTAGACTGGTAAACTATTGACTCAGATTGGGCTTGGCAGTAGAGCTAACACCTTTCCGGTGGCACATTCCTGGCAGGTGGGGGGGCTTTGGTTGGAGACCATACATGGTGGGGGTGGAATACAGTTTTTTTAGTATTTTAAAATAATGGGCCACATTTTAAAGGAAACCGGACAAGATGACAATAAATCAGATTTGGCTTTCCCCAAAATGGGGCTCCTCTTTAGAATGTAATGACCCAGGGAGTTCACGTGGTGAGATTGGGATTAAAAGGGTAGTTGAACAATTCGGTATGGGGAGGACAGGTAATTCTAGTCTGGTTAGGCTGGTGAAGTACCGGAAACCCTTCTTGACAGTTATTATTGGACCATTATCATAAGCTTAATGATTGTGCTCTAGCTGGGTTACAACTTGTATACAGGTATCTGGGACCTGTCATCCAGAATGCTCAAGACCAGGGGTTTTCCGGATAAAAGATCTTTCCTTAATTTGGATCTTCATGCCTTAAATCTACTAGAATATAATGTTAACATTAAATAAACCCATTGGCTGGTTTTGCTTTCAATAAGGATTAATTACCGTATATACTAGTGTATAAGCCGACCCGTGTATAAGCCGAGGTACCTAATTTACCTAAGAAAACTGGAAAAATGTATTGACTCGTGTATAAGCCTAGGGGCCCCATGTCAGATTTCAAAATGTGAATGTGACCCGGCCGCAACAATTGGGGGACACTGGGCAGGTACCTGTTAAAGGGTCCTCTGTCTACCCCTATTTCATGTTTGCTTCCCTCTGCCACTTCCCCCCCCCTGCCCTCCCCATCTGTCGCTCTCCCCACCCCGGCCCTCACGTCTGCTGCTCTTCCCTCTGTCACAGTAAAACGTGACCCGGCCCCAGCAGGACTGTCTGTGACTGACTGTGTCACCGCCCGGAGCAGGTCCAGGAGCTCCGGGCGGCGCGTCCTTCCCTGCCGGCGTTCGCTCCCAAAATGGCGGCGCCCATGGCCGCCACGTGGGTAGCGGCCGGCAACACAGTCAGTCACAGACAGTCCTGCTGGGGCCGCGGAAGGAGGTATGACCCGCGTATAAGCCGAGTTTGAGTTTTTCAGCACATTTTGGGTGCTGAAAAACTCGGCTTATACGCGAGTATATACGGTATATCTTAGTTGGGATCAAGTACAAGGTACGGTTTTGTTATTACAGAAAAAAAGGAAATAATTTTTAAAATTTTTAAAAAAAATAAAGATCATTTGGATGTAATGGAGTCTACGGGAGTCAGCCATTACATAATTCTGAGCTTTCTGGACAACTGGTTTCCGGATAACACAACCCATACCTGTAAAAAAACTTTGTTTCTCCGGTCTTAGCTTTCTTGGATTGGGATGGGGAGAGCTGCAGTAGTAGTTAATCTCTTCATACACACCTCTGGTGCAATCTAACCAACGCTGATGGACCAAAATCAAAAACCTGATAAACCGATGACCCAATTCTGCAGGTTCTCAGCCATATCAGTGGGTCTGGAACTATGCACTGTTATAAATAAACAACCGTATCGTTTTTATATATGTACAGAACTCACAATACCATGAGGCTTCTTGGCTGATTGCACTGGGCCCATGTTTACAAACACATTACTTTTATTTGATTATTTCTATTCACTGCTCTGCATGTAAACAAATAAATAGAAAAAGAACAAAACAACAAACAACCAATACGACCAACAAAACCACTGACTGACAGGACGCAGATCTCCGGTTTTCAGTTGAATTGGCAGGGCAGCCTGCTTGCCTCATAGGATTCTGGGAGTTGTAGCTCAACAATGTCTTGATAAGAGTGATGGGTCATTTATTAGTAATAGGTAGAGGTAATATAGGGGCCAATGCACCTTTCTTGGCCATTGTTCACCAAGCAAGCAGGTGAGGCTCTGCCAGATACTGAACATAAGAGCTGGAAAATACTATTAAATGGGTTGTTCACCTTTGAGTTAACTTTTATTATGATGTAGAGAGTGATATGCTGAGACAATTTGCAGTTGGTTTTTATTTTTTATGATTTGTGGTTTTTGAGTTATTTAGCTTTTTATTCAGCAGCTCTCTGGCATGCCATTTCATATGACCCTAGCAACCATACATAGATTGAAATAAGAGAATGGAATATGAATAGGAGAGGGTCTGAATAGAAAGATAAGTAATTAAAAGTGACCCCCATTTGAAAGCTGGAAAGAGTCAGAAGAATACTGCAAATCATTTAAAAACTATAAAAAAAATAAATAATGTAGACAAATTGAAAAGCTGCAAAGAATGGGTCATTCTATAACATAATAAAAGTTAACTTAAGGGTAGGGACACACTGGACGATTTGTCGCCAACGTTTTTAAAAAGTAAATTGCGGCGACAAGACAATCATCTTTTTTGAACAGACGATTCACAGCGACTATTGGCACAGAGCGATTTGTATCCCATTACTCTGTGCGGTACGTGCTCCACCCAAAACGGGAAACGGTTTGTGCTTCCCGCTGTAACCTGGCGTCTTTACGTTCTTGCGTCATTGCGTTCGCATTGTAATTTGAATACAATTGCTGCTACTTATCTGTATGTGTGTGCGTGTCTAGGAGATTTCAGTGCTTTTCTAAGTACATGCTATTTCTGATAAATCGCTCGGAAAAGGGTCTCAGTGCGTTTTGGAGCTACAGGCGATTCACAAACGTGCTGTGGGCACAGGAGCTGGCGTCTTTCATTTGGTTTTGTTCAGAGACAAAACGAGCGATATGTCGCCGCGATTTGCTTTTTAAAAACGTTGGCGACAAATCGTCCAGTGTGTCCTTACCCTAAAGGTGAACCAGGGTACAGTCCTCTCCTGATAACCCCCATGTTATCTAAAGAATTGAACTCTATTCAGACCACTACTCAAATTAGACAAAGACCCATTTATTTGACCACTACACCAAAGAACAGATGTACCTATGCTTGGCCCCTTTACCTAAAAAGTGCTATAGCCACCCTCATAGTCCAGAGTTAATTATGGCTGCCAACAATGGTAATTACTGTGCTTATAGAGTAATCTCACCAATAAAGCTCTACGGTACACAGTTGCTAAATGTTAAAGGCATACATACCTGCAAGCAACTGCAAGTTTTATTGCTACTAATATACACACCAAAACCATGTCACTGCATAAAACAGCCCATCACACCCCTATCCAGGGAAACATCAGTACAGGTATGAGACCTGTTATCCAGAATGCTAGGGACATGGGGTATTCAGGTTAATGGATTTTTCCATAATATGGAACTTCATACTTTGTCTACTAGAAAATCTTGCAAACATTAAATAAACCCAATAGGCTGGTTTTGCTTCCAATACGGATTAATTATATTTTAGTTGGGATCATATGTTTTATTATTAGAGAAAAAGGAAATACATTTTTAAAAATGTGGATTATTTGGATAAAATGTAGTCTATGGGTACAGACTTTCCGTAATTTGGAGCATTCTGGATAACGGGTTTCTGGATAATGGGTCCCATACCTGTAGTACCAGCACAGAATCCTAGTAGGCGTTAATAAGAGCCACAAAGTACAGCAGTTCTCACGTTCAGATGTACGGCAAAATCTTACTCGACTTTGTATCATTAAGGGTGGTGGCAGACGTGGCTACTGGGGGAGATAAGTCGCCCAGCGACAAATCGTCTCTTCTTCGGGCGACTAATCTCCCCTAATGCCTTCCCGCCGGCTAGAATGTAAATTGTCAGCGGGATGCCACTCGGATCGCTTCGGCTTTCCGAAGTCGCCTGAAGTTTCCTCTTGAGGCAAATTTGGGCTACTTCGGAAAACGAAACGTTGCCATCCCACCGACGATTTACATTCTAGCCAGCAGGAAGGCATTAGGGGAGATTAGTTGCTGGCAACTAATCTCTCCCAGTAGCCACGTCTGCCACCCTTACTTAACAAATCCTATGTGGATACCCCTTTTACATGATTATTTCTGGACACATAGAAATGCACCACAGGATGCGATTAGTCGATCCCAGGATCCTGGATGAGGCAATTTCCAGGTGGGATCCTGACCTACGAACTGAGTGCTGGCATTTTATAACACACTGGTTTCATTTCTATAAACACAGTTGCACAGAGCAAATTCATGTTCAGAAGTTCAGAAATCTACAGAGGAACTTTCCCCTATTCATGTCTCCTGTATTTTCTCTGTGTCTCTAATGGCAGTGTGCTGGCAGCTCGGGCTCTACATGACAGAGGAGGATGGAGTTACTAGAGGGGTGCCCAGACTCTCTCTCTCTCTCTCTCTACTATGGCCCTTTAAGAGAGGGTGCTGGGTGTAGTTCAGCAGCAGCAGGTAGGGTTGTATGACTAGCACTAGTGTTCCCTTTGCATGGGGACTGAATCCCAAAATGCAAGAGACTTTACACTTCTTTGTCACTTTATTTCATGACTACTCCCTACTGTCTGTATGGCCCTACGGTGGCCCCTAAGTACCATGCTGTAACCAGACGCCCAACTTACCTTGTACGTGCTCTCAGTGATCTTTGCCACGGCGTCTGCGTCCCGGGACATGGCTACGGCTCTCCCCGCACCACCCCCAGGTGGAGAACTCCGCTAATACTGCTGCTTCCTCTCCCCAAGGACCACCTTGCTCTGTAGCGCGCTTCCCTTGCCGGTCACTCAGCAGCACAACTATCAGCTCAGCGCAACCTGCAGCGCCCGCCCTGGCTCAGGAAGGTGTGGCTGGAGGGACGAGCGCCAGGAGCCGGGGAGGGACGCACCTGCGTGGGGAGGGCGGGGCTTAGCTTGGGAGCGACAGAGAGGAAGGGGCGGGGCCTCGAGATAACCTGGTACTGAGTCAGGCGGCCACTTGAAGGAATTATGAGCACCTAAACTGGCACTGGGGCCTTGTAAACTCAGAGGACATATTTCTCCAAAAGTCTTTCCTGGGCAGCAGAGAATGGGTGTGACTGAACTTTGTGCAGGGGTTATCACTGCACATATAGTAGTTAGGCATACCTCCCAACTGTCCCTTTTTCGGAGGGACAGTCCCTCTTTTGACAGCTCAACCCGCAGTCCCTCATTTGTACTGGAAAGTCCCTCTTTTCTCTGCACTGAACAGCCAGAAAAAGAAACAAAGTTTCTCAATTAATTGGCTTTTAGCAGAGAGCCCAGAACAGCCACAGGTGCAAATAAGATACTTTGTAACAATTTTGAGACACAAAAACACAGTTTAGATAAGGAGAAATATTTTCAAACTTTCATAACCTGCCAAATTTTGTAAAACAAACATGGTAATTAGGGGGTGTGGCCACAGAAAGGGGTGTGGTCAAAAAATTGCTGCGCTACGTGAGAGAAAAAAATTTTTGTCCCTCTTTTTACTTCCAAAATGTTGGGAGGTATGGTTAGGTGTTGTTGGTGCTGCCTGGGTACAAAATTGCAGTATTCTGGGGCATTGAAGGGGTTGTTCACCTTTATATTAACTTTTAGTATGATGTAGAGGCCGCGGACAGTCTTGAACGAACTGGGCCGCCGAGCCTATCAACCAATTAACGTGGTGCGACGAATTGGACGCCGGCGAGCTGAATTGGACACGACCCCTCCCGATTATTGCAGAAAAAAATTTGGCTCTACACCGGTCCTCGGGCCAAAAAAGCTTGGAAAACGCTGATGTAGAGAGAAATATTCTGAGACAATTTGCAATTGGTTTGATTGTTTTTATTATTTTGTTTTTGAGTTATTTAGCTTTTTATTCAGCAGTTTTTACAGTCTGGTTGCTTGGGTCCAAATGACCTAGCAACCATAGATGTATTTGAACAAGAGACTGGAATATGAATAGGAGAGGCCTGAATAGAAAGATGAGGCGGCTCTCGCTCCCCAGTGCTTACCGTTCTTACGCAGAAGCGGGTGCAGGGGAAGCTGCTTGGCTAATACACAATTGCTCTCTCTACTCTAGAAGAGCCAAATATCCAGTTTAATAACCGGAAATTCAGCTCTTAAAGTTACCAGGTGCGGCTGCTGCTGCCTGAGGCGATATTCTCAACTGGCCTCATGGCAGCAGCGCCCCTGGTAGCAATAACTATACAGGTAGCCTTACAACTTTTCAATTGGTCATTATTATGTTTTTTATTTTTTATAGTTTTTGAATTATTTGCCTTCTCCTTCTGACTCTTTCCAGCTTTTAAATAGGGCTCACTGACCCCATCTAAAAATTCAAATGCTCTGTAAGGCTACAAATGTATTGCTGTTGCTCCTTGTAATTACTTATCTTTCTATTCAGTCCCTCTCGTATTCATATTCCAGTCTCTCGTTCATATTATTCAAAACCAGATTGCTGAAAAAGCTAATTGGAGAGATGTTGAATACAATGCTAAATACTGTATTTCAAAAAACTCAAATAATAAAAAATGAAAACCAAATGCAATAAAAAATTAAAGCCAAAAGCAATTGTCTCAGAATATCACTCTCTACAGCATACCAAATATGTATTTAAAGGTGAACAACCCTTTTAAAATAGCAGAAAACACACATTTGACCATTATCTGTACGAAACTCCACCTGTAGTGATAGGTTTCTTCCATTAAATATCAGGCTGAACATTCTGACACTTGAGAAATGTCAGTAGAGAATTCAGGCTAGGTATCGTAGGCTTCAATAATACTCCTGCTTAGGTTATCAATAAGACAGCTCCGGTAAATGTATACATGCAAACATAAGCAAATGCCCCTGCAATATAATGTAGCATTTTGCATTAATAACAGGAGATAATATATGAATATTGTGAAAATTCATATTAGCCTTCAGCAAGACAGAAACCAAAACTAACTGCCACCGCACCACAAGTTTCTGGAAAGAAAGCTGGATTCACAGTTTGTTATTTATCGTCTATTACATGTTTATTACACCCATTTGCATAGTTTATATCTCTCAGGGACCTTTATTGATCCGCATATTTGCGTTTCTTCTCATAAGAGAAAACAGCCGTCATTGCTTCGATTAGAATCCAAACGCTGATACCGAAACAGTGACCTCCAGTGGCCATTTATCATGCATAATAGTGGATTTTGTTCTGGATTTATCAAATAATGGGCCAGATTCACTTCATTCTAAAAAAAACTATAGAAGTATGATTCTGTATATGAAGTGATATTCTAAGGCAATTTGCAGTTGGCCTTTTTTTATTATTTGAGATTTTTGAATCATTCAGCTTTTTGTCCAGTTTTAAATTTCAGCACGTATCTGGTTGCTAGGGTCTAAATTACCATAACAACCAAACAGTGGTTTGAATGAGAGACTGGAATATGAATAGGTGAGGGCCTCAATAAAAAGAAAAGTAATTAAAAAGTAGAAATAACCATAGTCTTTTTGGCTGCTGAGGCCAGAAAAGCTGGAAAGATTCAGAAGAAGGCAAATAATTTAAAGGTGAACTACCCCCCCCTTTAATTAATCTTCAAATTGAGTTCTAGAAATATCTACAATGGAATAGCTATTCTTCCCAATGTAGGCCTCCAGACTGGACACCTCAGCCACTGCTCCCCTATGGGGATCGAACCTGCAGTTTGGGAACCTTTGATTTAAATCAAGCAGAAATTCCTCATCAATCTATACTATACTGCTACCAGCAATGAATATAGAAACTGTGTGTGTGGAAGTACAGGGATGGGACTTGGGGTTTTCCGGATAACAGATCTTTCTGTAATTTGGATCTTCATACCTGAAATCTACAAGAAAATCATGTAAACATTAAATAAACTGAAGTACCATGTACAAGGTACTGTTATATTACTACAGAGAAAAATCATTTTAAAAAATTTGGCGCTCTATAAATACATGTTAATAAAAAGTGGAGTCTATGGGCAACAGCCTTTACATAATTCGGAGCTTTCTGGATAACAGGTTTCTGGATAACTGATCCCATACCTTTATTATTCAGGAGAACTGACCTACACTTTGGTGTTTGTCCCCCAAAAGAACGAGTATGTTTATGGTCAACGTTATGCTGTGAAACTAAACAGAAGCAGAGCATGAAGTGGATTATGAAGTGGATTATAAGTGAAAAGAAGTTTAAACAAAAGAAAATGGACAATAAACAAACTGTCTGAAAATGGAGTAAATTTGAAAAGAAATGACTCATGGTAAAAGATACAGTCAAAGCCCATGCAAGAGGTCATTCTGATTAGGAAATAATGGTACGGTCCTGAGGTGCCTTGAAGATTATTGTATAAATCAGCAGCGAAAGTGACGTGTAATGTGAAATCAAAGACTGAAGATAGCAACTGAAGCAGAACATGGGCAAAAGAGGAGTTATTAGCCTGAGCCACAGCGCAGCTTTACCCTGTAAATATTTGTACAAAGTGACATGGCTCTTTCTCTTCTTACTGTGGAATGCAGCTACCACACATTAAAGGGGTCTCCTATTAATTAACTTTTAGTATGACATAGAGAGTAATATTCTGAGTCAATTGGCAGGCCCGGATTTGTGACGAGGCCACAAAGGCCCAGGCCTAGGATGGCAAAATTTTTGGGGCGGCATTTTGCCCAGCCTCATACCTAAGGAGCATTGGGGACTCAAAGCTCCCAAGTGCTCCAGCACAAGAGCGCTCGCTCACGTGCTCCTTGCGAGGTCGGCGCTAGGACCATGCGGGGAAGGGTGCTGTGTGCATACAGAAGCTTTAAGACAATGCGGCCTTGGGCCGCTTCTTTGCTAAATCCGGTCCTGGCAATTGGTTTTCATTTTTTATTATTTGTGGTTTTTGAGTTATTTAGCTTTTTATTCAGCAACTTTACACATGGGCGGTATTTCCTGCACTCCCCTGCATTGCTCTTTCTTTCGTTCAGCTGCAGCTATACTCACACAGATGCATGTAAGCAGCAGACGCAGGTGGGACACAGCATGTTGCATTTCACCTGCGTTCGGCTCATACATGCGTCTGTGTGAGTACAGCCCCCTTGACAATA
This sequence comes from Xenopus laevis, assembly GCF_017654675.1. Taxonomy (NCBI): domain Eukaryota; kingdom Metazoa; phylum Chordata; class Amphibia; order Anura; family Pipidae; genus Xenopus; species Xenopus laevis. The sequence goes on along the minus strand of NC_054387.1, from coordinate 110,261,964 downwards.
AGTGCGTTTACTCCTGTGCTCCCCTGCAGCTGAAAGGAAAAAAACACAACGCAGGGGAGCACAGGAAAAAATGGCCGTGTGTAAGAGCCCTAAGTCAATTGGAGAGGTCGATCAATTTGAAGATGTTATTAGACTTCTTGATATTCAAGTTTTTTTTTGGAGAAACAACTTGATTCGAGTTTAGTCAAATTTGATTAGAGTTTCGGGTTGGTTTTTAGATATTCAATTTTTTTCTTAAATAACCTCCCAATCGTATTTCAAGTATATTTGAATTTATTAGAGGTAAAAAAAAACTCACATGAATTCAAAATTTGGGAAATGGGCCTCTAAATGTATCAATTTAGAACAGTTTACAGGGACAGTGACCCGCCCCTCCTAGAGCTGCTTTATAAGTTGAAAATTTACACTTTACACTTCAATATCAGAAAAACGGTCACACATAGCAAATATAAACTAATTGGGAAAGTCTTTAGCTTTAGGTGAACTCTCTGAAACCAACTGAACTGAAAAAAATGTTGGAAGGTGAACAACCCTTTAAACTAGAGAGACACACAGAGATCTGCTCATTTGTGTAGGTCCCAAAGGTGTAGATCTGAGCAAGATTTGGCTGGTCCAATGATTGGGTCGCACAATGGGAATACATTGACCTGTCAGGCAAAGACTACATGAACATGCCAATACGGTCCTTATCTAAAAGGTTTTCAAACCTGCCCAGCAGATAGCTGAATGATTTTCAGACAGATTTTGGTTAGACATGACATCACAAAGGCCGCATACATAAGCCAATAAAGTGCCAACTCAGTCAAAAGGTGCAGCGTTGTCAGCTAAAATTGTCCTGGGTTTTGCCAACTTTAGAGTTAATTGCACCCAGGCAATGAAACTTTAAAGGGGTGGTTCACGTTTAAATTACGTTTTAGTATGTTAAAGAATGGCCAATTCTAAGCAACTTTTCAATTTGTCTTCATTAGGGGGCCCATTCACTAAGCTCGAGTGAAGGAATAGAGGAAAATAAAGGAAAAATAGTTCGAATTTCAAATGTTTTTTTTGGCTACTTCGACCATCGAATTGCCTACTTCAACCTTCGAATATGACCTTCGACTTAGAATCGAACGATTCGAACTAAAAATCATTCGAATATTCGACCATTCGATAATCGAAGTACTGTCTCTTTAAAAAACCTTCGACCCCCTAGTTCGCCACCTAAAACCTACCGAGGCCAGTGTTAACCTATGGGGAAGGTCCCCATAGGCTTTACATTTTTTCTGATCGAAGGATAATCCTTCGATCGATGGATTAAAATCCTTTGAATCGTTCGATTCGAAGGATTTAATCGTTCGATCGAACGATTATTCCTTCGATCGTTCAATCAAACGAATTGCGCTAAATCCTTCGACTTCGATATTCGAAGTCGAAGTATTTAACTTGGACAGTTGAATATCAAGGGTTAATTAACCCTCGATATTCGAACTTAAGTAAATTTGCCCCTATATGTTTTTCTAATAGTTTTTTTCCCTCTTACTCTTTCCAGCTTTCATATGGGGGGGGGGGTCACTGAACCCACTTTAAAACAAATGCTCTGTAAACAAATACATTTATTTATATTGCTACTTTTTATTGTTCATCTTTCTATTCCGCACCTCTCCACTTCATATTCCATTCAATGTATGGTTGCTCGGTTATTTTGAACCCTAGCAGCTGGATTGCTGAAATGGAAAATAGAGAGCTGCTTAAAAAGATAAATACCTCACAAACCACAAATAATAAAAATTGAAAACCAATTGCAAATTGACAGAGAATATCATTCTCTACATGATAACAAAAGTTAACTCAAAGGTGAACAAACCCTTTAACAAAATTGCAACAATGTATCAGCTTCTTCCTAATAGTGAGCATTGTCTAATGCTACTTTTTGTGAGGAACATGGTTATTTTTAGGATCATTTTTATTGGTTTTATTAAAGGTTACACAATGTATCATTCGTTCACCCCTACTTTTCCCCTCACTTTGCTTTCTCTAACTTCCAGGGTTGGAGTATCCTGCCAGAGTATGAAAGCATCTACAGTGAATGCCAGGTAAGGCCAACTTCATCAGCCCTTTCCTATTCCTTATGGACTGTAAGCTCTCCGGAGCAGGCCCTTCTGATCTCATGCCTTCACTTATGTTCTTTTATTTGTAATTGGTTTGATTACATGCTGTTGTGTTGCATTCTATAGAATAGGCAGTCCCTTTATTAATAAAGAATAGTTAAAATAATTTTGAAAATAGGCCTATATTATATCTATTTAAGTTCCACCTAGTTCTTGCCAAGCAGGATTTCATATGCAGTAATTGCCTAAATTAACTCCTATATTTTATTTGCCATTATCTGTGGCAAGAGGTTAATTTGAGTAATGACTGGCTAATAAGTCAGGATTTGGAGTTTGAGAGGTTAATCAGCCCAATATCATTATTATTAATAATACTGCTTTGTTATATCACTTCCGTACACTGATTTCATGCTATTTATCCCAGGTACACATGTGCTTACTTTTCAAGAGGATTTGGTATGTGAATCTGTAAAACACAAATCTCTAGTATGAATACAGTTATTACGAACTAATGGCATTTGGCTGAATGACAAAGGCAAGGTGGGGAAGGTAGGGCAGCAGAAGGGAATGCCGCTTTTCGGAGGACAGGGCTCTCTTGTTTCTTAAGCTGTGTGACGTGCCTCAATAGGGAGGAGGCCACAGAAAGAGCCTCTGGTTACGTACAGCTTCACCTGCTCTCAACAGACAGATTCATTCGTCATCAGTCATCAGTGTAACTATGTAACAGATACAGAGACCATGAATCATTGGTTCATAAAGATGAGATAAAATTACCAAAGTCCTAGAGAAATATTTGTACATTACAATTAAATGCAAATAATGCAAGTTTCAGAGCCCTGGTGGCTGAAAACTTTCTGCTGGAAACATTTTTTTATTATTATTATTATTATTACAGATAAAGAGATGCTGGTATAGAACCTGTTATTCAGAATGCTTGGGACTTGTGGTTTTCCGGATAATAGATCTTTTCGTTATTTGCATCTTCATACCTTAAGTCTACAAAAATATTAAACAAAATAAACTCAATTTGGCTTGTTTTTCCTCCAGTAAGGATTTATTATATCTTAGTTTGGATCAAGTACAGGTATGGGACCTGTTGTCCAAAATGCTCGGGACCTGGGGTTTTCTGGATAATGCATCTATCTGTTATTTGGATCTTCATAGCTTAAGTCTACGAGGAAATCATGTAAATATTGAGTAAAAACAATAGACTGGTTTTGCTTCCAATAAGCAATACTGATATGTTATTTGGGATCAAGTACAAGGTACTGTTTTGTTATTACAGAGAAAAAGGAAATCATTTAAAAAAAATATTGCATTATTTGGATAAAATAGAGTCTATGAGAGACAACCTTTCTGTAATTCGGAGCATTCTGGATAACAGGTTTCCAGAAAACGGATCCCATATTTGTACATGGTACTGTTTTATTATTACAGAGAAAAATCTATTTACAAAATAGCTGTTTGAATAAAGTGGAGTCTATGGGAGCTAGCTTTCCAGTAATTGTGAGCTTTCTGGATAATGGATCCCATACCTGTATTGTACATGTCCTGTCTGTCCCACTTGTTCCCTAGGTGGTACAATGGAAATGCCCACCTGCCAAGCAACACAATCATGACAAAAAAATATTTTTGAGGGAGAATTAATAAAGCATTTCATAAAAACTATAAGAAAACTAAACAAACACTTAGTTAATTCTCACTACAGCCTTAGGGCTCTTACACTTGAGCGTTCTGACCTGCGCTCCCCTGCGTTCCGTTTTTTGGCGTTCAGCCGCAGGGGAGCGCAGGAATAGACGCAAGTCATTATTTGAAATGGGGCTGTACTCACTCAGGCGCGTGTAGGCGCCGAACGCAGGTTCAGACGCAACATGCTGCATTTTTCCTGCGTTCGGCGCCTACACGCGCCTGAGTGAGTACAGCCCCATTTCAAATAATGACTTGCGTCTATTCCTGCGCTCCCCTGCGGCTGAACGCCAAAAAACGGAACGCAGGGGAGCGCAGGTCAGAACGCTCATGTGTAAGAGCCCTTAGATGTCTTTCTTTTTTTTCTTTTTTTTTACAGATATGACAGTTGCCCTTTAATATTGGGTTGTAGGCCACACCCAGATCCAGTGTTACCAGAAATACAACAAACATGCCAATAAACATCTCATTCACTTTTGCCACCAAGGGCCCGTCCTTTATTGTATTTTTAAAATAGATCTGAAGAGGAAGCTGGAAAAGTTCTACAACAGCGAGTGACACAGCAAAACACCTGCAATAAATAGTGAAAATGCTCAGCCAAATAAGCTTTAAATAGACCATACCCTCCCCTGTTTGTGCATCTAAACGGGAAGGGGACACTTTTTTTAGACAGTTCTCAACGGTAGATTGGAGGCCAACTCTGATATACAGTATAGCCGTTTTCAGCATGATTTTGGGGCTCAGTTACACTGTTTCTTCTGATTTTGAGCATGCCACTGATCTAAGCTTTCTACCTCAACTTTCACCTTCAAGCTGAACTTTTAGGAGTTTCTAAAGGGACTTCAGTTTGCACCCCCTAGGAAAGATCAGCCACTCAGTGTAGGAACCACAGCTTCTATAGAGCCAAACAAAGCTGCGATATTTCGAAGGCATTGGCTTTTTGTGAAAATAAGCTAGTGAAGATCCCAGGCTGCTCTGTTGCAAGGTGTGTCTGGGTTGAGAAAGGTTCAAGGCAGGGGAGATGTTAATCAGCAGATAATTGTTTGTGCTAAGTGTAAATCTGTGAATTACCTAAGACACAGCCAGGAGATACCCAGATGAAAGTAGAACGAGTTCTGCAAGACACACGCATGACTGAACTGTTGTACAGACACAAAAAACGTAAATAATAAGTTTGAATTTGATCAGATTTTACACAATGCTATTTCTACCTGCTGAGAGATACACAGACACAGTCACAGTCACAAGGGAAATGCAATAAAATTATTAGGCAATTAATAAATATACAGTGAATAAAGTACCCCCTCTTGTAAAATATATTTTGCATATTTTGCAACTAGAGGTACTTTATTTATTACAATACACATGACGGAATTGACATCACGAAGCTCCAATTATAACCAGAATTCAACCTGTTTCAGCAGGATTCGGCCTAATCCTTGTGCCTGGCCGAACTGAATTCTATTTTGCACATGTAAATTTGGGGCGGAGAGGGAAATCGCATGATTTTTCGTCGCAAAACAAATAAGTAAAAATGTTTCCACTTTTTACTTTCCCTCCCCTAATTTGCATATGTAAATTAGAGTTTGGATTCGGTTTGGTATTCGGCCAAATCTTTCACAAAGAATTTGGGGATTCGGCCCAATCCCAAATAGTGGATTCAGTGCATCCCTAATTGCTAAGCACTGTTTATAAGGATATAATTTACAGGAAATTCATGGCTCTTGTGTATTATATCCTTATAATACACAAAAGCCATGAATATCCTGTAAATTATATCCTTATAAACGGTGAGTTTTGATGTCATTTCTGTCACATGACTCACTGAAACTTGTGTATTGTAATAAATAAAGTACCCCCAGTTGTAAAATATGAGGATATTAAAAGTTACCTCAGAGTTCCATGACCTGTATAAAAACACGGTGAGTTCTGATGTCATCAGTTATAAACGGTGAGTTCTGATGTCATTTCTGTCATGAAATGTGTGTATTATAATAAATAAAGTACCCCCAGTTGCAAAATATGAGGATATTAGAAGTTACTTCGGAGTTCCATGATCTCGGTCTTCAACCTCATGCTTTTATATCGTCATGAAACTCCTTGGTAACTTATAATATCCTTATATTTTACAAGAGGGGGTACTTTATTCACTATATAAACAGTGAGTACTGATGTCATCAGCTATAAACGGTGAGTAGTGATGTCATTTCTGTCACATGACTCACTAAAACTTGTGTATTATAATAAATAAAGAACCCCCTGTTGCAAAATATGAGGATATTAGAAGTAACCTAAGAGTTCCATGACCTGTATAAAAATACTCGGCCTTCGGCCTCGTGTTTTCATATGGTCATGAAACTCCTTGGTAACTTATAATATCCTTATATTTTACAAGAGGGGGTACTTTATTCACTATATAATAAACAAGAGTCATGAATGTCCTATAAATTATATAGTGGATACAGTACCAAGGAGTTTCATGACATATAAAAACAGGAGGCCATGGAACTCTATGGCCTGTATAAATGTTGCTTAGCATCTAGTTATAATCACTACTTGATGTCCATTGATCCATTACTCATTAAAAGCTGTGTATAATAAGAAATAACATACCACCCTGCTTTTAACCATTAAGGCAATGATATTTCCTCCTATTGTAAAATATAGCAATATTAAAAGTCAATGAGGAGTTAATTTTTCTTATATATTTAAATGTTATTGTACTTTGCTTCCTTCTCTCAGCACAAACAACAGCAGACCAGTTGTGCCTGTTATATATTCCATTTTGTTTTATGCCCTGTTCTCCTATTCCATATACAAAAGAGTCCTCACCAACCCATCTTTTAACTAAGAGTCATGGGCATGTTGTTGGCATCCTTTCCCTTTATTTGTGTATGCTAATGTAATAGTTTATCAATATTATTCACTAGGGGTCCCCACTACCTTAACCATCCTGTTCATGGGCAGTCAAGATCTCAGAGGGCATCAATATGGCAAGACGAGGCCTAACTACTGTCTCTTAAAGGGCTGGTTCACCTTCAAACAACTAGATGGTTTCAGATAAATCACCAGAAATAACGACTTTTTCCAATGACTTTTTATTTTCTATGTGTCACTGTTTTTCTAATATTGAAGTGTAAAGTATCATTTTTCACCTTCTGAAGCAGCTCTGGGAGGGGGGGTCGCCAACCCTGTAAACTGTTCTAAATTGATACATTTAGTTGATACATTTCTTATCTTTGTCCCTGCTGAGAAGAATCCCTGGGTTTCATTACAGGCAGCTGTTGGAATTGATACAATAGTTGCTCAATGGCGATCCTAGAGGGGGGCGAGCCCTGGTGCGTAACGTGCAGCCGGGCCCCGCCCCCCACTGTACGGCCGCATATGCCGGCATTGTCAGCGGCATTTCAGCTTTGTCACAGCTCCACCCTTCAAGGCACAAACATGCCCCCAAATATAACGACCCCCATATATCTCTGCCCTGCCCCAATGTCATCACCCTCTTGTTCAGTTTTTGTTAAGGTCAAAGGTGGCAACCCTACCCTGAATGCTGAGACAGAGGTTTAATAAAAGCAAAAATATTGCCCAGTTCTATAGATTTATGAGAAATGCTAATAAAAGTAGCCCAACGCTGTCAATTTTTGGGGGAAGGGAACCCTAACATAAATCAGTCCAGCTCTGACATATAGGCCCTCAATTTCTATTTCCCAGTGGGGTGAGAGGAAGGACCCTAACCATAGGGATCAGGCATTATTACATGCAACTACTGGTATGGGGCCTGTTTCCAGAATGCTTGGGACCTGAGGTTTTTCTCGATAATGGATCTTTCTGTATTGTGAATAATCATACCTTATTTCGGCTAAAAGATCATTCAAAAATGAAACCCTATTGTTTTGTCTGCAATACGGTTTAATTGCATCTTAGTTTGGATCAAGTACAAGCTACTGTTTTATAATTACAGAGAAAAAGGAAATCATTTTTAAAAATTAGAATTATGTTATCAAATTGAGTCCAGGGTTGCTCCCCCTCCGGCGCCCCTTGTGTGCCGCGTCTCATTTGTGCATATGCCGCGACCCCGACAAAGAGGGGTCGCGCCACTAAAAAGCGGATCTGGGCTGGCAGGGCCTACAAGAGCCCGGGGCCCACCGGGTTTCTTTCCCGGGATCCCGCCGGCCCAGTCCCGACACTGATTGAGTCTATGGTAAATGGCCTTCCCGTAATTTGGAGCTTTAAGGTTTCTGGATAATGGATCCCATACCTGTAATAAAACGATGTATTTTTCCATATTGCATTAAAAATTACCACATTTCTACCATCTCATACTAATTATCTTTGAAAAATCTAACTTTTTTTGCTTTCTCAATAACAGCACTAAATTGCCGTTTTATAGCAGCAAAACTATGTGCATTTTACACAGCTCATAAAAATGTGCATGGTGGTAGGTTTTATTCCCAGTAACTACTCACCAGAGCAAAAGGTTAGAGCAAAGCTACAATCGGGTGCTTCTCTGGTGCGTGTAGAAGGAAACGTTCAATTCATTTTCAGACACAAGATGATTAACATTGGGCATTTGGCTACATAGTTGGTTCCAGTGCAATTTAGACATAATGCACCAATACTGTTAATACTGATACAGGCTACTTCGGTAAACTGGGCACATGTTTTGGCACAAGCAATTTCAAGCGCCACATGAAAGAATTCCTTAAAGGGGCTGTTCACCTTTAAATTAACTTTTAGTATGAAATAAAGAGGGATGTTCTGAGACAATTTGCAATTGGTTTTCATATTTTATTATTTGTGATTTTTGAGTTATTTAGCTTTTTATTCAGCCGCTCTCCAGTTTGCAGTTTCAGCAGTCTGGTTACTAGGGTCCATATTCCCCAAGCAACCATGCATTGATTTGAATAAGTGACTGGAATATGAATAGGGGAGGGCCTGAATATAAAGATGAGTGATAGTAAAAGTAGCAAAAGCAATAAATGTGTAGCCTTACAGAGAATACATTTTTTAGTTGGGGTCAGTGACCTCCATTTGAAAGCTGGAAAGAGTCAGAAAAGAAGACAAATAATTCAAAAATGATAACAAATACATTTTGAAGGCCAATTACAAAGTTGCTTAAAATAGACCATTCTATAACATATTAAAAGTTAACTTAAAGGTGAACCTCTGCTTTAAATCCTTACAATTCCCAGAACCCTTTATTAAATGTGTTTATTGCAGATTGTAAAACTATTGAATAGATAGCTTTGTGTATGTGTAGCCTTACAGAGAATACATTTTTTAGTTGGGGTCAGTGACCCCCATTTGAAAGCTGGAAAGAGTCAGAAAAGAAGGCAAATAACTCAAAAATGATAACAAATACATTTCGAAGGCCAATTACAAAGTTGCTTAAAATAGACCATTCTATAACATATTAAAAGTTAACTTAAAGGTGAACCTCTGCTTTAATTCCTTACAATTCCCAGAACCCTTTATTTAATGTGTTTATTGCAGATTGTAAAACTATTGAATAGATAGCTTGTGTATGTTTCAGGTGTTGAGCCTCCATATGCTATGACTTAAAATGCACCTGCAATAAAGGGTAGAAGGAAACTCACAACTGCTTTACCATTTAAGTACAGGTATGGAATCTGTTATCCAGAAACACTTTATCCAGAAAGGCCCAAATAACAGGAAGGTCATCTCCCATAATAGACTCCCTTTTAATCAAATAATTATAAAAACATATTTCCTTTTTCTGTGTAATTATAGAACAGTACCTCATTCTTGATCCAAACGAAGATATAATTAATCCTTATTGAAAGCAAAATCAGGTATGAAGATCCAAAATTATAGAAAGATTCCTTATTTGGAAAACCCCAGGTCTCGAGCATTCTAAATAACACGTCCCATACCTGTACCTCACGTTTTGCACAGTCACTCTTCTTTTAACTACGACAGTTCTACCAGTGACACCTCTACTTTAATTAACCACAGTTCCATAAGTGAGTGTGGAGAAACGAGCATGGGCTTTTCTTTTCTCTTTTGAATTGTGTTCCAAATCACTCCTCTTAAAGCTCCACTAGTTCTCCTCAAGCAAAACCTCAGCCATCCACCAGGTCTTTAGCCCAGTGCTTTTATATGGTCATGGAACTTCCCTGTGACTTTTTATTTTACAACAGGGGGTACATTATTCAATATATATATATATATATATATATATATATATATATATATATATATATATATAGCCAAGAGAAAAACCGCACCAACCAGGACTTGTATAGTGAACAAAAAAATCAAAAGTTTTTTTATCAACGTTTCAGCTCTATTCCTCTTACCGGATTGAAGATGATTGCAAGGGTCAAAGTTTCATTATACAGTCTAATAGTAGGACCCGCACTCCAACTTAACGTGAATCAAATGTGTTTTATTTTAATGCATATCCAACGTTTCAGCCCACATAAGGGCCTTTCTCAAGGACAAATTGCAAACTACTTTAAGTTTGAAAAGCAATACTTTATACAGCGACCAGGGGTCGTAAGTAGCCTCAGCATACGAGAGTAACCACCCCAGGCATCTGTTGGAGTCACTGCCAAAGTTTCAAATAATTAGGGTAGTGTGTATAGACAACGACAAAGACAAAAGAGTGGAAGACTTGGATATAATGTGCAAAAAGTTCCTTAACAGAGTCTACCCTCAAGAACTAATTAATAATACCAAGACATGGGCTTTGGGTCTTAGTCAGGAGCAAATCCTAATAGAATCAAAAACAAAAGGTGTAAGTCCCAACAAAAGAAAAGAAAGTAAAAATGATATGTACTATGTAAGCCGATCTGGAGAAGGCTCTGGATATATCCGGAAATGTGTATTTAAACATTGGCCACTTGTTGCTAGTGACGATAGTTTATCCAAAAAACTACCCGTTAGGCCCAAATTTAGCTACCAAAAAGGCAGCAATTTGAAAAACATTTTGAGCCCTTCTGACCCGACCAATAAGTATTTGAATCCACAAGTACAGCACTTTTTGACACAACGACCAGGGGTCGATAGATGTAGTGGTTGCGTTATGTGGAGCAGCCTGAACCTAGGTAACCATTTCATGCATCCCCGGACTGGCAAAAAGTATGATATTAGGCAGAGGATGACCTGTACTACAGTATGTGTTGTATATATTATTAAATGCCCATGTGGACTAAACGATTGTGGAAAGACGGTCAGAATGCTTAAAGAGTGCATTGGGATGCACAGGGCTAGCATGAGGCAGCCTTGGACCCAGAAAGAGACAGTAAGGTTAAAAACAAAAACCAAGACATTGCTCTGCAGCTGGTGGCAAAGCATTGGGCGGAAGCAAAGCTTAGCCCAGCTACGTTTAGATGTATGTCCATAGGGCATATACCCGCTAGAACAAGAGGGGGAAACATTGATAAAGTCTTGCTTAAGAGAGATGCGTACTGGATCCATGAGCTGGATTGCGTGGCACCTAAAGGGTTAAAATTTTAACCTGAGAAAAGTTCTCATGTATGTGCAGGGACAGATTGAACAACCCTCGATGTTTTGAAACATAGAAGTTACAAATAGCAACATAGAAATGTTAAGTGGTGGCTAGTTAACGAGATGTATACCTGTCATTATGGAAGCTTAATATCTGATTTGTATAAACTTGCAGGTTTGTAAGAATGGACTTTTTCTGAATGGACACTTTTGTTTCACCTAAACCTGGATACGCTATTCACTTGCACAACAGAGACACCCTGTGGTGAGATCCATATTCTGCATTTATGTTCATACAAAAGAAAAACACACTGTTTGTTTTAAAGTTTTTTACTGCCTATGACATCATGTTTGGCGCCAATTCTAAGGGTATTTAAATCTGCATTTGCAATTTGTCCTTGAGAAAGACCCTAATGTGGGCCGAAACGTTGGATATGCATTAAAATAAAACACATTTGATTCACGTTAAGTTGGAGTGCGGGTCCTTCTATTAGACTGTACATATATAAATATACAAAGTAAATTTTAAGCAGCCACACTCTAATCCGGACTTCCTTTGGTGAATCTGGGTGCAGGGTCAAAAGTGATGTATATAAATTTGTTGAAAGACCCGCACTCCACTTTGTGAATCAAATTGCTTTTATTGCGTACTTGTGATATATCCATATGTATATGGGATATATAACAGGTATGAAATAAAAGCAATTTGAGAGTCTGGAAGGCAGCACAACTCGTGTAGTAGTCACATATGCCAGGGTGCTAAAGCTAAAGTAGAGATATAGAACAGGGAAAAAAACTTGCATATATATACCGTTCTTTTACTATTTGAGCCACTAGGTGGCAATGCAATCTAAGTAAAGCAGAAGTTAAAGCATATAGGTGACCGCATTTTTCTTTTGATGCAGGGGACTTTTGTGAAATGTGAAAGGCAGGATGGATTATTTTACCATGCAGAATGATTCCCTTAAATTGATGAGCACAGGGCTTGTGTATATAAGAAACTGTACAGCATACCTATCCATTGGTGCTTAGTAATGGCAAACAACTTTCAGGCGGTCTCTGACCCTCTCTACAATTGTGCTGCTTTTAATGGCAGGCTTTTCATGGAAGTAAAACCTTCATTCTACTAAACTGATTGGATGACCCAGTATCCATTGGAAGGACCTACAGGTGTATATATTGTCAGAATTATCATTATTGCTGCTCTCCTTATATATTTATACATAGTAATCATATCCCCCTTTAAACGCCTCTTGTCCTGTGTAAGCTATCCAAACCTGTCCAACTTTTTCTCATAACTGAGACCTTTCTCTACCCTATACAACTGCTCTCCTTAGGACTTTTCTATTTCATCAATATCCATTTTTAGTCCTTTAGACGAAAACACTGCATATTCTAGCCTTGCCAATGCATTTAAAGCAGAACAATTTGCTTTTACTCTCATGGATCTATACCCCTTTTAAAATTAGTACAGGTATGGGAACTGTTATCCAGAATGCTCGGGACCTGGGATTTTCAGTATAAGGAAATGTCTTAAGTCTACTAGAAAATCATGTAAACATTAAAAAAAAACAAATAGGATGGGTTTGCCTCCCGTAAGGATTAATTATATCTTAGATTGGATCAAGTACAAGGTACTGCTTTATTATAACAGAGAAAAAAGAAAACATTTGTAAAAATTTGAATCATTTCATTTACCCATGAGCCACTCAAATGTAAAAAAAAAAAACTACAAAGGCATGAAAAACAGTTTCTGGGTGTTTCCATGTAAATGATGTGATTGGTTGTTTGGTAGCCCCATGTGGACTGCCAGCGCCTGCTTTGAGGTCATGAGCAGCAACATCGAAAGGAGGTATAAGCAACATGTTGCAAACAAGTCACTTGTGGTGATCACTGATATAGATCTACAAAGATAAAGTTATTTATTTAATCACACGTACACATGTTGTACAAATGTATTGTTATTGCATGTGCGCATGCATGCGCACGAGAACACCAATTCATGCATGCGCGCGCTCAGCCGGCACTGTGACTGGCTAGGTTGCTTAGGCCGCCTGGCCGGTCTGGCCCGGCTCTGGGCACTGATACAAGGGACCAGGCCTAGTTTGCAGCCTGTGTGTGCTAGAAATCAGGTGTTAGTGTCTTCACACTTTGAAGAGGTTGTTCAACTTTGAGTTAACTTTAAGTATGATGTAGCGAGTGATATTCTGAGACAATTTGCAATTGGCTTTTATTTTTTATTTTTTGTGGTTTTTGAGTTATTTAGCTTTTTATTCAGCAACTCTCCAGTTTGCAATTATCCACCAAATGACCCTAGTAACCATGCATCAATGAAAACAAAAGAAATGAATAGGAGAGGCCTCAATAGTTGAGATGAGTAATAATAAATAGGAATAACAATACATTTTTAACCTTACAGAGCATTTGTTTTTTGATGGGGTCAGTGACCCCCATTTCAAAGCGGGAAAGAGTCAGAAGAAGAATGTAAATAAAAAAAAACTGTAGAAAATAAATAATGCAGACCAATTGTAAAGTTGCTTAGAATTGGCCATTCTATAATATACTTAAAGTTAACTTAAAGGGTATGTAAAGGCAAAAAAATAAAATCCCATTTTTACTTTCTTTTGTGAAAAAGAAACCTATCTCCAATATACTTTAATTTAAAAATGTGTACCGTTTTTATAAGAAACCTGACTGTATGCAGTGAACTTCTCCCTTCATTTAACTGCTGTGGATAGGAATTGTCAGATGGTCCCTAACTGCTGAGCAGGGAAACAATCATACTTATGAACAGCAGGGGGAGCCCCCGCCTTACTTCCCAGCCATGCAGAACTCAAGCAGCTTTGTTTATGACGATCCCTAAGTAGCCCAGACCACACTGGGCATGTGCACATGTGTCTTAGTCTTGCAAAGATGTTTAACAAAGTTACAAGATGGTGACCCCCTGTAGCCAACTTTGAAAGCATAAATCATTTGTTTGATTAGGCTTGTAGGGTGGCTTGTGGGGCAGTAAGTTCATGTTTATATTTATTATACAAAATACAGCATTTCTAGCCTGATTCTATTTTAGACTTTACATGCCCTTTAAAGGTGAACCACCCCTTTACAAATCAGTGATGGACAGATGCAGCAGAAGGTTATGGCATAACTAGGAGCTAAAAAGGATTTTAGGGCCCCCCTAAACTTTGGGGACAAGATCATTTTCATAAACTTAGTTAAGATAGTTATCAAGGATAATGTTTAAAGGAGACATTCTGTGTAAAACATAAGAAAGTACTAGTTCATTATACAGAATTTATAGAATTTTAATTATCTTATGTATAAGGGATGGTGTTTGTAAAGGGTAGAATATAGCCATGTTTTATGATACATTGGCACTCACAGATGGCACTTATATTATTGTAGCAAGCATCAATACATAATAACACCTAATAAATACTAATATACAGTCACAGTTTTCTTTGCAGTATAATCTGTGCTCATCCACCGAAAATGCATATGAAAAAGGAAATATTATTTAAAAATGTAGATTATTTTGATAAAGTGGAGCCTTTCCAAAATTCAGAGCTTTCTGAATACCGGGTTTCCGGATAACAGATCCCATACCTGTATTATTTTTATGTTTGCCATCACCAGGACCCCATGCCATTATTTTTCGGAACTAGTTACTACATGTATGATTAAAAAAGAATGTGCAAGTGTGTATGCCCTTTTATTTAATGTAGTTTGTGGTTCACTAGCAACTCCAGAGTCACAGGTTAACAGACAATAGAGGCCACTCGTCCTCAGAGTGGAAACCTGATATATCTGTTATGCACAATGCTCTGATTTTTCTTTGAGACCATGATGGGGTTAAACCCAATGGATTCCAAGCTAGCGTGCTTCATGTGTATTAGCAGTTCATAGCGTGAGTACAGTTTCCTTTTCAGTGCTATCGAAAACACCTGAGACTTCTAGAATTCTCAATGGCAAGGAAGGCAGTTGCTAAGAAGTTCAGAGGTGATATCCCAGCTTTGTGCCTACAATGGCTCTGGTTATCAAGTGCAGCAAATACTAAGAGACACTACCAACATAGAAAAAAAGTACATGCAGGCAAAAAAGAACCATTTGATCCATCTCGTGAACTCATTAGGTGATATATTCTAATTTGCTTGAACTAAACCCTAAAAATGAATATGGCTAAAAATGCCATATTTTATATAATGAACTTATTGCACCAGCCTAAAGTTTCAGCTTGTCAATAACAGCAATAATCCAGGACTTCAAACTTGTCACAGGGGGTCACCATCTTGGAAAGTGTCTGTGACACTCACATGCTCAGTGGGCTCTGAGAAGCTGTTGAGAAGCTAAGCTTAGGGCTCGTCACTAATTGAAAATGAGGTTGGCCTGTAATATAAGTGACGCTACAAGCTGATTATTCAATTCTGATGCTAGTTGTACTGGTTTCTGTGCTGCCATGTAGTAATTATCTGTATTAATTACTAATCAGCCTTATATTGTGACATTTCTATTCTATATATACAGTTTATTGTGAGTGGGTCCCTAAGCTCATTAAGTGACAGCAGCACAGAGCATGTGCAGTAAATCAGCAGAAAAGAAGATGGGGAGCTACTGGGGCATCTTTGGAGACACAGATCTTTACTGCTAAAGGGCTGTGGTTGCCTTGGGCTGGTACAGAAGCCCCAAACATAATTTCTAGCCTACTTGTTTAGTTAAGCTTTAGTTCTCCTTTAACATTGCTTTGAATCTCTCTCATGTGTAGAATCAAGTAGTGACAAGTGTAAATAAACTGGACTTGTCTTGAAAAGTTTCCTCACCTCATCGTTTCAACTACAGGTAGAAAAGAAGAACAAGGTTGAAACACTGGGGGAAAACCAGGGTCAGACTGGGCCAGCAGGACACTGAGGAAAAAACCTGGTTGGCCCCGGCCTTTATGAATCTTGCTGACCCAGACCCACCCCACATGGATGATGAGGAGGGTCCCCTCTGCCTGTTCACAACCCACCTGTTTACAGTCGTCAAGAAGGTTGTTCACCTTTAGTTTAACCTTTATTACGTTATAGAATGTCCTATTCTTATAACCTTTTCAATTGGTCTTCATTTTATTAGGGATGCACCAAATCCACTATATTAGGATTTGGCCAAATCCCAAATCCTTTGTGAAAGAATACTGAACTGAATCCGAACTCTAGGGAAACGAGAGGCAAAGAGAGTAGATAAAATAATCAGAGATGGGAAAACCTTATCCAATAAAGGAGAAGCTTGTTACATGGTTATGAACCAATAAAAATGTGTCTTTACCTATTTAAATCACATTTGATTTTTTTGAATCACCTATTGCACAGAAACATAAGATATACTTAGTTATATATGATGTAACTTTGGCACGTTTTTGTGAAAAGGAAGAATGCATTGTTTATACTTAGACTGTATTCAGTCACATGGATTGCTTTTTTAACACACCCACTTTTCTTACCCACCCACTTTTCCTATTGGTCCAAGCGTGCCTGTTTCTGATTGGACATGATCTGTGGGATGCAATTTATGTAACAAATTTTTCTTGGTTCATAACCATATAAAAAGCTTCTCCTTTATTGGACAAGGCTTTGTGTGATGTCATGTATGTAAATTTTATTGGTCAATATCCCCTTAAACTGTATGAAGGGGAGACCGACAGCCTATGAGAAAGTGCCCATCTTGGCACGAAACGCGTTAGGCTTATGCATTTACTAATAAAGATTTTTTTTATTTTAAATATTATTTGGGCTACTACTTCACTATTAGTGGGCCTCTTCCCATCTCCAATTTTTTATTTTTGGATAACCCGTTGGACTGGGGTTTTTTTGGGATGCAGCCACTGTGTATATTTTTCCGTTACAAATTGGACCTATGATTTTTCTGTTTTAAGAGTAGAACTACACACCACAGCAAAATAATATACTGGAAATGCAAAGAGAGTAAAAAAGAGTAAAACATTTTTGACTTCCTTCTTTGTGTGATGAAAAGTCGCGTGATTTTTTGGATTCGAATTCGGTTCAGCCAGGAACTTGGATTCGGCCAAATCCAAATCCTGCTGAAAAACGCAAAATCTTGGCCGAAGCCAGAACGAATCTCTGATTTTTTTTTTTTGGATAACCCATTGGACGGGCAGTTTTCTGTCCGTAGAACTACACACCACAGCAAAATTATATACTGTAACTGCAAAGAGAGTAAAAAAGAGTAAAACATTTTTGAAGTTGCGTGATTTTTTGGATTCGGCCAAATCCAAATCGTGCTGAAAAACGCAAAATCTTGGCAGAAGCCAGAACCGAATCCTGGATTCAGTGCATCCCTAAATTTTATATAGTTTTTAAATTATATATTGTCCTGAATCTTTCCAGCTTTCAGCAAATCAAACAGTGTTAGTATAGAGCAGGCAATCAATGAGCAGTCTTCCACAGAAGTATAAAATCCAGTAGTTTATTTAGATGCACATAGAGGTAGCCTTATGAGTTTCATGTTCTAAAAAAACACTTAATTATAAGCAGGTATTGACCTTGTGCTACCCCAGATGTTTGCACATATCAGTGAATGGCAGACAAGCTGGTGCAACTTACAAGAGGGTGGCACAGAGGTTGTAGGTGGGCACCTGCTTGCATGGTCCTTAGTAGCCACTCATGCTGGAGCTCCTGGTATGCAAGGTGCATCTGGAACCCTGTTACACCTGCTAACAAAAGTGAAAAAAGGATTCTTGGTTCCCTTGATTAAAGGTCTCAGAGACACTAGATTTAAGACCCTACGGTTCCCTTGATTTGAGTCTTTGTTTTCCCTTGGTCTAAAGGAATTGTTCAGTAAAAAAATTAAAGTAAATGGACAGGCTGTGAAAAATGGTTTCAATATAGTTACTTAGCCAAAAAATGTAATGTATAAAGGCTGGAGTGACTGGATTTCTAACATAATAGCCAGAACACTACTTCCTGCCTTTCAGCTCTCTTGTTTTCTACTGATTGGTTACCAGACAGTAACCAATCAGTGACTTGAGGGTAGGCCACATGGGTCATACCTGTTGCTTTTGAATCTGAGGATCAATTGCAAACTCACTGAACAGTTATGTCCCGTGTCGCTGACTAACTCAGAGTTACAGAGTTGAAAAGCAGGAAGTAGTGTTCTGGCTATTATGTTAGACATCCAGTCACTCCAGCCTTTATACATTGCATTTTTGGCTAACTAACTATATTAGAAACATTTTTTATTTTGCACAGCCTATTTATTTACCCAGTTTTTATTTTCACACTGAACTGTTCCTTTAAGGCCTCACATGTAGGTCTCTATAAAAAGATATTGCATAAACAGCTCAAATGTAAAACCCTGCTTTATGTAAATAAACCATTTTCATAATATATACTTTTTTAGTAGTATGTACCATTGGGTAATCATAAATAGAAAATTGCCATTTTAAAAAAATAATGACCACTCCCTGGGATCGTACGATTCACTGTGCACACAAACATACCAAACAAACCATACATGTTAGGACACATGAGCCAATTAACAGACAGAGTTCTATCTTTTGCTTCCACACTTCTTCCTGTTACAGTTAGAGCTGCAGTGTTTCTGGTCAGGTGATCTCTGAGGCAACACACAGACCATCACAAAATGGTGGTTCAAGACAAGAGATGTAAAAGGACAGTTTTTACTTAAATACATATTCCAGTTTGGTAAAATTCTTTCATGGGCACTTCATTTGATATAATCTGTTGCTTAAGTATTCATTTTGGGGGTATAGGTTTCCTTTAAAGGAGAAGGAAAGTTACAGAGACAGTTTATTGCCAATAGATTATCCACAATAGTGCAAACTAGAATGCTATTTTTATTTTGCAGAATGCTTTACCATACCTAAGTAAACAGCTCTAGAAACTCTGTTTGTTTAGGATACAAGCTGCCATTTGTCTGAGTCTCTCCCTGCTCACTCATAGCTCTGGGCTCAGATTACAGCAGGGAGGGGGGGAAAGGGAGAGAGAGAGGAGCAAACTGAGCATGCTCAGGAGCTAGCCCTGGAGGTTTAAGATGAAAATTGGAAGTCTGATACAGAAGACCATGTATACACAACAAAAGGAAAGAAATGCTGTGTTTCTTTTGACAGAGGACACAGAGCAGCATTTATTTATATAGACCTTTCTGATAAAGCTTACTTAGTTTTAACCTTTCCTTCTCCTTTAAGGTTGCTACCTTTGACCTATGTAGGATACCTGGTAATGCTTGGCAGGAGTGAATAGCTTGTATATAAACACTCCTAAGAGCACCTTGTTGCAAGTTACTCTACTCTTTGATTGTCTCACACCTGAAAAAGAGAATCACATAGAAAGACTGCTACTAAACCTACAATGGAAGCCAATATGAAAGTGCAATTCAAAGTTGTTATTATAGCTTTATTATACTGCACACACAAGTGGCAACTGGAAGTAATAATTCTGCATAAATATTTGCTTTTGGTTTATTTAATAGCCTTAGATAGCACTGCCTCATTTCCATTTACAAAACAGATCCTATTTTCATTCAAACATTAGGTAAATACTGTAGGGTTTTTAATCTGCTTACAAAATACTTACAATATTCTCTCAATATTCTCTCTCAATGTCAATATATCTCTCTCCTTGGATAATTTATATCTATGTAGATTGCAAACCAATCATTTACAAGCCACATTCTTTATCGTGCGTGCCCTTTGAGATGACAAAATTCTAATTGAGTACACATCAAACATAGCTGTTACCGTTATACAGATAAATAGTTTACATACACAAGGAATTATTTTCTTTGTATTTATGATAACATTATTTTATCAGAAGGCTCAGTGTGGTCCAGGCTATCTACAGGAAAAGCTGTTGTCCTAAAAGCATAGTATCTACATTACACGGTGTCAAGCAGAAATAAACTATTCCTGGCAGTGGCAAGATAAAACCTGCTTTTAATACCTTGATGTGGTTACAGATGGAAACCATATTTTCTCCTTTAGACCTTCCAAGTTGGGTAACCACAATCTATAAAAAACAATGTCAATTGTTGGATATTTGGATGAAATTGTTGTATAGTTGGATGAAACGAGACCGTTGGTTTCTTATCTTTTCATCTAATATTGATTTCATATGACCGAGACTTTTTTTATGGATATGGACTGGTCCTCCACCCACCCTGTCCATTCCAATCTTTGCCCCTTCTGATTGTCTGTGGTTCATTCATGGAAATAATCAAATCCATCTAATACCTCTTGCTGATTTTATTCTTACAGATGATGTTGATAATGAAAGGTATAACATTACATTATCCCCCCACAAACTTGTCACCTTCAGTTGCTAGAACATGACATGAGTTTAGAGTTTAGAGTGTTTCCCCTTTAGATTGTAAGCTCTTTTGCACATGGCCTTCCTCACCGTTTGTACCGGCACTGGTCGTTATGCATGTATGTTCTATTTATGTAATTCAAAGCTGCGCAATATGTTGGCTCTCAAAAAATACATGTTAATAAAAATAATAATAATTTGGTTTGGAATCTGGAATCCTGAAAAAGTGGTGGGATTCAGCTATATCCCAAACCTAATGCTGAATTCAGCTCATCCCTAATTTGTATGCACTCTAACATACTAGGCAAACGCAAGATGTACAATATTTGGTAGACATGTTATTTAAAATAAAAAAGATAACAACTTTGCAAAAAATATGTCTTTGGGATAATGAGTGACACAGACCAGATTTTTACATACTGATGATGCCCTTGTGGCAATTTACATCGATCATGAAGAGTTAAGGATTCTCTGATCATTTATCATATTCTGGCTCCTTGCTTTTGATTGTCTGTGAAGATTCACATTCATCCAGGTCATGGTATATGATAGTAATAAGTCAAATCAACTGGACCCCTCTCCTATATGTCACTGCTCTGCTGAAGTCCCTCTTGTACAGTTTTGCCAGGATCAAAGGTGGTAAGCCCTACACGGAGTGCCCATGCACAGCAGCAGGGGTTGGTGCAAATATTTGATGTATGGAGTGCTAATAGGAGAAATTCTACTTGGTATTAAAGGGATCCAGTCATGGGAAAACATTTTTTTCCCAAAATGCATCAGTTAATAATGCTGCTCCAGCAGAATTCTGCACTGAAATCCATTTCTCAAAAGAGCAAACCGATTTTTTTATATTCAATTTTGAAATCTGACATGGGGCTAGACATATTGTCAGTTTCCCAGCTGTCCCAGTCATGTGACTTGTGCCTGCACTTTAGGATGGAACTACTTTCTGGCAGGCTGTTGTTTCTCCTACTTAATGTAACTGAATCAGTCTCAGTGGGTCTTGGCTTTTACTATTGAGTGCTGTTCTTAGATCTTCCAGGGAGCTGTTATCTTGTGTTAGGGAGCTGCTATCTCATTACCATACCATACCATTGTTCTGTTGTTAGGCTGCTGGGGGGTGGGGGGAGAAAGGAGGTGATATCACTCCAACTTGCAGTATAGCAGTAAAGGGTGAATGAAGTTTATCAGAGCACAAGTCACATGACTGGGGGCAGCTGGGAAACTGACAATATGTCTAGCTCTTTTGAAAAATGGATTTGAGTGCAGAATTCTGCTGGAGCAGCACTATTAACTGATGCATTCTTAAAAAACATGTTTTCCGATAACAGTATCCCTTTAAAGTAAGATTCTGTCCTTGTATATAATGGCCCCTTAGCAATTTTAGCAGTGTCTAAACTGCCTATTTATTTGAATGGTATGAAGGCAAAGTTCGCCTACACATAAGAAGCATCTCCTACAAACTGGTTTACGTAGGACCTCAAAAGTCCTCATTTTGCCCAAGCCCTGTAACGGGTGGTGCTGCCTATCAATAAGTTCTGAATCAAAGATTACGAATTAATGAGGAGAAGGAAACCTACACCCCTCGCTGCTGCTCACCATGCTGTCGCTATTTATTAAGCAACTGCAGGCAGTTTGCTAAATACTAAAGGAACAGACTTTGTTTGAAGGCTCTGTCCCTTCAACACAGTATTGGACAAAATAATTGTCCCTCCATCCTTTTCATGTAGGATGACGGCCGCGTCCTGGTTTGAATCCGTGCGAGACCGGGGCAATAAGCATTCACTGAATATCTTTTGATGAGTCATAATAGGGACAAAATAAAAGATGAAATGCTTTTGTGGTGGACCTTTGATCAAGACTCTTCAGCATTTAGTGTAATATCTACCAGGCAAACGCAAATACACTCAGCCGAGCTGTGGTTTATACAAAGTCAATATCCCCAGCCTCTAATTGCCGGAATGAATCCATGTAGATGTGCATTGCTTCCCATCAAACAGATTGCTTTTTCCTCATTGAGCAAAGAAAGTGCCCAGATAGAACGGGACGTGAGCTCAGATAAACAATGATACAATAGATATGCACTGCAAGAATGCCTTTGTTTTCCCTTTGTCTGATGCAATAAATGAAACATAAGGTTGATATTTCATGCTTTCCCACTCCTGACTGCTGAGCTTATTTCGAGCAGCCGAGGGAGGTAGCAGAACCAAAACAGATATAGAAAAATGCTGGAGGGAAAAATACAGGAGAAGAAAATCTTTTAGTTAGTTATGAAATTAGGTTCTGGGACCCCAAAAGTGCAAATGTGGGGTCTCACAGAGCCATAGCTGTAAGCATATGGAAAGTAAAGTAAGTATATTTCCCCCAGGGCTGGATTTCAAGATGCTGTGCCCCTAGTCCCAGCTCACACTAGACTACCCTACGCTCACCCCCAGCAGCTCACAATCCTCACACCACCCTGCTTCCCCCACTGACTCTGCTTCTTCGGGCTCATTGGGATCTCTTCCACTGGGGACTGGGTGGGCGGGAGATTCAAACCACTGTCAAAATCTTCGATCCTGTCCCCAGTGATGATGCTGCTGTTACCCCCAATTTTTGCCTCCCTAGGCTCAGGCCTTTGTGACCTGCCCATAAATCCGGGCCTGATGGGGCTGTAGCATTTGGTTTATTAAGTTGGTATTGTAAGGCTAGTGGGGCAGAAGCTGTGGGTCACCCAATTATGCTCATTCAAAGAGTACACTCATCTGCTATCTTGGCAGGCCCATAACAGTCTAGTCCTTACAGCATGCATAAGGACATTGTCTCCACTTCCACCAGCACCCGATGACATTCTCAAACTTGTGTGTCTGAATGATGTTTGGGGATAGGTAGAGGGTGGGATGTGGGGTGTCTATGTGAATCCCCCATCCCTCACTATTACAGCTTTACAGGCAGAATTAATCGGGGAAACATAGGTCTCTGCACTGTGTTTGGAGAACAGAAACTTCAGGCAATTTATGAAAGGGCAGGACACAAAGAGCAGAAAAGGATGGCTGATTGTGCCGATCTTTTAATTTTGCACATTGCTCGTCATCAGAAATATGACCCCTAGTATCAGAGGATGGGAATGTTGCGATGGGCATAATGGGTATAATTGGTGTAGAGGGAGCACTGTGGAACAGTTTTTATTGTAAGGCAGGATGGTGTAAGGGCATGACCAAGTGGATCGTAAGCTCTCCTCTGCAGGAGGAGGAGGAAAGTGGATTCACTCTTAAAGCACACCCCCATAGCTCCATTGACAGGCCTGGGACTGATGGGGATGGGGCTGATTCTTTGGTACAGTTTGTAAAGTTAGGCACTGTGTGATAGTATATATAGTGTACTTTATATCAGGCCTGCTCAAAATGCAGTCTCCAGCTGTGGTTTTACTACATCCCCTATAATCCCCTCATAGCTAAAGGGAAGTTGAGAGTTGTATGTGAATAACTTTGTGTTACATTTTCAATAATGCTTTGGATATGGACACCACCATCACTAAGTACAAGTACTATAACCACAAGATTTGCCCAGGGGTCATTTTTAGAGACCCTAGATGCAAGTGTGAAAGCACTAAGGGATGTAAAAGTGCACCCTCAATCTGAAAGTACTTGTACTCTGTGACTTACACCATTAGATGCAAGGCAGTTGGTAAATGCAAGGCTCTATAACTGGCATGTCTATATGATGACCCAGTGTCGTATTCTGATCTGCCCAAAATGCCCCGACCTGCCTGAAATTCAGTACCTTTTTAGAAATCATGCCCCTCCTTGGTCATTGAGATCACAATCCGAAAAATAATCAGCCCATATATAACAGACTCAAAGCTATTGGCTGACTTAGAACACTAACGGGGTAGGGTAATAACAGGGACAAAGTCTGAATTAGACCTTGTTACCTATAGCAACCAAGTGTACAGTACCAGTGTACAGGGGAAGGAGCACAGAGACTTAATATTTAAAGGGAATAAAAAGTATTTAATTCAAAACAATGTGAAATTCTGGAACCTCACAGCTTTAAATGGTATTAGCTTCCTATTATACATTATCAATACATGAACCTGTTATGTAACAAAAAATATAACAAATGAATTTGAAAACTTGTGTGAAAAACAAACTGAATAATTATTAAGGGAATATTTATATAACAACAGCACCTCATTAATAAGCCAAAAACACTGCATAACTTGTACACGGACTGCTCCTTATGAATATAAAATGCCTTTTTATGTTTCCTTTTATAGTTCCAATTTAAAATATAACTTGGCCTATTGCCCCAGCTGAATGCATAGAAAAGCATATAACATACTGAACGCAAGCATTTAGTGGGATATTTTAGAATGCAAAATAGCTTTAAAATGAGTTTGAAAAAGATGTGTCAGACCAAAGGCTATTACATTTGTTAATGCCACAAAGGAATAACAGTGGGATAATTGGATAACGTTTCCTCACCCCAACGGAGTTAAAGCCTCACGCTTCAGAAATTACTGTAATAGTTTCAAATGAATATATTCACCTGTTAAAGTAAATTTTTTCCCTTTTATCATAGCTTAGCCTGGATGCTTGCTAGGGTTGGTTACACTGTGCAGTAATGGTCTGATGATAAAAAGAAATGTTGTATCCAGTGGGGGGAATAATTTTACTGGTCTACCCTCTAGTTTCTGCTCTGGGACTAAATAAATGCAGAAAAGGGCAGTCTCCGCACCTCTGCACATGTTCCGGGATTAAGAAATTCTTTGGCCAATGACCTTCATTCATCAATCAATGTAGGTGTCAATAGTACAGTAGCTATAGGGTTCAGTGTGGAACCTATATGGCGTCAAGCCTCATCCACGCTAGAGGAAATCTCTTTCTCTGTGCCGTATCCAATGTTGTATATATCTATATATAATACACAAAAGCCATGAATATCTTGTAAATGATATCCTTATAAACGGTGAGTACTGATGTCATCAGTTATAAATGGTGAGTAGTGATGTCATTTCTGTCACATGACTCACTAAAACAAGTGTATTATAATAAATAAGGTACCCCCAGTTGCAAAATATGAGGATATTAGAAGTTATCGCGGAGTTCCATGACCTGTATAAAAACATTTTTAAATGGTCATGAAACTCCTTGGTAACTTATAATATCCTTATATTTTACAAGAGGGGGTACTTTATTCACTATATATAGATATATACAGGGCTGTCATAAGGGGAACACAGGGTATACATTTGTACCGGCCTAAAAGCTGCATTTTTCGAATTAGCTGGGCCCCCCTTGACAGCACCAAACTGCCGAAGTTCCGAATGTCCAAAGTCCTGAAGAGTCGAAGAGCCGAAGTCCTGAATCGCCAAAAAGACCCGAAGCCGCAAACGGAGCCAAACCCAACCCAAAGGTTGAAGTCCTGATGCCGAGAAAAGACCCGAAGCCACAAAAGGAGCCTAGGTAATTTTCACTGAACACCAATGTATTTTTTTTTTTAATTTTATTAAACCCCTGGCAACCAATGTATTATTTTAATACTATAAAGGCCCCTGGCCACCAATTTTTAAAAAAATATTCTATGGGGCCCCTGACCACCAATGTTTCTTTTTAACTTGTGGGGGGGCACAACCACCAATGATTTTTTAAAAAATCTAATGAGGGGCCCTGTCACCAAGGTTTTTTTTTAATTTATAGGGTGGACCCTGGCCACAAATGATTTCTTTTAACTTGTAGAACAAATCTGTTCCATGAAAACCATTTGGGAGCTTTTGATGGGACAGCAACAGGTTCAACTAAAACCACCCTGACCATCAAAGTTTTCTTAAAAACCTTTAACCTTTCGACATGCTCTGAATGCCCAATTCTCTAATGCACCTCTACTGGAAACCCCAGCCTTGGAACTTTGCTTAAGGTACCTGAAAAGAAGAAACGACTGTCTAATGTATATAATCTGTTAAATTCTCAAAGAGGTAACCCGTACGCAAAATGTTATAGTAAATGGACCCAAGATATCCCTACCTTGGAGTTGGATGATTGGGATGATATTACATCGACCTTTGTTTCCATGGTGATTAGTAGCGGGGATAGGCTTATACAGCATAAAATGATTCATAGGTTGTATTATACCCCAGTACGTTTGTTTCATATGAGATTGATCCCAGATAATTTGTGTTATAAGTGTGGTCTGGAACCAGGTAACTTTATGCATGCTTTTTGGTCCTGTACAGTTATCAATACTTACTGGAAGAACCTTGCCATATATTTACAAACTTATCTGGACTTTCCTCCAGTTCTGGTGCCGGAAATTTTTCTACTAGGTCATTTAGACCATTTAATTCCGCAACAAGCTACACGACAACTGTTCCGTTTACTACTCTTTTATGCACAGAAGGTTATTGCACTAAAGTGGAAGCTCCGAGACCCCCCTACGGTACCACTGTGGAAGAAATTGGTTAATGATGCTCTTCCTATGTACAGGCTGACCTACCTGAGTAGAGGTTGCCCAGAGAAATTTGCTAAAATTTGGGATCCCTGGACCTCATGTCAAGACACCAACACAGACATGGACTAACTCTTTTGGCATAGTATGTCTCCTGGACTGTCCAACGGGTGGCCCAACCACCAATTCCCCCTCCCCCAACCCTTTTCCTTTTTAATTTCCTTCCCACTGTATGCTTTGTGTTATTGTTAATGCAAAAATAAAAGCTTTAAAAAAAACCTTTAACCTGACCATAAATGGCTTTTTATAACTTGTGTGTGTGTGTCTGTGGGGGGTTTACCATTTTTAGCACTGCCTGTGTGGCCTTTTTACTGTGGTGTGGAGGGGATCTGGGGTGGGGCTGGGGTGGGCAGGGCAGGTGGGCCCAGAAAATGTTGTTGTACGGGGCCCCATGATTTCTGATGGGAGCCCAATATAGGGCTGCCTAGGGCAGCAGATTTGTAGGCAGTTTTAGTTGAACCTGTTGCTGTCCCATCAAAAGCTCCCAAATGGCTTTCTTGGAACAGATTTGTAATGACAGGACTGATTATTTGGATGTAAATGAAGGTTACACAGGTGATCAATATATATTGCTTTCATTGTTGTTTTCCTTGAGGTAAGGACATCAAAGATGTCTATTGCTCCCATGGATTCCATAAACAGAACTCTGAACCATCAAGGTTTACACAAGACAGTCCAGATTCCACTGTCTGAAAAAAGATGGGATCAATCAGTGGTTTAGATGATCAAGTCAGATTTACATCTTGTGTATTTGGGCAAAACTTTTAAAATCAGGAAAATGTTGGTGGTATGCAGCTTGAAAACCTTCTCATGAACACTGATGGATGCTTCTCCCCATTTACAATTATTGGGAAGACTCGTATATCTGCTTTGCTAGATGTGGGGCAGAAGGGCAGATTGCTGTAGGAGCATTTAGTTGCCCATGACTCAAATTTCAAGCAGCCACTCACATTAAATGCCATAATGTCCAGTAGTCTTGTATTCCAGCTTTATTACTAATCCTGTAGTTTAGTCTTGACATAGGCTAAAGC
Organism: Xenopus laevis; assembly: GCF_017654675.1. Lineage (NCBI taxonomy): Eukaryota > Metazoa > Chordata > Amphibia > Anura > Pipidae > Xenopus > Xenopus laevis. Next base: position 110,233,881 of record NC_054387.1, on the reverse strand, counting down.
TAATTCATGAGCTTAATGTTAACCAAAGCATTTCTAGATACTTCTAAACCTTTTTTTTTTCTAAAAAGCGCATCAGTTAATAGTGTTGCTCCAGCAGACTTCTGTACTGAAATCTGTTTTTCAACATATTTTTTTTTTGTTTCATTTTTAAATCTTACATGAGGCTAGACAAATTGTGAGCTCAAGTCATGTGACTTGTGCCCTGATAAACTTCAGTCACTTTTTACTGCTGCATCGCAAGTTGGAGTGATATCATCCCCTCCCTTCCCCCCAGCAGCCCATCAGCAGAACAGCTCCCTGGTAGATACAGTATAAGAACAGCACTCAATAGTAAAAAATCCATGTCCCACTGCGACTCCTTCAGTTACACTGAGTATGAGAAACAATAGCCTGCCAGAAAGCAGTTCCATAGTGCAGCACTGGCTCTTCCTGAAAGCACATGACCAGACAAAATGACCTGAGATGGCTGCCTACACAAAAATATTACAACTAAAAAAAATATATACTTGTTGGGTTAGGAATTAAATTTTACATGGTAGAGTGAATTGTTTGCAGTGTAAACTAGGGATGCACCGAATCCACTATTTTGGATTCAGCCGAACCCCCAAATCCTTCGCAAAGATTCGGCCGTACTGAATCCAAACCCTAATTTGCATTTGTTTTGTAACAAATTTGTCTCTAATTTGCATATGCAAATTAGGATTCAGATTCGGTTCAGCCAGGCAGAAGGATTTGGCCGAATCCGAATCCTGCTGAAGAAGGCAGAATCCTGGCCTCATCCCGAACTGAATCCTGGATTCGATGCATCCCTAGTGTAAACAGTGTCATTTAGAAATAAAAACGACACCATAAAAACACAACAGAATCCCTTTAATCTTTACTTCTTTAATCCCTTTAAATCTTTACTCCTTTAAGGTGTAGCACTGGTTACCAAATATGATGACATTTGTATGAATAAAAAATGATCTATATGCCATTGCCTTTATGTAAGTAGCAATGAAAAGCAGCTTCATTTAAAACCTAAAGTCAGGACATTGCCAGGACATGTCAACTCACTTGTGCTTCTGCAAAACAGATTTCATGTGTAAATGCTAAAAATCCATTTAACTGGGCAACAATGGCTAAAAAAGGAAATCCTCTGCATGGCTAAATGCCTTTGCTATAGAACAAGACTGCCTCCTCTTGTTAATGGATGAAAAATAAAAAAAATATAAATCTCTGGGTACAAATGTAAAGCCCGTGTGAAAGGCAGAAAAGAAGCTGGGGAGCGTGACGCAGACGATGCTTTAGAGATGGACAAAGCTTATTAGTTTCTGACACTTCCTCCAGATCTGATAAATTGATTCTAGCTGTGAAAATGAAGAAGTGTAGAATCTGTACAAAATCTCCATTACCTGAAAACACCGGGCAGGGGGGAAGTGTAAATCAACAGAAAAGAAGGAACCGTGTTATCAGTGCACAATTCTTCTTTTATGAAAAACAAAACATGAAAGATTTCTGAGCTTGGAATGATGTCACATTAATAGGTTTCTTACAAAATACAGCTACATGTAAATGACGATGAACCCGGGTGGATATATGTTCATATTAAAGGCATATTAGAAAAGAGACTGCATGGAGATTTTAATGTAGTTTATCTCATGGGGGCAAGGACTCTCTATATATTACACTGATGATCTAACACCCACCAGAAACCTGATATTCATGGACAACAGGCCCAATTGAGATTTAAAGTACAAAGAGGCCCAAACAGCCTGCCCCACCCCCCATATGCCCAATAAATATAGACTGTCTAAGGTGGCTTACAGCAGCCCTTCTTGCATTTGCTGGGATTTACGGATTGCTTGTTGGACACGTCTCAGAATCATCAAAAAATAGTAAAAAGAAGGTGTATGTATCAATGAACTACAAAGAAGTAATATCAGTCAGTGTTGGGCCTCAATCATGGTAGTCAATGGGCCTCAACTGTTCCACTGCCAATGCAATTTGTCTTCTGGACAAACTTGACAAGTTTGTCTTCTAGACAAACTTGGGGCACAATGCAAGCATGAAAATGTTCCTGGTTGGTGCAAAACAAGTACTGTGATTGGCTATTTGGTAGCCCCTATGTGGACTGGCAGCCTTCAGGAGTCTCTGTTTGGCTGATCACCTGTTTTTTATGTAACCAAAACTTGCCTCTAAGCCAGGAATTCAAAAACAAGCACCTGCTTTGAGGCCACTGTGAGTAACATCTAAAGGGGTTGGTGAAAAACATGTTGCCCTAGAGTCACTGGTTGGGGATAATGGATCTTTCTGTAATTTGGATCTCCTTAAGTAAAGTAAATCATGTAAATGTTAAATAAACCCAATAGGCTTATTCTGCTTCAAGTAAGGATTAATTATATCATAGTTTGGATCAAGTACAAGGTATTGTTTTATTATTACAGAGAAAAAATTAATTTTTAGAAATTTGGATTATTTGACTATAATGGAGTCTATGGGAGGCACCCTTTCCATAATTCGGAACTTTCTGGATAATGGGTTTTCCGGATAACGGTACTGCTGGCATTCCTGTTCTGGCTACTGTTCTCGGCTCTACCCTGCTTTTGAGATATATGGGGATATATTCAATGAAGGGCAGAGATGGGCGAATTTGACCCGTTTTGCCAAAAATTCGCCGCAGACGAAATGTCGCTGCCGTCCATTAAAATCTATGGGCATCATTATGCTGTTGTGTTTGGGCCCCTTAGACCTAGCAGCATCCTAGGCAGGAGGTTTATGGTACCTTGTCCATCATCTGCTATTGTCAATGACATTGCCTTAGAAGCTCTTTTAATAAGGAAAAACTGTATGTGGCTTAAATAATACGTTGCCCTTTCAAAGATATTTTTAAAAAATTGGACTACTGATGACATCAGCATTATCCAACTCATTCTGCGCAGCAGACCATTTATAAATTATACCTTATGTTAATTTTAGGGCCAGATTGTAGTAATATTACATATTTATTCACAGCAGTGTTCCTTGGCAGACTGAGGGCCATAAAATGCCTCTGAAAATAAATATATGGCTAAAAAAAAAAAAAAATAACTGTAGAAAATTTAAATAAATAGAAGTTAAACCAAATTTTATTTAGTGAAATACGAGTTAGAAATTGCTGCATAAAATGTAATTAGTTCCGTGGAGACCCAAGAAAGTTATAAAGCAAACTGACATAATTATAGCCAAGTTGGACTTTGGCTTTTTTTAAGCTGGGAATGTATAGATTTAGTTGCTGCATATCCAGAAGAATTACAGCGTGTTTTTTTTGCAGTTAATATACAGAAGTGAGTTTATGGTCTTGCACTGTTTCCTTGCGGGCATGTGGCCAGATCTATGAAACTGACACTAATTACCAAGGTAGTGACGGAATTGGGAACGAGGGACTGCTGGAGTGTGGAAATGAAAATATCTTTTCTTCCCTTGGGTATGTAACGGGGCTGAAGACATAAAATGTTCTCTTAAAGAGGGAGAGAGGCGAGACCTATATGTAATTATAGAGTGCGTATGTGATAGGGACCTTAAACTGTAAGCTCCACTGGGGCAGGGACTGATGTGAGTGATGTATAATCCCTGTAAAAGTCCTGCACAACATGGCAGCGCTATATATATTAAAGAGCTTGTTCACCTTTTAGTATGACGTAGAGCAGTGATCCCCAACCAGTAGCTCATGAGCAACATGTTGCTCTCCAACCCCTTGGATGTTGCTCCCAGTGACCTCAAAGCAGGTGCTTATTTTTGAATTCCAGGCTTGGAGGCAAGTTTTAATTGCATAAAAACCAGTTGTACTGTCAGTCTCAATGTAGGTTGACAATCCACATATGCGCTACCAAATGGCCAATCACAGCACTTATTTGGCACCCCAAGAACATTTTACATGCTAGTGTTGCTCCCCAACTCCTTTTACTTCTGAATGTTGCTCACGGGTTCAAAAGGTTGGGGATCCTGGACGTAGAGAGTAATATTCTGACACAATTTGCAATTGGTTTTTGTTTTTTATCATTTGAGGTTTTTGAGTTATTTGGCTTTTTATTCAGCAGCTCTCCAGTTTGCAATTTCAGCAATCTGGTTGCTAGGGTGCAAATTACTCAAGCAGCCATGCATTGATCTGAACGAGAGACAGCAGGGGCGTAACTATAGAGTAAGCAGACCCTGCGGCTGCAGGGGGGCCCAGGAGGTATAGGGGCCCCATGAGGCCCTAATTCATATACAATTTCAATAAATATTGGAGAAACAAGTCAACCTCTAAACATTTTGGGGGCCTGAAAAATAATTTGCTGTGGGGCCCAGTAATATCTAGTTACGCCACTGAGAGACAGGGTTATCAGGAGTAATAAAAAATAGCAAAAAACAATAACTTTGTAGCCTTTACAGAGGATTTGGTTTTAGATGGGGATCAGCTGGAAAAAGGCAAATCATTATAAAACTATTTAAAGAATAATAAAGACCAATTGAAAAGTTGCTTAGAGTTGGCCATTCTATAACATACTAAAAAGTTAACTTAAAGCACCCCTTTAATAAAGGATATTAATCATTTATGAATGGAGCTGCAAGTGTTGTGCCACTAGATTAGAGGCAGATATTGATGCACTTCATTAATGGAGTCAAAATATAATTCTTGCACTTCTAAATTGTTGCTCTAAGTGCCATGTGTCTGTCCAGTCTTCCAGTGCATTTATTGATGCTGGAGAACCCTAGAGCTACCGTCACCCTGAACGTGGCAAAATTCCAGGGTTCCTCCAGCGGGTGCAACAGATCAAACAATCACACGCTAATGGTGTTTGAACAATGCAAGAGAGAGGTGATGCAATACTTACTGTGACATTGTTTAGAAAAGAGTGCAATAACATGTTTGTCTGTTTTAATGCATTGGATGCTAGGGATGTCGCGGACTGTTCGCCCGCGAACTAATTCGCGCGAACATCGGCTGTTCGCGTCCGCCGAATGTTCGCGAACGTCGCGCGACGTTCGCCAATTTGGGTTCGCCTTAGCTGGCGCTTATTTTTGACCTCTCACCCCAGACCAGCAGATACATGGCAGCCAATCAGGAAGCTCTCCCTCCTGGACCACCCCCACACCCCCTGGACCACTCCCCTTCCATATATAAACTGAAGCCCTGCAGCGTCTTTTTATTCTGCCTGTGTGTGCTTGGAAGAGCTAGTGTAGGGAGAGAGCTGTTTAGTGATTTGAGGGACAGTTGATAGTAACTTTGCTGGCTAGTAATCTACTCGATACTGCTCTGTATTGTAGGGACAGAACTCTGCAGGGATTTGAGGGACAGTGAGTTTAGGTTAGTTAGCTTTGCTGACTAGTAATCTACCTTCTACTGCAGTGCTCTGTATGTAGCTGCTGTGGGCACTGCTTCTGATCTCATCTGCTGACTGCTGTAATAACCCAATAGTCCTTGTAAGGACTGCTTTTATTTTCTTTTTTGTTTTTTTTACTTTGCTACTGTAAGAGCCCAGTGCTATTAGTCTAGCTGTGTTGGGGAGTGGGACTGGTGTGCTGCTCCTCCTAGTAGTTCACCACTACCAGCACCAACCAGAGTCAAAATTGTTACAAAGTATCTTATTTGCACCTGTTAGCTGTTCTGAGCTCTCTGCCAAAAGCTAATTAAGTTAGAAACTGTTTTTTTTCTGGCTGTTCAGTGCAGAGAAAAGAGGGACTGGTGTGCTGCTCCTCCTAGTAGTTCGCCACCACCAGCACCAACCAGAGTCAAAATTGTTACAAAGTATCTTATTTGCACCTGTTAGCTGTTCTGGGCTCTCTGCCAAAAGCTAATTAAGTTAGAAACTGTTTTTTTTTCTGGCTGTTCAGTTCAGAGAAAAGAGGGACTGGTGTGCTGCTCCTCCTAGTAGTTCACCACCACCAGCACCAACCAGAGTCAAAATTGTTACAAAGTATCTTATTTGCACCTGTTAGCTGTTCTGAGCTCTCTGCCAAAAGCTAATTAAGTTAGAAACTGTTTTTTTTCTGGCTGTTCAGTTCAGAGAAAAGAGGGACTGGTGTGCTGCTCCTCCTAGTAGTTCACCACCACCAGCACCAACCAGAGTCAAAATTGTTACAAAGTATCTTATTTGCACCTGTTAGCTGTTCTGAGCTCTCTGCCAAAAGCTAATTAAGTTAGAAACTGTTTTTTTTTCTGGCTGTTCAGTGCAGAGAAAAGAGGGACTGGTGTGCTGCTCCTCCTAGTAGTTCACCACCACCAGCACCAACCAGAGTCAAAATTGTTACAAAGTATCTTATTTGCACCTGTTAGCTGTTCTAAGCTCTCTGCCAAAAGCTAATTAAGTTAGAAACTGTTTTTTTTTCTGGCTGTTCAGTGCAGAGAAAAGAGGGACTTTCCAGTACAAAAGAGGGACAGGGGGTTGAGTGGTCAAAAGAGGGACAGTTGGGAGGTATGCAAGTGCCACCTAGCTGTGTGAGCTTTTTCACATTCTGTCTAAATAACAATAATAATTCCGTGTCTGTAAACATCACCTGAGTGATGTTTTTACAGCAGCAATAATATATTCCGTATCCACTACTGTATACGTTGCCCTTGCAGGCATTGTTTGCCCAGTCTTTAACCAAGTGCCACCTAGCTGTGTGAGCTTTTTCACATTCCGTGTCCAGAAACATCACCTGAGTGACGTAGTGTGATTTCTGCCCTTTACAGCACAAAACGCAGCGCTGTGTCAACAATGTATTTTTCAGATACATTTTTGCCCTTGATCCCCCTCTGGCATGCCACTGTCCAGGTCGTTGCACCCTTTAAACAACTTTAAAATCATTTTTCTGGCCAGAAATGTCTTTTCTAGCTTTTAAAATTCGCCTTCCCATTGAAGTCTATGGGGTTCGCGACGTTCGCGAACCGTTCGCATTTTTGGACGCAAGTTCGCGAATATGTTCGCAAACATTTTTTCCGCCGTTCGCTACATCCCTATTGGATGCAACTGCTACAGGCAGAAATCAGATCACAGCCAAAATGACCAAGGAATTGTGGGGAAAGATACAACTGAAAAATTGCTTTTTTTCCAGTAGGTTTAATGCTGGTATAGAGACTTTATGAATTGAATAAGGTTTTATCTTTGAACACCCTTCAGGAACAGTTCCCAGTAACAACCCCTACATTCTTCATATTACAGGTATAGGATCCGTTATCCGGAAACCCGTTAAACAGAACTATCCAAATTACGGGAACGCCATATCTACCATTGATTCCATTGTAATCAAATCATTACATTTTTTAAAAACATATTTCTTTTTTCTCTGTTATAAGAAATCAGTATCATCTACATGATCCCAGCTCAGGTATAATTAATCCTTATTGGTGGGAAAACAATCCTATTGCATACCTCCCAACTGTCCCTGATTTTGACAGCTCAGCCCAGATTGTTACTGAAATGTCCCAACTTTTGACTGATGTCAAAAAAAGATACAAAGTTTCTAAAACTGAATCAAATAAAATACCTTTTGGCATAAAGTCCAGAATACTCAGCACCTGCACTTAGATACACTTGTAACTATTTAAAATAAGCAGAGATACAATTGTAGCTATTTAAGATAAGCAGGTCTCTTGGGGAAACTGTGACTTGCAGCTAAAAGGGCAATTCACCTTCATTAGCAAAACTGTAATACACATAAAACGTGATCTAAAACCCTCAGAAATGTGTTCAGACCTACCAAATTTTGTAAAATAGACACAGTTTTTAGGGGGTGTGGCCAAAAAACAGGCGTGGTTTAATTTTTTTTTTAACACACTACACGCGGCAGAACTTATGGTCCCTCTTTCCTATTTTCAAACGTTAGGAGGAATGCAATTGGGTTTATTTAATGTTTCAATGATTTTAAGTATGGAGATCCAAGTTACAGTAACATATACTGTATATGTTACACTTGAACCTGTTTGGCTTGTAGACTTAGGGGCAGATTTACTAAGCTCGAGTGAATAGTTAGAATCCAAAAATATTCGAATTTCGAAGTCATTTTTTGGGTACTTCGATCATCGAATTCATCAATCAAATGATTCGAACATTTCGAAGTAAAAATCGTTCGACCCTTCAACCATTCAATAATCAAAGTACTGTCTCTTTAAAAAATCCTTTGACTCAATACTTTGCCAAATAAAAGCTACCGAATTTAATGTAAGCCTATGGGGACATTTTAGATAGGTTTTGGGCACTTTTTATGATCGAATAAAAATCATTCGATCGATCGATTCAAGCGATTTTATCGCTCGATTTTTTATTCCATCGTTTGATCGAACCTTTTGTGCTAAAATCCTTCCAATTCGATATTCGAATTCGAAGGATTTTACTTCGATGGTTTTTTAACCCTCGAAATTCGACCCTTGATAAATCTGCCCCTTAGTATGCCATTTAAGTATTCCCAAGAGACAGGGAGCTTATGGCCTTATTCTATTTCCTTGCGCACAGTTGTCCAGATCTGTGATACTGACACTAATTGCAAGGAGGTCTCAGTAGAGGGATTATGGGACCGTTATTCTGTGTAAAATAAAATATCCCCTGATCCCTAAGCATTTTTAAAAGAAGAAGAGGAAGTTAAAGGGGGATGGGAAAGCTAAAGTCCAAGTCTAACACAAGCTAAAAATATTTGATTTAGAAACTCAAATATATTCCATTGCCAGTAAAGGCCGAAACATCAGACCATTTCTGGAAAAGTTGGCAGCTCTATCCATATTACAGGTATGGGACCTGTTATTTGGAATGCTCGGGATCTGAGGTTTTCTGGAGAAGGGGACTTCCCGTAATTTAGATCTCCATATTTTAAAGGAACAGTAACATCGTTAAATAATTCAGTGTTGCCCGGCACTGGTAAAACTGGTGTGTTTGCTTCAGAAACGACTACTGTTGTTTTTATAAATAAGCTGCTGTGTAGACATTCAAAGTAATAAAGGCTCAGGTTACACAGCAGATAGCAGATAAGCTCTGCAGAACATAATGGTGTTTATCTGTTATCCTTTTTTTAATTTCCGCCATTGCTACACAGCAGCTTGTTTATATAAACTATAGTTGTGTTTCTGAAGCAAACACATCAGTTTTACCAGTGCAGGGCAACAGTACATCATATTTTAATAACTTTAACGCACTTTAATTTTTTGGTGTTATAGTTCCTTTAAGTCTACTATTAAAATAATTTAAACAAAAACTACACCTAATAGGATTGTTATTGCCTCCAATAAAGATTACGTATATCTTAGTTTGGATCAAGTACAAGGTTCTGTATAATTATTAAAGAGAAAAAGGAAATCATTTTTAAAAGTTTGAATTATTTGATTGGAATGGAGTTTATGAGAGATGGCCTTCATGCAATTTGGAGCTTTCTGGATAACAGGCTTCAGTTGTATAACAAGCAAAAACACCAACCCTGTGCTCTCCCCATCAAGCCCCCCTAAGTGCTTGCGCTTTGTGATGAAGTCCCGGCACTAACACCAACCCTGTGCTCTCCCCAGGGCCGCCATCAGGGGGGACAATTGTCCCGGGCCTGGGCATGAAGGGGGGCCCGGCAGTGCTGCAGTTTAGAAAGAGCCGGGCCCCCCTTACCAGAGCCGAAGATTTGCGGCCATCCCAAACAGCTGAACAACCTAAAATGCGGAAGTGCCGAAAAGCCTAACTCCCGAACTCCCAAAGTGGCGAACGAAAATAGCCAAAGCCGAAGTCCCGAATCGTCGAAAAGACCCACAGTCACGAAAACAGCTGGAATTGAAGTCCTGAAGGTAATCCCCTGGCCACCAATGTATTTTAATATTCTCTAGGCCTCTGCCCAGGGGCGATCCTACCCAATTTGCCGCCTGAGGCGGGCCTTCATTTTTGCCGCCCCCGCCTCCCCACGGCACTCACCTTCAGCGCCAGACAGGGGTCGGCGGGGGTCCACGTCGCTAGTGCAGAGAGCGCAATTTCCATGTTTAAAAATGAGAAATTGGCTCTTAGTTACCAGGAGCAGCATTTTTGCTGCTCCTGGCAATCAGGGGGGCGCTGCCGCCTGAGGCGAGTGCCTCAGCTCGCCTCATTGCCAGAGCGCCCCTGCCACGAATGTTTTTTTTTTAAATATTTTTTGGGTCCCCAATTTTTTTTAACTTGTAAGGGGGGCCCTGGCGCCAATGTTTTTTTAAAAATGTTTTTTTTGGGGGCCCCAATTTTTTTTACTTGTAAGGGGGCCCTGGCACCAATGCTTTTTAAAAAACTTTTATCGGAGGCCCTGGTGCCAATAGCTTTTTATAACTTGTGTGTGGGGGGGTTACTTTTTTAGCGCTGATGTCTGTGTGGTCTTTTAACTGTGATGTGCAATGGACGGTGTCTGGGGCGGGGCTTGGACGCCTGGGTGAGTGTGTGGGCCCCCAAAAATGTTGTTGTATGGGGCCCCGTGATTTCTAATTGTGGCCCTGGCTCTCCCCATCAAGCCCCCCTAAGTGCTTGCGCTTTGTGGTGAGTGTGTGGGCAGGAATTTTAACAGTTTGAAATAGCTGTAGAGGGGGGATTTATATGCAGCAGACCCCCCTGTTTTCCACCCCCCTCCCATGACTGTGGGGTCGTCTGGCTCTATAGTTATGCCACTAACGGGCTTCCAGATAATGGATCCCATACCTGTACTTCAACCCCTATGTGACGAGCACACAAGCACTTGAGAACCCACGGCTCAGTATACGGATGGAAAACTGTTGCATATTATATCCAAATATTGTTAGTGTTCATTATGAAACTGATATTTTATTTAGGCAGCTGGGGAGTTCTATCTGAACAGTATGATTCATGTTTTGTGTTTATTTGTCCCCCCGCAGAACAATTTAGATAATAATAAGGTGCTACTACTGACCAGTTGTTCTGATATACCCCTATCAGTACTGCACACCACTAGTTTATACACACCCCCTGCACCCTCTGTGACATCTTAATAAAGATGATTTATTTACCAAATAGGACCTGACAGACGGCTCATGGCTTTTAGTGGCATTATGGGATATAATCAATATACAATGGGTATAAGACTGATGCTTCCTTATATTGGTGCTGGAGAGTATTGATTAGTTGGAGAGAGCCTCTGATGAAGTGGCCATGACACTTGAACAAATATTCACCTTGTTGCTTGTCGTACTTCCAGCTTTTTGTTTCTTCATATTGACCGAGTTCAAGTGAGGAAAGACGTCAGACTCAGAATGGGATGGTTTTATTCATGTTGAGTAATAATGTGTATCAGTGTCATATTGCTGAAAAGGAGACAACAGTTCTGTAATCCGTTTTGAATTAGATATTAACCCGTGTTATAGGACAACAATCTTACAAATCTAAGCTGAAGTATTGCTTTTATCTCAGGGTTCGTAGAAATTCACCAGCACACAGGAATTAAGTTAGCAGGGCAAGCCCTTGCAATTTTATTAATGCAAAAATAATAATAATAATTAAATTGCAAGGGCTTGCCCTGCTAACTTAATTCCTGTGTGCCGGTGGATTTCTACATACCATGGCTTGAAGGTTGCCGATTCCTCTACCACTGGGCACCAGGACACTCTGTTTTGGTTTTGTGAGGTGTGCAGTTCCTCCAATTTAGCTTATATCTCAGGGTTGCCATTGTTTAAGTACACTCATGCTTAAATTCAGTGGCCTACCTAGATGTTACAGGGCCCCACAGCAAACTAAAGGGCTTGTTCATCTTCAAATTAACTTTTAGTATGATGTAGAGAGTGATATTCTGAGACAAATGGCAATTGGATTAAATTTTTTATTATTTGTTGATTTTGAGTTGTTTAGCTTTTTATTCAGCGATTCTCCAGTTTGCAATTTCAGCATTCTGGTTGCTAGGCTGCAAATGACCCTAGAAACCATACATTGATTTGAATAAGAGACTGGTATATGAAAAAGCGAGAGGCCTGAATAGAAAGATGAGAAATAAAAAAAATATAGCAATAACAATACATTTGTAGCCTTACAGAGCATGTTGATTTGGATTTGGATGGGGCCAGTGACCACCATTTGGAAAGTCAGAAGAATTAAAAAATAAAAATTAATACTGAAGACCAATTAAAAAGTTGCTTAGAAATGGCTATTCTATAACATACTAAAATGTAACTTAAAGGTGAACCACCCTTTATTTTAAGGGTCCCCAGCATACCGAGAGGCTGTCCTGTTTTACCATTATATGTTGAAATTGCTCATTAATTAGGGCCTCATGGGGGCCCTTCTTCCTCCTGGATCCCCCTGCAACTACAGGGTCTGATTCCTCTGAAGTTTACGCCCCTGCCTAAATTATAACCACCAATGCTCACCTCTATTCAGTTCAATTAATTTATTTAGGTGAATTTCAATATAAATAGATGGATATGGCCATAGAGTACCCCTTACAGGGTAACTAAAACCCCAAATGCCCTTTGCATACATGGTTGCTAAAAATGCAGGGGCCTGCTGTACTGTTACCCTTGTACAATATCCCTATGTAATGTGATGTTGTTCATTCTATAGCCTAATTACCTTCCACATCCATGCTTGCTTGCTGCCCGCCCAGTCTCAGCCTTCAACCTTCATAGTACCTTATGCAGTTGAATTGGATTATTATAACCCCCTTACTGAACAACAGAAGGATACTATAGATTTCCATGACTATATAAAGGCACAACCCTGCAGACCAATTGCCTTTATATAAGCCCTGAAACACAGAGGTGACGGCTGATAACCTTATACCTGTATTTCATGGTGTCATGTGACACAAATGACATCACTAATCCATAAATATAGGAGTATGCAAAATTATACTGGTTATTTTTGGCTTTTGAGTGTTATAAAGCAATTACATTTGGCTGTAGTAGAATTCTACAAGGGTGGGTTTGTTATGCCGGAGTACAGAAAGTACCAGCTGTATGCTCTGCTTCACTTCAAGGCTTTTGATGCACATGCTCCATTGTCTGAGCTTCATTATGTATGTTGGGATTGAAAGGATGCTGGTTGCCATAGTTACACATTGGACATATTCTGATTATTCTGGCCTGAAAAAAGCAGATTTTAGATTGACAGTTTCACCTTGCTCAGTAGTTCTAGCATGGTGGTGGCACAGGCGCTAGAGAACACGGAACTTTACGGGTATGAACTCAGAGGGCAAATTCAGTAAAGGGCAAATTTTCACCTGCGTAGGCTTCGCCAAACTTTGCGACACTTCACCAGGGGTAAATTCGCTACCACTACACTAATTCACTAAAATGCAAAGTTTCTTCTCAGCAGCCGAACACTGGCAAAATTTCTCTAGCGTAAATTCATCAGTGCAAACTTTTACTAACATTCGTTTCTGCCTAGCGTAACTTCGCTAGTAGACTTACGCTTAGGTCAATTTGAATAGGGCCGGTACATATAGGTCGTATAGACGTATTTAAATGCTTGAAGTGGCCACTTATTATTAACTTATTATTACACATATTGACTTATTATTACACATGTCCAAGGAAGCAAAATGCCCTAGACATGAGCCCACCCTAAAACAAGTATGGCATGCCACTCAATTGGTAAAAAAAAAGGTAAAATAAAAATTTGTAACAGTTACAACTTTTATAGACAATCCTGCTTTAAAATATGAAAAATGCCAGCACTTTTCATCATTTTAGTAGCTTTTCATCATACAGGATAGGATGTCACTGACATAAGATTGAGGAGGAAGTAGCTTCATCTTATCAGTTCTCTAGGTCTAAGGTGGGGAAGGAAACTCTGGTGAAAGAGGTAACGTTCTGTAAAATTCACACTTTTAACAGAGTAACTATCGTTTGCCTGAGCAAGAATTTGCCTGGCGAAAGGGAATGAAACTGCACTAGCGACGGTGTCTTTCACTAGAGAATTGTCCCCTACACCTGTTAGTAAATAGTAAATTGGCGATATTCCTGCGGATGGGATTTCTGGTGAATTTCTGCTAGTGATGGCCACTTTGCCCTTTAGTAAATCTGCCCCGGAGGCTTTACTAAGCAGCTTCCTGGCCAGCACCAATAAACAAAGAAACGTTATTTATATTTTTCTGGCAATGCACGGAATCCAGGGGCTTCATTCAATATTTAGCAATGCAACGAGTTCTGACGCACTAGGGACGTGTGTTAGTCGCATCTCCTCCATGTGGCTGCAATTATGCAGGAAATGTGGGAAAGAATCTCACTGTCTCATTTATGGTGCCCTGTGTGAAAAATGACATGTGCGTTTGATTCTTTTGCTGCAAGTCTGATGTCCATATTGATACAGCTCACAGTGGGAACCCTGGATAACCATCAACTTGAAGGTGGCAGTAGTTCCAGGGTCCCGTTGCATTAATAGGTGCACATTCGTAATACGAGGCGGGACGAGGGCAGAGCCAGTGGTGATACGCAACAAAGGGAAGTGCCGAAGCCCTTTGTTTTCCTTCTCCCCTCATCATTAAAAATGATAATTCATTCTTCTCATTATATTTTTTAATCAGAATTTTTTATTTGATGAGTACAGTGGGAAACAATATAAAGGTACCGTGTTGCCTTTAAGCGAATCTATTATCAATCATATACTGTATAAATTCTCGGCCATTTATTTCTGTCCTATTTATTACAGGAAGCTGGCCGAGCCAGTCTGTAAAAGATTCACCTGTAAATGATTTTATGTATTAATGGTTTTCAATCAGTCAATGAAAGAGAGTCATTCAATAAATAATGAAACAAGAACATGGATCGCTTTAATCTTTGCTGTTCTTAAAGGCTTTAGCTCCTCATTGCAGACAGTAAGGCCTTGTCCCAGGTGTGCAGTAATTCTAAGTAGTAAAATACTTCCAGAACAGGATCATTTAGCTTGGCCTTCAGCTTACAAGTGTTATATTATAAGAAGGGTATGCAGAATCCCAAACTGTTATAGGAGGCATAAACCTTTAGTAGCAGTGTTGTTTCCGGAGTGGCCCCTAGTTCAGCCACCCCCTGTGGCCCCATACCAGCTATCTGTGTGCTGGGGTCAGGTTCATTTCAGGACTGATGTTGGCATTTATGGGTACTGCTATATTGAATGCAGAATGGCTGAAGTGAGTGCCAGTTGATTCTCCCCAATAGTGGTACAGGTATAGGATTATGGGAAGGCCGTCTCCCATAGACTCAATTTTAATCAAATATTTAAAATTTGCTTTTTTTCCCGCTGTAATAATAAATCAGTACCTTGTACAGGTATTGGAAATGCTCGGGACCTGTGGTTTTTCGAATTTGGATCTGCAACCCAAACAGGCTGGTTTTGCTTCCAATAAGGGTAGAACTACACGGGCGGTTTGATATCCGATACCTTCCATTCTGACGCGACGTGAGGAAGCGTAGGCATCAGGTCGGATACGCCGAATCTAATGTAAGTAATAGGAACGTCGGGAGTTCAAGTAGTTGGGATCAAGTACAAGGTGCTGTTTTATTATTACAGAGAAAAAGGAAATTGTTTTTAAAAATTTGAATTATTTGGATAAAATGGGAGAAGCTCTGTGATTTGGAGCTTTCTCGACAACAGTTTTTATGGATCTCATACCTGTACTTGATCCTAACTAATATATAAACAATGGAGGCAAAATAAGCCTATTGGGTTTATTTAATGCATAAATGATTTTTTAATCGATTTATATTATGGCAATACAAATTACTGAAAAAACCCTTCTCCGGAAAATCCCACGTCCTGAGCATTCTGGGTAATACGTCCCATACCTGTAGCTGTAATATAGGTGCATCAGGGCTGGATTCTTAAAGCAACATTACTCAGTAAAACTTTTTTCATCTGATTTAATGAAAAAAATTCCTCCAATGAGAATAAGTGTGTCTGTGTATAATCCCGACCCCTGGTCTTTGTTCATGGGATCATTACTGTAGGCATTATTCTGCCACCATAACAGGTTAAGTCTCATGTGGACCCCACATCTACATTGGTTGATTTTTTTGGTGCCCGCACCTCAGTGAATGCCTGTGATGCCCGAGCTACAGCCCCCCATGTACTTAAACATTATACCTACGATTAAAGCATATTTGCAAATGAAGCCCAGTTATATCAGAGTTGGATTTATAACCCAACAACCTATAACCCCATAAAGTTGACATGCCAGAATTAACTACGGTTGCATCTCTAAAGAAATCTCAAAATGAAAATCATACTGTGGTGGTCAGAATAGACCATTGGCTTACGGTCAGGCTATCTATAACACCTTCCATTGGTCTTCAGTTCCCATTGCAAGGAACAATTTATTTAACCATATAAATGCCAGAAAGCCTGCCAGGAATATCCACATGGCAATCATTGCTGGGGCACAGCAGCACATAGTTAAGGCAGTTGGGAAACTGTGCCCATATGTAATAAATATTCATAAAAGAAATATAAAATATAAATACAGGTATATGACTAGTGATGGGTGAATTTGGGGCGTTTCGGTGAAAAATTTGTGACTTTCCAGCTAAATTCGAGAAACGGTGAAAAATTCACGAAACGGCGCCGACATCCGGTTTTGACGACGGCGTCTGTTTTTTGGACGCCGGCTTCCGTTTTTTGGATGCTGTCGTCTGGTTTTTGGATGCCGGCGCACATTCGCCAGTGTCCAAAAAATGGACGTTGGCAAATTTTCACTGGCGAATTTTCACTGTGGTTTCGGGAATTTATTTTCTGGCGGGGAATCGCAGGAATTCACCGCGAATTTGCGCCTTGCGAATAAATTTGCCCATCACTATATATGACCTCTTATCCAGAATGCTCGGGGATAAAGTGTCTTTGGATCTTCATACCTTAAGTCTACTAGAAAATCATAAACCCAACAGTCTGGTTTTGCTTCTAATAAGGATTAATGATATCTTAGTTTGGATCAAGTACAAGCTACTGTTTTATTATTACAGAGAAAACGGAAATCATTTTTAAAAAATTTGGATTATTTGGATTCTATGGGAGTCTGTGGGAGACAGCCTTTCTGTTATTCTGAGCTTTCTGGAAAATGGGTTTCCGGATAACGTACCTTTTTAAATTTAAATAAATGTCATTATATATATTTATATATCTATATCTATATATGTATATATATATATATATATATATATATATATATATATATATATATATATATATATATATATATATAATGGGCACAGCAGCACATGATAGATTCCCTTTGAATGTCTCACTTCAAATACATTAAGTAAGATAGGGCAGTGTGCTTTGAAACAGAAGCACATACCTTATATTCTGCTTGATATTGCTGCTTGATGAATCAGAGCTCCCAAACGCATCCACACGCACGGGGCTGGCTTCGTCAAATAGATTCATTACACTATAGGATGTAGCAATATCAAAGCTGACGCGCTGTTCTGGGCTCATTGTTTGCATGATTATAGAGGATACATCTTTATTCGGGTTTATTGGGTGACTCACAATAGGTTGAATAGACGCAGGTCAAGTTGCTTTTAAGCCGACATCACGCTACCGTACAAAGAGGAGAGTGAGCACAACAGAACTGCACTTACCTGCACTCTGGGCTGCATGTGTGGACGACACAAACGCTGCACCCACTTTACAGTGTCAAATTCATCTATTGTTCCCCCCCTGTACATCCAGAAGATCTGAGGCACAAACAATCAATCACTTTTTTTTTAATTTTATTCATTCCACTCAATAAAAGACCTGGCCTTGAGCATCCAAAGAATTCTTTTTTGTCATTCACATAAAACTTTCATGACATGCCAGCTTTGCTCTCAGACTAATGTCATATACTGGATTTTGTTTGATTTAAATCCTCTATTCAGTTTGCTTATTTATGCACAATGTTGGTCGGAATTGTAACTGTATTTTGCCTTGAGCCAAGAGGGAACATTATGTGTTTTCAGGCTATTGAATCAGTAAGTTAGTATGCAATGTGTTTATAACATGCCAGCGAATAACAAATATAGAAAATCAATATATCCGTCCAGTCTAAAATCTATCGCACGCACTGCAACTATTTTGCTGACACTGTTTTTATAAAGGGGTGGTTCACCTTTAAGTTAACTTTGAATACGTTTTAGAATGGCTAATTCCAAGCAACCTTGCAATTGGGCTTCTTTTTTTTTTATAGCTTTTGAGTGATTTGAGTGATTTGCCTTAAAAACAGTTGCTGTGTAAGTCTGCATATTTATTGCTATTGGTACTTTTAATTGCTCATCTTTCTTTTCAGGCCCTCTCAAATTCATATTTCAGTCTTTTAATTAAATTAGTGCATAGTTGCTACCAAATTGCTTAAATTGCAACCTGGAGAACTGCTGAATAAAAATCGAAACTCAAAAACCAGAGATAATAAAAAATGAAAATCAACTGCAAATTGTCTCAGAATATTGCTTCTTTTTTTGTGTTTCACATAATCGGGACTGTCCTGCAGAAAACAGGACAGTTGAGCAGTATGTTGTAGTCTTACAGAGCAATAGTTTTTGGCTGCCTGGGTCAGTGTCCCCCATTTAAATGCATGAAAAAAGCAGAAGGGAAATGCAAATTATATTAAAACGAAAAAAATGAATAATGAAAAAAAAATGTCAAAGTTGCTAGGAACAGAGAATACTATAAAATATTAAAACTACCCCTTTAACGTTGTATTTTAGGATGAGAGAAACATAGGGAATGTGAACAGGGAATTGCTGGGTATGTTGTTGGAGGCACGGGCAGCATTAGGGCTGTAGTTGGCCAGATTAAATATATTGCAATATATGGACAAACAATTCCTGTTTTGTTTAAAGGGGAAGTAATTTTTAGTAGCTTAAAGGGCATGTAAAGGCAAAAAAATAAAATCCCATTTTTACTTTCTTTAAAGGAAAACTATACCCCCAAAATGAATACTTAAGCAACAGATAGTTTATATCAAATTGAATGACATATTAAAGAATCTTACCAAACTGGAGTATATATTTACATAAATATTGCCCTTTTACATCTCTTGCCTTGAACCACCATTTTGTGACTCTATCTGTGCTGCCTCAGAGATCACCTGACCAGAAATACTACAACACTAACTGTAACAGGAAGAAGTGAGGAAGCAAAAGGCAGAACTCTGTCTGTTAATTGGCTCATGTGACCTTACATGTGGTTTGTATGTGTGCTCAGTGAATCTTACGATCCCAGGGGGCGGCCCTTATTTTTTAAAATGGCAATTTTCTATTTATGATTACCCAATGGCACATACTACTAAAAATGTATATTATTATGATAATGGTTCATTTACATGAAGCAGGGTTTTACACATGAGCTGTTTTACTCAGTATCTTTTAATAGAGACCTACATTGTTTGGGGGGTATAGTTTTCCTTTAATGAAATAGAAACCTATATCCAATATACTTTCATTAAAAAATGTGTACTGTTTTTATAAGAAACCTGACTGTATGCAGTGAAATTCTCCCTTCATTTACTGCTGTGGATAGGAATTGTCAGACGGTCCCTAACTACTGAGCAGGGAAACAATCATACTTATGAACAGCAGGGGGAGCCCCCGTCTTACTTCCCAGCCTTGCAGAACTCAAGCAGCTTTGTTTGTTTCCCTGTTTTGATCATTTATGACGATCCCTAAGCAGCCCAGATCAAACTGAGCATGTGCCCAGTCTTGGTCTTGCAAAGATGTTTAACAAAGTTACAAGATGGTGACCCCCTGTGGCCAACTTTGAAAGCATAAATTATTTGTTTGATTAGGCTTGTGGTGCAGTAAGTTCATGTTTATGTTTAGTATACCAAATACAGCATTTCTAGCCTTATTCTATTTTAGACTTTCCTTCCCCTTTAAGGCACAAAATGTCTCAATGTGCTAAATATATTAATAATTGGTTGAGTGCAGAGGACCTCTTTCCTGTCTGTTGTGTCCAGGGACCTCAAAATCACAGGTACCCTTAGGTGGGGGTTGAAGAAATGCATAAAATAAATATGATTATATCAAGCCAGAATTTACATCCTTTGCAAGGCAGGCACCCATGCCAATCGCTCACCTATTGCTCTTGTATCCCATGACTCTGGTAAGAAAATTTACTGGCACACCTGGCAAATGCAAGCAGGGCCAAGCACTTGCGGTTTATTTGTGAAAGTGCAACGTTTCGGGGTAATACCCCTTTGTCAAGAATTACATTTTCACAAATAAACTGAAAGGGCTGGCCCTGCTTTCATTTGCCACGCGTGCCAGTGAATTTTCTTACCTTCTGGATGGGAGGGAGCCGATATCTACATCATTGAACACCGGGCACAAGAATCGGAAGACCAGGGCTTATTCCTGTATCCCATGACTCTGCCCAGTTCTAGCCGTTTCCCAGGCCCCATTCATCCATGGGGGCAAATACATGAGCTGATTTAAGTGGTCGTATGAAAGGGACTGTTGGGTATTATTGTAGTTATTATATTATTAAAGGTACCATTGTTATGAGTTAATAAATTTGTTGAGGGTTTGCAGAGAGTGAAAAAAGAAAAGGAAGTGAGGTGAGAGACAGGGACAGAAGAAGAGAAGTGGGGGACAGATAGGAGAGAAATTGCAGTCCTTGGAAGTTGAGAAATCGTGTAAATCAAAAGAAAATTTCTGGATAAGCCATTGAGCCTTTCAATATCATATTGATTAATACAAGTGCATAATGAATGTTTCTCAGGAACAGCAAAGTAAACGTCTGTAAGGCTACAGATTTATTGCCATTGCTACTTTTAATTACTCTCATACAATTTGATAGCAATAAGTTTTACTACTCCTTTGGGGCTGTGGCACATGTGAATATTCTCCGTCATCATTTTCAGCACAGACACATTTCAGCTTTAAAGCTCAATTTTCAGAGCTATCGTGCTTTTCCCATTCAAATTAAAAGGGCCGTTCATCTTTGAATTAACTTTCTATATGACGTAGAGACTGACAAATTGCAAATTACAATAAATTTTTATTGTTTTTTGAGTTATTTAGCTCAGGCCCAGATCTGTGGGCAGGCTACAAAGGCCCAGGCCTAAGGAGACAAAATTTGCGGGGCAATATGCTCACAGAGGACTGGGCTGGAGATTTTGACAGTCGTTTGAATCTCCCACTCAGTCCTCAGTTGAAGTGTTAAGGAAAGGGCAGGAAGAAGCCGAAACAGCAGGGTTGTAAGAGGATTGACAATGGTGATGGATGGGTAGATGCATGTGATCAGGCAGGGCAGGGATTGTCTGCAAGGGGGGCCTAGGGGCACACCATTCTTAAATTCAGCCCTGATTTAGCTTTTTAGTCAGCAGCTCTCCAGTTTGCAATTTCAGCAATCTGGTTGCTAGGGCCCAAATTACCCTAGCATTACCCTACACATTGATTTGAACAAGAGACTGAAATATGAAAAGTAAAGGCCCTGAATAGAAATAGGAATTATAATTAATGTGTAGCCTTACAGAGCCTTTGTTTTTTAGATGAGGTCAGGGACACCCTTTTGAAAGCTGGAAAGAGTCAGAAGAAGAAGGCAAACAATTCAAAAACTATAAAAAAAGAAAAAATGAAGGCCAACGGAAAAGTTGCTGTAGAATTAGCCATTCTGTAACATAGTATAACTTAATGTAAAGGTGATCCACCCCCTTTAATGGCAGATTTGGTAATTTCTCTGTATCTCAGAAGAATGTCAGGACATGTGCAGTTACGACATGAGGGGCTGTTTTTTTGGCCTGTGTTTATATCAAACAGCCCAGTGTGGTCATAGCCTTGTATACAAAAGAAAATGCAGCAGGGCTACAATCATGTAACCGTGTAATCAAAGGCATAGCACTTTTAATTAAGTGCCCACATCTCTTCACAATAATAACCACCCTGACGCTGCTTCTCGGCCCTTATTTCAACATATAGATTTTTTCACCGGTCGTCCTTTATTTTCAAATAAACTCTGCAGCCTTATTAAGTGCAGTTTGGGCAGACCTTGATAGCATGAGCTGCATTAAACCATCAGGGAGCAGGAAATCCATTTGTACGAATAAGATGAATATCTTCTTACGTAATCAGAAAAACGACCTCCAGCTAATCCTCTTTTCCATTCATACTTGACATGAATCTCAGCCGGACTCTTTCCCCAAGTGCCTCCGCCGTGGATTCTCTGTGTTCATGTAGCTGGGAGGAAGCTCCGACGGAAAATCAACTTGTGTCTGTTTTATGTTTTTATTTCTGTTTCGTCTTTGAATTGTACAACACAGTGAGATGTTGATTAACTTGTCATAGAGGAAGAGATTACAAGGAGCTGCATCATTATTTCCCTACCCTCTTTTTGCCCCAGCCCTCTCTATATGTGATATCTATGCACCCTGATCCATTTATGACTTGCTTTTTCCTTCTGTGTTTTCGGTGACCTTCCTGCACTCAATAGAATTATTAGAACAAGTGAGAGAGGGGAAGAGGGAGCTGGGGAAAGGATACAAATTCAATTCTCTTTGGGAGTACAGTTGAAATAAAATGCTTTGTATTTGAAAAAGGTGCCTAAAGCTATGCTGTTACTGAGGCGGTAAAGAAATCAAATGAAATATAGGAACGCAGTGGCTGATTTAGTAAGATACTGTAGATGTTAAATTACACCAGTGTACTCATATGAACCAATCACATCTTTGCTTTTATTCTCTAACTTGTTTCTGGGGCTAAAAACAAACTGCAGATTGGCTGATACACAACTGGATTGGTGCAAATTAGCACCTTATGTCCAAATCCAGACTTTGTTTAAGGGATTCAGATTTATTCAAAAAAGCACAACCAGATCTGGAAGGCAGACAATTTTAATTCAGATAAAAACAATTTCAGGCATTTTTGACTGGTCTGGTATTTGGTCAAAACCAAAAAAACATATGGACTTGGCACAGCTCTGTTTTAGAGCCGCAAAGAACATTTAAGAAGAAACACATTGGAGTTGTTGTGCCAAACTTTCATTTAAGGGGCAGACAATTTATTACCATATACAGGTATGGTAGCCATTATGCAGAACCCCGTTTTACAGAAAGTTCTGAATTACAGGAAGGCCATCTCCCACAGACTCCATTTTATTCAAATAATCGAAATTTTAAAAAATAATTTCATTTTTCTCTGTAATAATAAAACAGTACCTTGTACTTGATCCCAACTAAGATATAATTAACAGGAGACATCAAAAAGAGGCTGGCACAAGCTGAACCACACAGAGTAGAGAAGCAGGAGCCGGCTTTTAGAAGTTAATTTTTTTTCCATATTTTCCATAATTAAAATCAAAGGCCTGACACATTTTGTGTCTATCAGAGACACTTAGGGGCAAATTTATCAAGGGTCGAAAGTGAATTCGAGGGAATTTTCGAAGTGAAAAAATTTGTAATTCAAAGTAATTTTTTGGATACTTCGACCATCGAATAGGATACTACTACTTCGAATTTACTTTGAATTCGTTTCGAAGTAAAAATAGTTTGAATATTCGACCTTTCGACCATTCTATAATCAAAGTACTGTCTCTTTAAAAAAAATTAGACTTCAATACTTTGGCAAATTAAACCTGGCGAAGTGCTATGTTAGCCTATGGGGACCTTCTACAACCAATTTCTAAGTCTTTACACATCTAAGTAAAATCGTTCGATTTAATCGTTCAATCGAACAAATTTACTTCGATCGTTCGATGGCCAAATTCTGTGAAAAATCCTTCAATTTCGATATTCGAAGTTAAAGAATTTAAATTAGATGGTCGAATTTCAAAGTATTTTTTACTTCGAAATTCGACCCTTGATAAATCTGCCCCATAGTCATAGGCTAAACACTCAGTACAACAGAAATGGTATTTAAAGGGAAAAGAGCCAATGGGAAATGTGTGGGTGGAGCTACCAAATGTACCAATCATAGAGAAGCCATTGGAGTCCAATGGAGCATGTTTAAACACACCCCCAAGGCTAAAAAGACAATAATTAGCTTAATAAGGAAATACAAAATGAATAATAACAGTGAAAAAAGATTATACCAATGGAAGAAAAAGAGAAAGGGGCAAATTCACTAAGCGCCGAAGCGCCGAACGCTAGCGTTAATTCGCTAGCGTTTGGCATTTTCGTTACTGCGCAAATTCACTAACGATCGATGGCGTAGTTTCGCTAGTGTTACTTCGCATCCTTACGCCAGGCGAATTTTCACTAGCGACGTAACTACGCAAATTCACTAACTTGCACAGTGTACTGAACGCTACCTTTTACGCTAGATTTCTTCGCCACCTCAGACCTGGCGAAGCGCAATAGAGTAGATAGGTATTGTTTCAAAAAAAGTCAAAATTTTTTCTAAGTCCCAAAAAACGCTGGCGTGTTTTCTACATTATGGGTGATAGGCTGAAAAAGATCGAAATTTTTTTTGGGGCTCCCCTCCTTCCCCCCTACATTTCCTGACTCATGGCAACTTACCTAGACAGTGGGCACATGTGTAGGGCAAAATAAAAATTTTATTTGATGATTTGAAGGTTTTCTTGGCATTTGTAGTGCTGATACGTATTCCTCCATTGAAATTTGAATTTCGCGCCGTATGCAAATTAGCCTTCGCTAGCGTAACTTCGCTTTACATAGCGAATCAACGCTAGCGCAACTTCGCAACCTTACGCTACCCCTGTGCGCAACTTCGCATCTTAGTGAATTTGCCCCAAAGTGTCTATTAAACATAAAAAGAGACATCAAAATCAAAGTTTCGACCAAGTGTCTGTCTCCACTTAGTTTCTATTAGTAATTCTGAGTGAATGTTCCCACCCCTTATGATAGGGACTGCTTTATATGTGCGTGTGCCTATAACCTTCAGGATGGAGGACGTCCTGTTATTTCATTCCTCTAAATGTCTGGCAATAGGTGTTTGGGATTCTTTATTATTAATACTAAGAATAAGCTCTCTAATCCTATCCTTTAGCTTTCAACTCCTTTGACCCACATATTGTTTTTTGCATTCTTCGCAAGTGAGAAGATAAATTACATTCCTAGTATTGCAGTTAATGTAGTGTTTAATAAAACATTGTTGCACATCAAAATTATTCAGACACCCATTGTCTTGAATGCCACTGAAAAAGCCACTGCATGGAAAAATTTTGGCCGCGCGTCAGAATAGTCTCGTGCATAAACATTTTCGCACATCAAAATTATTCGGACGCCCATTGACTTTAATGCATTTGGCCAAAATAGGCACGCGTATAACAATCGTTGTGGGTGTCGAAATTGACGGGCATCAAAATGATTTTGACACCCTTCGACTTCAATGCTTTTCGGTCATTTTTTGCCGTTTCGTGGGAAATTCGCAAATTTTTTTTCAAGTTTTTATATGTTGAGTAATATTTGCTAGATTAGGCGGGTTATACAGTTGGAAATAGTATTCCCTAAAGACATCATTAATGTCCCGGGGAGATTCAGTGAGGGTACCATTTGGCTTTTTAACTCTAGGGATAATTGTTGCTGGTTTTTGCTCTTGTGAGAGATAAGTCAGCAATTTGCCAGCTTTGTTGCTTTTTTCAAATATGACCTGTGAGGTGCATAATAATTTTTTTTAGTGTGGAGTTGTAGGTCTCTTTGTGCTTGTGCAACCTTAGTGTAGTTATCTGGGGATGGGTTTGTAGTGAACTGAGCTTGTACCATTTGAAGCTCT
Source organism: Xenopus laevis (assembly GCF_017654675.1). NCBI lineage: Eukaryota > Metazoa > Chordata > Amphibia > Anura > Pipidae > Xenopus > Xenopus laevis. Next base: position 110,208,350 of record NC_054387.1, on the reverse strand, counting down.
ACGGAAAGGTTATCTAGTTCTGTATTTAATTGCCACCTGTATGTCGCAATGCTTCCAATAAAGGACCCTCTAAGGAAGGCTTTAGATGCTTCCCAAATTGAAAGGGGGTCAGCTGAGTCAGCATTCTCTATCCAGTACCTCTCATGTTCCTGCGTTACTTTTTACATGTACCTCAGTAATATTCAGCCACTTGGGGTTAAGACGCCACATAGGTGTTGTGCAGTTTTGGTGGGTTCTAATGGAAAGAGAGAGCGGGGCAAGGTCTGATATTCCCCCTGGTAGTGATCTTGGGCTGTAACATAGGTGACGCCAGGGCTAAGTCTATACGAGATGCCGTTCTGTAAGTGGTAGAGTAGCATGATTATACTTGACCTTCGGGTGTTCCTGCCTCCAGATATTTAAATAATTATAGGTGTGACACCAGTTAAGTAGTAGGGTTGGGTCCGGATTGCCTGGAGGGCAGTGGTCTAATTCCGGGTTTAGGACCATATTGAGGTCACCCATGGTTAAAGTAGGGGCTGTCTCCATATTTAAATTTTTTCCCATAATTTCATCCAACACATTAAGGTCTGCTGGAGGGGGAAGATGCAGACACACTAGGTTGAGCAATTGTTGTCCCATTAAACACTGTATTACTATATACTGTACCTGTCACTAAAATAAAAAGCCAGCGCCAAAGGCACAGGAGACAGACAAACGAAACAAAATATAGGGTAATATTGTTTTACAATGTTGCCACCTCTTGTGTGGAAAGCAAAACAAATGGTTTCACCTTATAAGTGTTACCCTCGTTTAGTATTAACCTCCACCAAAGGGTTAAAGAACTTTCCTTATGCACTTGTTGAGGTGGGTACTCACAAACAGGGAATATCAACTTGCACGTAAAGAATCATGAAGCACTTCTCCTGGTATGAACTGTAAATCGACATGCAGCAGCAAATAGTGTAAAAATACCTCTTTAGTATTTTAAAAGCAAAGATTAAAATGCACTCACATGGCAAAGATTTCTAAAAAGCATATCTATGCACCGTCCTCCTGGAAGCTCCCCCTGTATAAAACCGTCCGCACAAGGAAGGTCCCAAAAGATCAAAGTGCCACTTTGATATCCATAGATATGCTTTTTAGAAATCTTTGCCATGTGAGTGCATTTTAATGTTTTTGAAAGCTGGAAAGGGGTTAGAAGAAAAAGGCAAATATTAAAAAACTATAAAAAAAAAAAATGAAGGCTAATGGAAAAGTTGCTTAGAATTAGCCATTCTATAACATACTAAAAATTAACCTAAAGTTGAACCAACCATTTAAGTGGAATTATTTACAGTAGCATGTGTGTGTGTTCCCCAGTTCCCCAGCTATCAGGCTCAGTATTATTTCTGGATTAATTTGGCTATTTATTTGCTTAGCAATTTGCTCTTTTCCTCACTGCTAAATAAATTCCCATAGCTATAACCTTTTAACACCAGAATCAGTGATCTAAAGACTTGTCAGGGAGTTGAAGTTGCTCAGAACTGGGATTATTTTGCTCAAACACAGCTTGATACAATCAAAGTAACACAACTGAAGAAGAAAAGATTATTTGCATTAATGTATATAATGTTGCTTCTATGTAAGATTAGGCTAAGGTTTACCAAAGCCCAAAAGATTTATGCGATTTCACCATGAGATTTAATCATTGTAGAACTGATCCTGCATTAATATGAAAACACATTGGAGCTATGAGCTTTAATCCAGTGCATCATCTTCAGATTGGCATATGGACAGAGACCTTATGTCTGTGCAACCTCCCCATGACTCCAATGACCTGACATCTGTCAGGTACAGCTGGCTATGAAGGAAGGCACCAAGCCAGTGAACCCTTGCCCAATTTTGGCACCCTAGTTATTTCTACAGATATTGATGCTACAGTGGCATTTGTCTTCTAATCTCATTTACATTGATAGTTATAAATTTCCCCAAGAAGATTATCTAAGCCTTTGACCAAGTGGGCAATTTATTTCACCTTGTAAGAGTGTTGACTAGACTGTAGAACACTAGGGGTTATTTTATAACCTTTTACATTTTAATATCTGGACATGGAATGTGGGGTCAGTTCCCCAGAGTGCTTAGAGTTTATCCCAAGACCAAGATATGAAAGAGAGTAAAAGAGATGACTCCTATCAGAAACATCCCAGATTGATTTCTACTTCCCTTACTAGGGGTAGGTATTGAGCAGTACACAGACCATTGTGAATTATTTTACTTGCCTGTGGCTCAAAAAGGCCAAGTACTTTGAGGCCACTGGGAGCAAGATCCAAGGGGTTGGTGAACAGCATGCTGCTCATGAGCCACTTTTTGGAGCTCCATGTTATAGTTTTGCACCTGTTGTTGAAATACCATTGCTTCTTTCACTTCTTGCACTGTAAAAAGCTAGACCCTGTTGGAGGGAGGTTTTCCTATTGGCCTAAAGGTGTAATGGGTAATCCTTGCTATAATAAGGGAGGAGAAGCCATGCTCTTCCTCTATGGACTCCACTATGTGGAGAGGGTGGACTCAGTTGGAGAGCCAGAGGCAGGAGTCCTCAGTAAAGGAGAAGTCTGGAGATCCTTTACCTCCACTATCCTTTGAGGTCTTAGCCAGAAACATGTAGAAATGCCCTACTTTGAGGACAGCAACAGTTAAAGAACCCCTTTGTCCATTGTGCTATACCACTCTCAGGTTATTGTTATTCTCCAACAGCTGGACCCCCACATATAATCCAAAGCCCCCCCTAACTCCAGCCGTCAACTGGTCTGCAGACCAGTTATATTCTGTACTACAATCAACACGTCCTTCCTTTAATTGCAATATTTAAAGAAATCAGATGAAAAGATTCTAAAAAAAACATCCATTTAAAGTGCCATTGTTAGATCAGACCAGATTGCATGCTGTGTTGGTTTTCTAAGTCGCGCATTCCCATAGGAGACTTTTAACAGGCTTTTTTCTTTCTGAGGCTGCAAATGCATGCATCTTTCATCACAAGAATACCTCCTTTTGATGTCAGGGTCTACGGCACTGAGCACAGGACTGTCAGCATGTTTATATTTCACTCGAAAAGTAAAGATGGTTGAAAGATATTTGGGCTAAAAGAAAAAGCCTTTGACATCATCCATTCAAGCAGAATTATGTTTTGCTGGTAAACATATGTAAATAAACCCAAAATGTAATAACAGGAACACCAGGGACAAGATATTGGGAAGTTCTTAATATATGCCCATAAATGATTCTGCATGGCAGACGAAACATAGAATAGAAACTAAAGGTGTCCATACATGGGCAAATCTGTGTGTTTGGAAAGGTCACCAAACGAGTGGATCTTGTGCCCATATGCCCACCCTGAGTGGGCAATATCAGGCTGATCAGATTGTGGGCCCTAGAGCCCAACGATCGGATCACAATGTCAGGAATGCAGGCAGTCATTTGACTGCATCAACAAATCAACACAGTCCTCAATTTTAAACCTGCCTCATCAACATCTAACCAATTTTTGGCCAGATATTGGTTGGGCAAGCCCATCAGAGGGCCCCATAAACGAGCCTCTAAACTGCTGAATTAGTCTGTCTGCAGCTTTTATCGGCCCGTGTATGGCCACCTTAAAGAAGAATTCAACAAAAAAAACCATACCCCCACCCCATGTAGACCCCCCAGCCTAATTGCCCCCCAGGCAAATGCTCCATACTTACTGCTCAGTGCAGATTTTGGCATCAGAGTTCCATGGAGCCATCTTCCGGGTCTTCGGTCAGCTGAATGGGAGATCGGCATGGGGGCGCATGCGCAGTTGGAGCAATTTGACAGTTTGCGACAACGGCGCATGCACCCAAACACATGAAAATTGCCGAAACACTGGAAGAAGATGAAGACCCGGAAGATGGCTGTGTGGAACTCCGATGCCAGAATCTGCGATGAGGAATAAGTATAAAGTATGGGGCATTTCCCCGGGAGGCAGTTAGGCTGGCAGGAGGAGGGAGGGGGGTCTACTTGGGGTGGGGGGATACATTTTCTTTGTTAAAGGGTTGAATTCTCCTTTAAGGATTCAATCCATACCAGTATTTACTGAATTGTAAAGCCTTAAATAAGAGATCTGCAATCTGACATTCTCCAACTGTCACTACAGCTTCCATGACCTGCTGTATTTCTGGTTGGATGGTTGCTTTGCTTGTTCTGGACATAGAAAATGCAACTTTTTTTTTTTTTTTTTTTAAACAACAACCTCTTCCTTTGACCTCAAAACTTAAAATGGAAAAAATATTTCAGGTGATGACAAGGGGGTCACAGCAAAACATGTTGCACTACTTATTCCCCTACTCAAATTTTTTGGAGGTGAGGGTTTCTGAAGATGCGGAAACAGTGACTTTTGCAACTTCCAGATACATTGCTAAACAATTAGACAGCTGCTGAGCAGGGAAGTGAAAACTCCTTGACTTTCCACCAATCCCTGACAAAAAGGGCCAAAAAGCATAATGCTTGCAATGGATGAATTAGCTCAGGGCCATATTAAATTATAGCAAATGTATGGCCCACACTTTGGAACCCCTTTATAAAACAATAGCGGAAGATATTAATAACAAGTTAAAAATGGAAGCTGCCATCCAGTTTATATCATGTCTGTCTGGGAATCTTGCTGCACATAGTTTTCTACATCACTGCACTCAGTGTTCCATTTACAGTTGTTAAGTGCTTTAAACTCTACTGGGAGGTAAGTGATATGCAATTATTACCATGTTCAGTCAACAATCTATCCTACATGCATATCATCTTCTGGCCCAAACACACGGCAGTGTACATATTATAGGCATACTAAAGCACTTTAGATTTGGGTAACCTTCTACTGCCATCCAGCCCCTTTAAAGGAAAACTTTACCCCCAAAATGAATATGTAAGCAACAGATAGTTCATATCAAATTAAGTGGCATATTAAAGAATCTCACAAAACTGGAATATATTTTTAAGTAAATATTTCCCTTTTACATCTCTTGCCTTGAGCAACCATTTCGTGATGGTCTCTGTGCTGCCTCAGAGATCACCTGACCAGAAATACTACAACTCTAACTGTAACAGGAAGAAGTGTGGAAGCAGAAGACAGAACTCTGTCTGTTAATTGGCTCATGTGACCTAACATGTATGTTATGTTTGTGTGCACCGTGAGTCCTACGATCCCAGGGGGCAGCCCTTATTTTTTAAAATGGCAATTTTATATTTATGATTACCCAATGGCACATACTACTAGAAAAGTATAGTATTAGGAAAATGGTTTATTTACATGAAGCAGGGTTTTAAATATGAGCTGTTTTATGCCAAATCTTTTTATAGAGACCTACATTGTTTGGGGGGTATAGTTTTCCTTTAAAGGGGTTTTTCACCTTCATGTTAACTTTTAGTATTTTATGAAATGGCTAATTCTAAGCAAATTTTCATTTGGCCTTCTTTTTTTTATAGTTTTTGAATTGTCTTCTTCTGACTCTTTTCAATTTTCAAACGAGGGTCGCTGACCCCATGAAAAAACAAATGCACTGTAAGCCTACAAATGTATTACTATTGCTACAAAAGTTATAAAATGGCTAATTGTAAGTAAATTTTCAATTGGCCTTCTTTTTTTATAGTTTTTGAATTGCCTTCTTCTGACCCTTTTCAGTTTTCAAATGAGGGTCACTGACCCCATCTAAAAACAAATGCTCTGTAAGCCTACAAATGTATTACTATTGCTACAAAAGTTATAAAATGGCTAATTCTAAGCAACTTTTCAATTGGCCTTCTTTTTTATAGTTTTTTAGTTTTCAAATGAGGGTCACTGACCCCATCAAAAAATCAAATGCTCTGTAAGGCTACAAATGTCTTGTTATTGCTACTTTTTATTACTCATCTTTTTTATTCAGACCTTCTCCTATACATATTGCAGTCTCTTATGCAAATCAATGCATGGTTGCTAAGGTAATGTGGACCGTAGCAACCAGATTGCTGAAACTGCAAAATGGAGAGCTGCAGAATAAAAAGCGAAATAACTCAATAACCACAAAGAATAAAAAAATGAAAACCAATTGCAAATTGTCTCAAATTATCACTCTCTACGTGATACCAAAAAATTCAACTTAAAGGTGAACAACCTTTAAAGGCATTAAAGGCATAGAGGAGGGGCAGACAATATTTGATTGACAGCTGAGATTTTTTAAACGAGTTTAAAACATGTATGAATGCTTTAATAAAAAACAGAGTTTGGATTCCATGTTTACTTTGAAAAGGGCTTTTATTATACAGATTTTTATGTCTGGGTGACGGGTCCACTTTAAAGAGTTTATAAAGTTTAATAAGCTCATATCATAGGCTTATCATTATAGTTTCACTATGAGGAACAAGACAACTATTAGCTTAACATTTCCACTGTTGACAGTGACCTTCTAAAAGCTGTAAAAGTGTTAACCCATCCACTGCAATCTCCCTTTGAAAATGAATGTTCTTACATGCTGGACGTTAACAAGGAGACCTTTATATCATTGTTAGAATGAGCAGCAAAAAAAAAGATCTATTCTCTCTTTTAGAAAGCATCATAAATGCAGCGCATACCCATAATGCCCGGCACATGAATCAGAGCCAGGTGGAGCGCTCAGACTGCAAAGCAATTCAGTGCCACATCCAGACTGGAACACATTCCTTTTATTAATATTAAATTAGATTCCCTATAGTCATCAAATTCACTCCTTACAATAAGCCCTCGTTAAAATACAGTTACTGCTGCATTATGTAACATTCAGGAGGGATAAGACGAGACTAAATTTATTCCCAGCTATAGATTTCAGAGAAAATCAATATTCCTTCCTATCAGAAAGGACAAACCCTTAAAATATATTTCATTAGACCAAGCAAAGAAAAAAAAGCATAGAGTTTTGTAATATGTGAAAAATGATTTTGGGAATGAAACATATGTCTTTCTTATATAGTTATACTAACAGGGTTTGGCAACACGTTGGCATTGCCCATCTTGGGGTCTTGGGAGGCCAGGAGTTGGCACCAATTGCTGCCTATTTATATTCACTATGTAATGCAATGCATTTGCTCAATGTACAGTATTTATAACATTTTAATAAGATTGACACCTTCCGTATGATTTCGTTTAGCAGGTAAGCTATGGAAGGTTTCAAAGACAACCTACATAATTTGAATCTGTAAAGCTTTATTAAAATCATCAGAAGTGCATAGAAGAACGTTACTTTAATAGGGGACAACTCCTTCCTATGGAGGCTTCACCCAAGCTGGTAACAACGTTTCCCTCTTGTATCTGCTCTAATCATTACCAAACATTGGTTTCTCTTTTATTTATTTAATCTCCAAATTTTCCCAGTATTGACGATATCTGCTACTTTGTTCATTAAAGTATTTCTGCCAAAATAGCTAAAGCAGTAGTTGGAGGTCCAACCTTTGGCCATGGTTTCCCTTAGCTCATTTGCTTGGTTAATAGAATCAGCTCTTTAAAGTCTTTAAATCAGAGGGTCCTGGTGCACATACCCTGAATGGTCACCTTTCAATCCTTGCATAAATTAGTTGAAGTACAGCACCACAAATCTTTCTTGAATAAAAATGCCTTTATTTGGAACTAGGGATACACCGAATCCAGGATTCAGCCAGGATTCTGCCTTTTTTTTAGAAGGATTCGGCCGAATCCTTCTGCTCAGCCAAACCGAATCCGAATTTGCATATGCAAATTAGAGGCGGGAGGGAAATCGTGTGATTTTTTGTCACAAAACAAGAAAGTAAAAAATGTTTTCCCCTTCCCACCCTTAATTTGCATATGCAAATTAGGATTAGGATTCACTATTCGGCCGAATCTTTTGCGAAGGATTCGGGGGTTCGGCCGAATCCAAAAAAGTGGATTCAGTGCATCCCTATTTGAAACACTGGCAGGACCTGGATAAGCGAAGTTTCAGGCTACACAGCATTTTTTTTCAAGCTTCCCTTAGCTCATAACAAGTTTACAGATACAGGTATGGGATTCGTTACTCATTCGAAAACCATTATCCAGAAAGCTCCGAATTACGGAAATGTCTCCCATAGACATTTTATTCAAATAATTCCAATTTTTTCAAATGATTTCCTTTTTTTCTCTGTAATAATAAATCAGTACCTTGTACGTGATCCAAACTAAGATATAATTAATCCTTATTGGAATGATTAATTGGGTTTATTAATGTTAAAATGATTTTCTAGTAGACTTAAGCTATGAAGATCCAAATTACGGAAAGATCCTTTATCGGGGAAAACCCAAGGTTTCGAACATTCTAGATAACAGGTCCCATACCTGTATTGGAAAATATTAGTGTATTAGTCATTCAGCTACAATCCTAAGAATATTTAGGACATTAAATACATTTTCACCCTAACAGACCTTGAAGCTGGGCTTTCAAGTGTATCTAAAAGAGCAAATAGGCATTCTCTCCAAAACTTACTTCATCTGGTCTTCAGGCTGAGCCAACCCACCATAGCTGAGCCACCAAAGCTTGGATTGAGAATGACTATCCCAGAGCGACAATTACAAAAAAACAATCAGTAGTTATTTTTGACTGTGTTTAATTAAAAACAAATAAGCATGTTTCTGGCTCTGATATGGGCAGCCAATGCTAATGGTTTATCAAAGGCCATTTCATAAATGGTATAATGCTCTTCTTCATATACTTTTTTGACTTAGTGCCAAATGGATGTCTACTCCACAAGCTTGACAAAGTGTCCATTTTTGTTTATTTTTCATCAAGCAGTGTATTCAGGAGAAAATATGGATTACTGGTGTTAATGAGCCTTATTCAAATGTAAAAAGAGTTGGGGAGCAACGGTCCTGGGGGTACCAAATATGGCATGTGATTGGCTATTTAGTAGCCCCTATGTGGACTGACAACCTACAGGAGGCTCTACACCTGGTTTTCATGCAGCCAACATTTCCTTCCAAGCCAGGAATTCATAAATGAGCACCTGCTTTGAGGCCATCCAAGGGATCGGTGAGCAACATGTTACTTGTGAGCCACTGGTTGGGGATCACTGCCCTAGCTATTAGTCACTTAGAAACAGAGTACAACAACCAATCCAGTGGAAGAAAGATTCAGCTGAATTGGGCCAATTCCCAATATCTGTATGTTTAGATGTGGACAAAGAAGATTTAAATTGATAAATTCAGCTGTTTCCAACTTGTTCCCCTATCGGTGGTTTGAAGAAGAAGAAGCTGATGTCCAGACTGAACTCCAATAAGGATGATATTGGGGGAGAAGGCCTATTGCTCTTGTAGATACTTAAGCAAGATTAGCATGATGGCCAAATAGAGTTAGATTGGCTGTTATTTTGTTTTTATTTTTGGAACTAAGGCTGAATATCTGCAGTATATTTATAAATCTGTATGCTTGAAAGCTTTAGGCCAAAAAAAGCCCAACAACAACTGTTCTAAATATGTTTCCCTCTGTAAGATACACTGCAAAATGCTTAGGTGAACTCATAATAAAACTCCAAAACAACAATGGTAACAGCGGAATCCTTAACACAGATGCACTTTACATCCATAAATATCGCCAAAACAAAATATTAATGAGATCTCTACAGTGTCCTGCACAAGCTATTAGTTATTCATTCCTGGTAAACATATAATTCCAGTGTAATTTTAGCTCTCTGCGGGGAGTTTGCATTGTATTAGTGACAGTGGAAGGATGATGCAGTCAGAGTTTCTCTATGCTTGCCGACACAGAATTAAAGGTATGAGCTTCAGCAGAACACAAACATTTAATGCGTGTAATTATATGCTGGAAGGCAGAGAGTGTCAGCTCAGAGGTGGCACTTAAAGATTTCAATGTAGAGAACATGGTTGTTCCTTATTAAGGTATTTTCTTCTGCAGGAAGAATATTGTGCAGAAAGAAGACCAATTTTTCTTACAAAACAGCTTGTTTAAAGGCAAATATAAACATAAATAAAGGACTTCATCCTCCTTTAGCTGTGGCCCATTACACTTGCCACTCTATGGGACTAAAATTGCTTTTGATTCCTATCCTGTTAGGATTTCAGTAGAGCCTAAAGTGAGGTTTTTTTCTGATTAGGTGACCCTGCTGTAACCCCTACATAGAGATAGCTTTTGGGTAGAACGTCAAATACAATGGGTATTCATCATATCCTCAGAATATACAAAACAGATGTCAAGTCTGCAGCTCTCTGGCTATTGGGTAAATTGGTACTTACAGTATAGATACAAACAACACACAAGTTTGGTGGCTAGAACCATCCCAGAGATACCTCATACTACAGGAGATACTATCACCTGATAAACTGTCATTCCCACATCAAATAAATGCCTTCAAATAAAAGATTAAAGATAGTTCCTGTAGTGCTGTAGTAAATCATCTTAAAGTCACATTAAATCCATAACTTTTTTTCTCAGTTGAGTTATATTTTCCCAGCTTACAGGCCATATAGTTCCTTCCCCAGTTTGTAAGTTTATTAATTAAAGGAGACATAAAGGATAAATGAAAAAATTTTGTAGGCAATTATAAGTAATATACGGTGTTGCTTAATATTATCTTTAAAAATGGACCCTTTATTGGCGCTCCCTATAGATGTTCTCTGGCCCCTGTCTGTGTTTCAAATGAGGGGTATGCGTGTCATAACGGTCCCTGCCAGAAGTACAGTAGGAGGGGGAAAGCCAATCACAGCCCTGCAGTCACAAGCACAGACATGGTTCAGTTCCCTATCAGGTCCTTTTAGCTGCTGATTGGTTCCTGTCCTACAGTGTAGTGAGCTGAGAGCCGCCGGCTCCCTTACACAGCCTGGGAATTCAGGGAGCAGAAAGTGGAAGGGACGGACTAATAGGGTTTTTGCAGAAATATTCAATAAATCAGCCTGAAACACTACTTTTTTTTTAAGCACAATTCTTCTATAAATGAGTATAATGCACTGGTACATTCTTATTTTTTACACAAAATGTCCCCTTTAAGTAAGCACAGCTTTTTCCAGATGGGGAAGCTTAAGGAACCAAAGGGTCCCATCTTTTTTTGTGCTTTTGCTTGTTAGTAATTTAAAATGCTTGTCGATTTTTCATTTACTAGAATCAAATTCATTTTGTTTTTGCGTTGTATTGGTAATAATAGGGATTTACATGACCTAGCAATGGTAAATTTGGCCTGAGTAAAAATTTCAGTGATGAGGATCCTAGCATACCAATTTTTCTTCCAAATTCTGCCCCTAGTAGGGCATGATCTGGTGATTTACGAACGTTTATCCCAGTTACTGAATATATAATTTCATAGACCCTACTTACAAACATATTTTTATCAGAGGTGGCTGAGAGGCTTGACAGTCTGTAGTTTATGATTTTGCCCTGAGGGCTGTTTAGGGTTGTAAGTTCATGATGGCTTGGCAGCCAATTGGTGCAACATGTAAAATGTTGGGAATAAAATGCACTGAACTCTTCACACATCTGTGTGGTTATGGATATTTGCAGAACTATGATAATTTGTGTTGAAACAAGACAACTGTCCATCAGGGTGACTGTGCTCCTGCTTTTCTTTGGTTTCAAAGAGGATAGATATATAGAGACAGATATACACACAAAGATTGGGACTATAAATCCCCACCCATGTGACCCCCAACACTCAATTATATATAAATACTTCAAATGTATAAAAGGCAATATTTATTAATCAACACTATGCCATAATCTCCAAATAAAAACAGTTAAAACCAAACTAAGCAGCGCTGCATGTACAAAGGGATCCCTTGTAAGTATTATAGATATAACCCAGCATGGATAATAATTAAATATTGTGGTGAAAAAGTGGCGTATCTGGAGCCACCTATAGCGAAAGTTCCAAATTATCCGTTGCTGGTATACGGTTAATTATAACCGAATTATGAATAATGGAATATCCCAGGTGTCAAAGTGCCAGAGTCAATAAGTATCAATAAAGCACCCCTTTAGGGTAGGTTTCCTCTTGATAATAACCCCGTTCCATGTTCAAGGGTGAGGAGGGATTATAAGCACCTGCCGTGCGGCCAAAACCCTGTGGGTGGGTACAAAATAAATGGGATGACCAAAAGGACACCTTCGTGGGGTGTCCTACAAGTATGGATGTTTCCCAGGGCAGCCCCGCTCAACCAAGATAAAGTATATTACCGACCAGCCAGGTGCAGCGCGCGCTATACAAGTGGGGATCCCCCTATACAGGTCCACAAGTGCCAGGACTGCCGCACACTGCTCATCACGGAACCGGAACGAAGACGCTGCCACACGTCTTTCTAAGGACTCACAGTCATTCACGGACTTCCGCATGGTCGGTAATATACTTTATCTTGGTTGAGCGGGGCTGCCCTGGGAAACATCCATACTTGTAGGACACCCCACGAAGGCGTCCTTTTGGTCATCCCATTTATTTTGTACCCACCCACAGGGTTTTGGCCGCACGGCAGGTGCTTATAATCCCTCCTCACCCTTGAACATGGAACGGGGTTATTATCAAGAGGAAACCTACCCTAAAGGGGTGCTTTATTGATACTTATTGACTCTGGCACTTTGACACCTGGGATATTCCATTATTCATAATTCGGTTATAATTAACCGTATACCAGCAACGGATAATTTGGAACTTTCGCTATAGGTGGCTCCAGATACGCCACTTTTTCACCACAATATTTAATTATTATCCATGCTGGGTTATATCTATAATACTTACAAGGGATCCCTTTGTACATGCAGCGCTGCTTAGTTTGGTTTTAACTGTTTTTATTTGGAGATTATGGCATAGTGTTGATTAATAAATATTGCCTTTTATACATTTGAAGTATTTATATATAATTGAGTGTTGGGGGTCACATGGGTGGGGATTTATAGTCCCAATCTTTGTGTGTATATATGTTTAATTGTTGGAGGACACCCCAGCCCATCTGCCCCCACATATACACTAACATATCGAATTGTGGTACCCACACTGCACTTATAGTTCGTTGTTGTTGTTCTATATAGAGACAGACATACATTTATATAATAGATAGATCGATTACAGAAAGTTATATTATAGATAGATGATAGACAATAGATGATAAAGAGATAAATAATAGACTATAGATAGACAATAGATTATGGATGCGCTGAATCCACTATTTTGGGATTTGAAGGAATCCCTAATCTTTCATGAAGGATTTAGCACAATCCAGAATGGAATCTGAACCCTAATTTGTATATGCAAATCAGGGTAAGGAACTGTTACAAATAACCACACACAGAAAAAAAAAAACACACCTTCTTTGTTTCCATGAGGAAAAGTTATGTGCTTTTAAGGATTCAGACTCGCTTTGTCCAGGCACTAAGATCCTGCTGAAAAAGGATGAATCAAAATCCTGGATTATTGGGCATCCCTAGGATAGATAGAATGATAATAGGTAATAGAAAGATAGATAGATAGATAGATAGATAGATAGATAGATAGATAGATAGATAGAAAGAGAGAGAGGAAGATAGATAGATATGAGAGAGAGAGATGGTAGGGAGAGAAATATAGACACACACACACACACACACACACACACACACACACACACATATATATGTCGATATGGTAGAGAGAGAGAGAGAGAGACAGATAGGCATAGATAGATGGATGGATAGATAGATAGATAGATAGATAGATAGAGAGATAGAAAGAGAGATAGATAGATAGATAGATAGATAAATGGAGATAGATATGATAGAGAGATAACTAGCGAGATAGATAGATAACGATAGAGAGAAAGAGAGAGAGGAAGATCGATAGATATTATAGTGAGAGAGAGAGAGAGATGGTAGGGAGATAAATATAGACACACACACATATATATATATATATATATATATATATATATATATATATATATATATATATATATATATACTGTATATATATCGATATGGTAGAGAGAGAGAGACAGAGAGGCATAGATAGATAGACAGACAGACAGACAGACAGACAGACAGACAGACAGACAGACAGACAGATAGATAGATAGATAGATAGATAGATAGATAGATAGATAGATAGATAGATAGAGATATAGAGAGATAGATAGATAGATGGATAGATAGATAGATAGATAATAGATAGATAGATAGATAATAGATAGATAGATAGATAGATAGATAGATAATAGATAGATAGATAGATAGATAGATAGATAGATAGATAGATAGATAGATAGATAGATAGATAGAGAGATATAGAGAGATAGATGATAGAAATGATTTCCAGGAGAACAGATATCAAACACAAGAAACATATTGCAGTCAGTGAGTTGCTTTAATGAACGCTCAGTGAGAAGTGGATTATGTGTGCCATTATTCCTGGCCCTGTGCACACAGTTCCCATGCTTTCTGAAGTTGCCATTGAAGATAATGAAGGGCTCGGCAGCAGACAAGGCTGTTGGATGGAGACTTTGCCCTTGCAGAACATGAAAACAAAGCCAGCTGTTCTGCGTATGAAGGTTTGTACCAACAGATCTGATATAGAAACAAATATAAAAGTATTTTCATTTAAACATTTTAGAAACTCCCTTGACCTTTTAAAGGGGAACTGAAGTTAATGGCAGCTGGTCCAAATCTAAAGTGAAAAAATCCCAGGAATCCAGAGCACCACGAATAGTATACATAACTTTATTCAAAGCTTTGTGAATATACTGCAATACTCCTTTCTTAGAGCAAACCAAAACTTAAAGGGAAACGCCACCCAAAATATTTTTATTGCATAATGCAAGAAAATGTAATTGTAAGGAACTTTCCGACATACATTAATTACACATATTACTGAGTGGTTTTAAAAGGACATGTAAGTAATATATCACTTTCTATTCTGTGCACTGTGGGCCTGACTTTTGAAACAACTGTACCCAAAACAGACCTGGAGGAAAGCTTGTTCCTGCTGCATTGTTTAAAGAGTCAGAACCAGCAGAAAGGGGCAAACAAATACAGCTTTTGGTTTTGGTGGGTGGAGTTCCTCTTTAATGTAAAACGGTGCTGGTCCATATTAAACAGAAGAAGCAAATAGCAGCCCGTTCTACTAAAATTAGTTGCTATTGGAGTACCACAACTAACAGCTCAGTCCTGTGGCTCACAATAGGGCCATGGTCTGGCACAGGAAGGCAGATACATCATCTTCATTATCTTTACTCTGGAAATACATTCTTCCAGTTCATCATCCAGTTGCCCCCATGTTCAATGTGCAGCATTGTTACTTGCTTCTGTGCCGTTTTCTCCCTATAGGAGCACCGACCCGGGGTTTCAGGTAAGAGATCACTTGGGGGTGCCTTACTTTTGGCACCCCCAAGTATAAAAGGACTTTCCTTCTCCTTTAACATGGGTACAGCTGGGGGAAGTAAGGAGAAACCATTTCCCTCTTAGAGTCCATACACAGGACACGTCCACCTCTACCCATAGCAGTAGTAAGCTGCACTCTGCGCTTTGGGCATGGCCTCAGTGATACAATAATTCTGGGATACTGAGGTCTTTGTCACCTTCATATATTTATGGGATTCAATGTATTGCCACTTTTTGATATATGATTCTCTGTGTATTTTGGTTGGGTTTAAGGTGGCCAAAGACGCACAGATAACATCGTACAAAACAAATTTTCGTACAATATTCGGTGCGTGTATGGTGGGAAAAGGCTTGGATATCGGTCGGCTTGTATGGAAAATTGTGATCGCCCATTGTTAGTGCTGAATCGTCAGATACAGGTAGAATTCTATTGTTTCTACCTGTATATCTGACAATTCAGCTCTACACGTGTGTATTGAAATGAACAATCTTTCTTGGAAAGATCTTTTCCAAGAAAGATCATAATTGTTACGTCTATGGCCACCTTTAGGCTATGGGAATGTGTCAGGTATATCTGGCAGATTTAATAAATGTCCAAAAGTGCTGTAAGCACCCTGCTCTGCATTTGTAATTGAGCCTAAAAGCACCTGGATATTTCCCATACTGTAGCTCTGGGTGAAACTATGTTAATATACTGCTATTTATTTATATAAATAGAAGCCAGTGCGTTTGCTCCATCACTTCTGCTATGAATTACTGTTAGCAGAGAGCTGATCTGAACTGCATGTGCAGCTTCTCTGTAAGTGAGGACAGACACTTCTGCGTGAACAGTAACTTGGTTGCTTTATAGAACTCAGCAAGCATAAACACTTCAGCATAACATGTCTGCAACAATAGACCCTACCTGCATTAAGTAACATGCACTGGAACAATCTCTGTCTGTTGTTTTCCAACAATTACTACATGTCGTAAAGCATATACGTATAGGTATGGGATCTGTTATCCAGAAACCTATTATCCAGAAAGCTCCAAATTATGGAAATAATTCCCATTTTTCAAAAACGATTACCTTTTTCTTTGTAATAATAAAACAGTACCTTGTAAATGATCCTAACTAAGATATAATTAATTCCTTACTGGAGGCAAAACAATCCTATTGGGTTTATTTAATGTTTAAATTACTTTTTAGCAGATTTAAGGTATGGAGATTCAAATTACGTAAAGATCCCTTATCTGGAAAACCCAAGGCCCCTAGCATTCTCGATAACAGGTCACATACCTGTTTAGGCAGAGATGGGATCCGTTATCAGGAAACCTATTATCCAGTAAACTCCAAATTATAGGAAGACTCCATTTTATCCAAATAATCCATTTTTTTAAAAAATGATTTCCTTTTTCTCTGTAATAATAAAACAGTACTTTGTACTTGATCCAAACTAAGATATAATTAATCCTTATTGGAAGCAAATCCAGCCTATTGGGTTTATTTGATGATTATATGATTTTCTAGTAGATTAAGGTACGAAGATTTAAATTATGGAAAGATCCTCTATCTGGACCCCCCAGGTCCCACACATTCTGGATAACAGTTCTCATCCCTGTATTTATATTAGAATCAATTAATGGGTGTAGGTGTGCTGAGTCTGACACTGCATTAGGCTTATGCGGCTAACATTGGATTTGGGGTAACAATACAGGGGTTATGAAGTCGCAATAATGTTTGTTACTACTGTATTACCTGCTTTTCATGTGAGCAAAAACATCATCTTTTGTGCTGCTAATTGTAGTGGTTTATAAAAGACCAAGGAAGTAATTACTGAGCATATTTCCTATATTTTATTTGCTGTAAAATGGAATATTTAATAGCTGAAGCCCTCTTTCATATCTATGAGTGGATAATTATACCTGTAGCAGTAAATTCTCCTAAATGAGCCATTACCTTCTGACCCCCTTCTGAAAGAATGATATCATCAATCCTTGAGTTTGTACTGTCGTAATTCATGTTTTTTTGGATGAATTTACATTTTCTCAATATTTTGATTGTGTTTTTCTCTTAAAAGAAAAAAGTATAGGTTCTACTGTAGATATTTATGTATGTAACTTCTATGATATAGCTCTGCGCCTTAGCTCTTGATAAGTGCTTAAAGGGACACTGTTATGTGAAAACATGTTTTTTTCAAAACGCATCAGTTATTAGTTCTACTGGAGCAGACTTCTGCACTGAAATCCAATTCTCAAAAGAGCAAACACAATTTTTTATATTCAATTTTGAAATCTGACATGGGGCTAGACATAATGTCAGTTTCCCAGCTGCCCCCAGTCATGTGACTTGTGCCTGCACTTTAGGATGGAACTACTTTCTGGCAGGCTGTTATCTCTCCTACTTAATGTAACTGAAGGAGTCTCAGTGGGACTTGGCTTTTAATATTGAGTGTTGTTCTTAGATCTACCAGGGAGCTGTTATCTTGTGTTACGGAGCTGCTATCTGGTTACCTTTCCATTGTTCTTTTGTTAGGCTGCTGGAGGGGGTGATATCACTCCAACTTGCAGTACAGCCGTAAAGAGTGACTGAAGTTTATCAGAGCACAAGTCATATAACTAGGGGCAGCTGGGAAACTGACAATATGTCTAGCCCCATGTCAGATTTCAAAATTGAATATAAAAAAATCTGTTTGCTCTTTTGAAAAATGGATTTCAGTGCAGAATTCTACTGGAGCAGCACTATTAACTGATGTGTTTTGAAAAAAAACATGACAGTATCCCTTTAATAACAATAATATTGAGTTATAAATAGAATCCTGTGCCTAAAGATAGCTGCCTCCATTGATTCAATGCATGTTGAGTCCCATGGGAGGAAGAGGCCACATAGATATTTCTTTTTGTACATTGTTTCTAATCACTTCAGAATTTTGATAAATAGATCCCCAAAGGGGCTGCGGTGCTTCAGCACAGAAAAGAAAAAACAAATGATAAAGGCTCAGAAGAGCCACCCTGGCGGGTGCTCTGGGGCTCGGAAGAGCCACCCTGGCGGGTGCTCTGGGGCTCGGAAGAGCCACCCTGGCGGGTGCTCTGGGGCTCGGAAGAGCCACCCTGGCGGGTGCTCTGGGGCTCGGAAGAGCCACCCTGGCGGGTGCTCTGGGGCTCGGAAGAGCCACCCTGGCGGGTGCCCAGGTGTTTGGCAGAGCCACCCATGCGGGTGACCTGGGACTTGGCAACAGTATAGGCAACTCCACCCTCGCGGGTGCCCTCCACATGAGTGCCTGGGTTTTGAACGTTATTTTATGAGTTGGTACAGTCACTGTGTTAAGACACGGCAGAAGCCCCCCTTCTCAGGGCACAGGACAAGGCAGAAGCCCCCCTTCTGGGGGCACAGGACCAGGCAGAAGCCCCCCTTCTGGGGGCACAGGACCAGGCAGAAGCCCCCCTTCTGGGGGCACAGGACCAGGCAGAAGCCCCCCTTCTGGGGGCACAGGATCAGGCAGAAGCCCCCCTTCTGGGGGCACAGGATCAGGCAGAAGCCCCCCTTCTGGGGGCACAGGATCAGGCAGAAGCCCCCCTTCTGGGGGCACAGGATCAGGCAGAAGCCCCCCTTCTGGGGGCACAGGATCAGGCAGAAGCCCCACTTCTGGGGGCACAGGATCAGGCAGAAGCCCCACTTCTGGGGGCACAGGATCAGGCAGAAGCCCCACTTCTGGGGGCACAGGATCAGGCAGAAGCCCCACTTCTGGGGGCACAGGATCAGGCAGAAGCCCCACTTCTGGGGGCACAGGATCAGGCAGAAGCCCCACTTCTGGGAGCACAGGACAAGGCATGGGTACAGGAGGCAGCAGCTGGGGAGCCAGCACAAGTGCAGGAGGCAGCCAGTGGGGAGCCAGTCGCCGGGGAAACCTAGCTGAAGCCATGGGCAGCGGAGGCTGCTGGGGAACTGGCTCTGGAGCTGAAGGCAATGGCGGTTGCAGGGAAGGCCCCACTGGAACTGTAGGCAGCCGATGCTGCTGGGTAGGCCCCTCTGGAGCCGTGGCCAGCCGATGCTGCTGGGTAGGCCCCTCTGGAGCTGTGGCCAGCCGATGCTGCTGGGTAGGCCCCTCTGGAGCTGTGGGCAGCCAATGCTGCTGGGTAGGCCCCTCTGGAGCTGTGGGCAGCCGAGGCTGCTGGGAAACCCCCTCTGGAGCTGTAGGCAGCTTAGGCTGCAGGGGAAGCAGTTGCTGAGGGGTAGCAGGCCCAGGCACTGAAGCAGACTGCGGAGGGATAGCCGGCCCGGGAACTGGAGCAGACTGAGGAGGGATAGCCGGCCCGGGAACTGGAGCAGACTGCGGAGGGATACCCGGCCCGGGAACTGGAGCAGACTGCGGAGGGATAGCCGGCCCTGGAACTGGAGCAGACTGCGGAGGGATAGCCGGCCCTGGAACTGGAGCAGACTGCGGAGGGATAGCCGGCCCTGGAACTGGAGCAGACTGCGGAGGGATAGCCGGCCCTGGAAACTGGAGCAGACTGCGGAGGGATAGCCGGCCCTGGAACTGGAGCAGACTGCGGAGGGATAGCCGGCCCTGGAACTGGAGGAGACTGCGGAGGGATAGCCGGCCCTGGAGCAGACTGCGGAGGGATAGCCGGCCCTGGAGCAGACTGCGGAGGGATAGCCGGCCCTGGAACTGGAGCAAATTTATCTAGGAATGCCAACAGAAACTGAGCAGTATTGTAGATTAAAGGGGATTTACTGCTCAGTAAATTCTCGGCCCAGAAACGAGCTTCACCTTCTAGCAGGAAGAAAATGATCTCCAAAACTTGCTCGACTGGAGGAGCACTCAGAAAGTGTTCTTTCTCTGAAAGGAGCAGGACTTCCTCTAGAAAGATAGGAATTTTACTTGGGGAGCCATCACAGTATCTGCGGGTCAAAATAGAGTATTCAGTCTTTTTGGGAATCAGGTCAGAAGGCACAGGAACAGCCCTTGCAGACTCTTGTGGCCAGAGCATTCTGTCAAGGATTAGGTAGGGGGCGCTGTAGAGACTGAAGGGAAAGGGCGAGTCCTTGAGGCAGGAGCTGTATGTGCCTAGGGAACACTTGAAGGGAAGCAGGAACAGGTTGATGAGGGCGAAGAGTCAGTCTGGATCAGGTGCAGAACAGGACGGAGAGGGCGAAGATCAGGACTGGACTGGACTAGGCAGGAAGAAGAGGGCGACGACTCAACAGGAACAGACTGGACGGGGCAGGAGTGGAACAGAAACAGACTGGAAGGGACAGGACGGTGCGGGCGTAGATCAGATCAAATAGGGGATAGAGTGCAGAGGGAGACTGGAGCGGATAGCAAGACAGGAGCAGAAGGAGATTAGAGTGGATAGCAAGAGAGGACTGGAGCAAGAGAGGACTGGAGCAAGAGGAGACTGGAGCAGGATAGCAAGAGGAGGACTGGAGCAGGATAGCAAGAGGAGGACTGGAGCAGGATAGCAAAAGGAGGACTGGAGAAAGATATAGCAAGAGGAGGACTGGAGCAAGATATAGCAAGAGGAGGACTGGAGCAAGATAGCAAGAGGAGGGGTACAAGGCAGGGTCGGAACAAGGTCAAGGCTGGGAAGGTACAAGATAAGGTAAAGCAAGACAAGGACAGGCAGGCAAGGCAAGGCGGAATAACAAGGGAAAAGAGCTAGAACTACCTAGTTAGGGGCGCTGCCGCAGTACTAGGAACACCATACAATGCTCTGGCAAGGAGTGGTCTGAGTGCTGCCCTTAAATAGGAAAGAGTCAGCCCTGATTGGCTGATTAAGATAGGCAGCAGCTGAGCTGGGGCTGGAGAGGCCAATCAGGCGGCAGCTGGGCTGGGACTGCAGAGGCCAGGTTACACATAGTGAGCAACCCTACAGGCTGCTCACCTGGCCAAATGGTTAAGGTATCGAGCCAGAAACCCAAAGGTCCCCGGCTTGAATCCCAGCAATACCTGACATATATGAGCTGAAGACTAATGAATAGAGAGAATTGTAGAGTCTGTAGCACTAAGACCAATACATAAGAAAAAAAAACCCACTTGCAAGTAGGAAGAAGGAGTAATTGTGTAAGTATATTATAGCAGGAGAGGCTCTGACCTTTAGACGTGGCAGAAAGTTGTTCATTAGACAAGGTTATTTTATCTATCTCAGTAATATGTTGTGGGTGTAGAAGGTGTAAGAGAGAAATTGCCTTGCTGTTTGGAGGTCACAGATGGATGCAGGTGATGAGTAAATTAGATAATAAAGTAAAGGTTCATTTGAATGAAAGAGAGAAAAAGGGGGCATGAGTAAGACAGTGGCCTGTGGGAAGAACAAGAAACTATATGAAGAAGCATAGTATAGGTAAAGGATCAGTTATGTGGAAACCTGTTATACACAAAACTCTAAATTACTTGAAGGCTGTCAAAGTGGATGTGGTTAGTGAATCAGTGGTACCACATCCACTATGATTACTAGACTATTGATTGTATACCCTTTTACATATGTATATTTTGTAATCATTTTGCAGCATTATCTATACATATTTGAAGATACTTTTTAGGTTGTTGTGTTTTAAAAAAAACTTTTGTATATAGAATACGTTTTGCACTTTTAAATCGATATACTTATACATTTCTAATATGATGTAACTACACATTTAAAGGGGACCCGTCACCCAAAAAAAATTGTTCAAAATCCTATTTTATCAGATTAGTCAAGGAAAATGAACTTTAATTGCACTACATAAATTATTCGAATCTTGTTTCCTTCAGTCTGGGATTTCAAAATTAAAGCAAGCAGGCAGCAGCCATTTTGTGGACACTGTTATTAACACAAGCCTTGTGTCATCTCAGAATCTTGTTTGTGCACCAGAATAGGGGACCTGATGTCCATCCCTACAGTATGTCCTGGTTACACAATTAAATGGTGAAGAGAAAGGGGGAATGTGGGGAGAGCAGTGACATCTAGGAAGTGCTGAATGGAAAGTGAAAGTAATTGTCTGCCCCACCTCTATGCCACGGGCATAGAGGAGGGGCAGCCAATATTTGATTGACAGCTGAGATGTTTAAATGAGCTTACAACAGCTATGAATGTTTAAATAAAAAATAGAAATTAGATTTCATGTTTAATTTGAAAAGGACTTTTATTATACAGATTTTTGTGTCTGGGTGACAGGTCCACTTTAACTAATTGATTATATGCTACACCTATAAAGTGAATTAATTAATGATGCATGTTTGTAGGTGTATTTAAATGTATTTGCCTGTCACTCACATTTGAACTCTGAGGAAGTGCCCGGTTTTCTGGGGCACGAAATGCGTTAGTTTGCTGCACACCCACCATTACTTTACCACTGTGTATTGTTTTAATAAAGCCGCTATTTGATATCACCATTTTGGCCTCCCGTGGATAAGTCTGTCAGCGCTGCGAGCGGGCAATATTTCTGTAGATCCAACAGGAACTTCAATAACTATCTTGTGCTCGACCATTAATGCTTCTCTAATACATTCTGGCATCTTCCTCTTGGATCTGTAATTAAAATTCAGCTGTTGAGTGCTGACCTTCAAGACCTCAAGAGAAAAATGTATTGTTTTATTGAGAATAAACAGACAGAATGGTTGGAATAATTCCATTGATATGCCGTGAAATACTTCTAATTAGGTTTACAGAAAGGAAAATAGATGAATATTGTGATTTCTTGCACATCTGAGAGAGATCGGCACAAGGTTGAGATGATATACTGGATCTATTCTTGCACTTCAGCTGCCAGTTAGGCCTAAATACTGATAAGTGGATAATATCATTCAGAAAACATTCATGTGCTCAGTCGGATGGGGATGATGACTTGAGAAAGAGGAAAGGTTCATAAGCCTTTAGGGAGCTCTAACATGTGCTGTACATCCGGATATGTATGGGCTCTGCCAGTATGTCTGGCTTGGAATAGCTTTTAACTAGATTTGGCCATGAATCTTTCATCATTACGATTATGAATTGAAAGAGGCAGACAAAATGACATTTCTGGTGAGTGCATTTTGTTAGGGACATTTATCGAAGCTCCTTAGATCAACCATAGCTTTAAAGAAAGGGAACCAACGCAACATTATATCAAGGTAATGTACTGTGTAGATAGATTTGTTCTATCATTTCAACATATTCCACAGGGCTTTACGAAGACCATTCACATCAGTCCCTGCCCCAGTGGAGCTTACAATTTAAGGTCCGTATTTACCATATAAGCACTTGAAGATCTTTGCACAAGCCTTTCCTGTGATTTTTGGCCAGTGGGGCTTCCTAGCATGCACTTCTGAATGCCACAAAAGCTTGGAGGGAAGTAGGGGATGCCCATGTGAAGCTTAATACATGCCCAGAATGCATTGCTGACCAATACAGGCAATTCAGAGCAAGGACACTTCCTGGGCTGCGGCCCCACAGAGTATAATTTAGTTTTTGGGGGTGTACTAGAGCGAGTGAATCCCAGCAAAAATAAACACAACAACATTGTCAGATAATTAGTATTCTTGTATTTTTCCCTCCAGGGATGCAACGTTTCATAAAATTCTCCCAGTTCTTCAAAACTGGCAGCTGAGCCCAATTGCACATAGAGAAAAAATAACTTTTTAACCCTTTAGGTGCGATAGAATGTAACCTACTCAATGCCAATGGCTTAAATGGTTAAAGAGTATCCTCCAATAAAAATCTGACCTGCTTTGGTTATGTATCATTCTCTCATAACAGAAAGCATTACACAATATTGTTCTAGAGCTAATTTCCTATTCTGCATTACAACAATCCAGCTACTTGAAATACAAACATAACAGTCAGGGCTTTTATTGAAAACTCCTCTTACACCTTTAATTAAGTTTGAGATGCTGACTTTGGAGCAAAAGCTTGTTTCATTGAAGTTATATGAACCCCATACCGACCCCATCTAAAAAACAAATGCTGTGTAAGGCTACAAATATTTTGTTTTTGCTACTTTTGATTACTGATCTTTCTGCATAGTTGCTAGAGTAATTTGGACCCTAGAAAACCAGACTTCTGAAATTGTAAACTGCAGAGCTGCTGAATAAAAAGCTTAATAACTCCAAAACCACAAATAATAAAAAATGAAAAACAATTGCAGATTATCTCACAAGATCACTCTCTACATCATACTAAAAGTTCATTTAAAGGCAAACAACCTCTTTAATGCAAAACCCACGCTTCAGTTTTGAACCATTTTTTAACCTCAGAATAACTTTGTAAAGCTACGTCCATATCTGTGAAGTTTGAATCAGTGTAACATAGAGAATAATAGAGAATGGAACAGCGTGTAAGATAACAGCAAGATGAGGTTCACCTTTAGAAAAGGTTTATGTTCCCTATAAGTCATAACTTTACAATAGCAAGATTACACCAGAACATTGTGTAGATAAATACTGTATACTGGGATCTAAACATTTGGAGATGAAAGACCTGTCTTTGGTAAAGAACTAAGGGTGTTCCATACGCTTTCCATAGGGTTATGAAGTGTTAAAGGAACAATAATGCTGAAAAATTTGTGTTTTAAAAGAATGATTGCCCTGCACTGGTAAAACTGGTGTGTTTATATAAACAAGCTGCTGTGCAGCAATGGGGGCAGCCATTCAAGCACATGATACAAAATGGATCACAATGGAACAGAGAAGTTCTGAAGAATCCCATTGTATAATTCAAAGCTTATTTGTTGCGTATCCTGTGCCTTTTCTCATTTTTCATCTTTGAATGGCTGCCCCCACAGCAGCTTGTTTATATAAACTATTGTAGAGTTTTTGCAGCAAACACACCAGATGTACGAGTGCAGCACAATTAGTAAATTACATTTTCATTACTTTAATGCACTTTCATTTTTTGGTGATACTTTTCCTTTAACTTGGTCGGTTAATTGAAATGGATTTGGGGATTTATGTGGCCAACAGACTGTGCAACTCTAAGCGGTGTCAGTCAATAGTTACTAAAGTGAATAACAATTATAGGTCCCTGGTGAGGCCTCATCTGGAATATTCAAAGCAGTTTAAGGCTCCAGTCCTCAAGAAGGATATAAATGAGCTGGAGAGAGTGCAGAGACTAAGTGCAACTAAACTGGTTATAGGGATGGGAGATTTAGGTTATGAGGGTAGAATTTCAAGGTTTGGGTTGTTTTCTCTGGAGAAAAGGTGATTGCAAGGGGACATGATTATATTAGAGGTCATTACAGATAGCACGGGTCACATAGAAACAATTCTGAACAAACCAGAGGTTAAAGCTTTAGACTTGAAAAATGAACTTAACTTTCAAGCAGTAAAAATGGTTCTTCATGGTGTTAAATACTCTGCTGGATGAAGTTGTGATGACAGGTTCTAGTTATGCCTTTAGAGTGGCTTGGATGATCTACAGTTAGTTTTATACATGTATAATATATGTGTATTGATAGGCCTGTATAAGTACAGTATATATATCCTTGAGAAAGGTCTCCATGTGAGACCGAAACGTCAGATAAAATGCCAATTTGTGTGATATAAATCACAGTTTCACCAATAAAGAGTGTGCTGATCCTACTTTTCTATATACCATTATGATTTGATCATGCACCTCTGGCTTTGCTTTTGTATGAGTGCGGGCATTGCATTTATATATATATATATATATATATATATATATATATATATATATATATATATATATATATATATATATATATATATATATATATATATATATATACTGTATATATATAAAATACACAAAAGCCATGAATATCCTGTAAATGATATCCTTATAAACGGTGAGTTCTGATGTCATCAGTTATAAACGGTGAGTTCTGATGTCATTTCTGTCACATGACTCACTGAAATTTGTGTATTATAATAAATAAAGTACCCCCAGTTGTAAAATATGAGGATATTAGAAGTTACCTTCGGCCTCGTGTTTTTATATGGTCATGAAACTCCTCGGTAACTTATAATATCCTTATATTTTACAAGAGGGGGTACTTTATTCATATATATATATATATATATATATATATATATATATATATATATATATATATATATATATATATATATATATATATATATATATATATATATTTATATATACATAAATGTATGCAACAATGGAGTCCCAGATGCTACTGCACATGGAAATGCCAGAGAAAGGGAAAAGTGACTTCTCTAAATGTTTGGTGGGTGCAAAAGACTGTTGGGTTATTGCTGGACTATACTCTGCTGGACTGTGCTCAGATAAGTTCATACAATGTTGCAATTAGAAACGCATTTTGAAATGTTTTAACTAAGCAAATAAATGCTACGTTTTAATTAAGGTGTGCGATCTGGCTGGATAATATGTATCAATTGAAAGCGGACTGACTCACCGCTATTCAGGTCAGCACCCTAATAACTATTCTATTATAACTGATTGGTGCATCATAATTGTTGGAATATATATATATATGAACTATTGTCTGTTTTCAAACCAAATGAACTCTCTAATATTAAAGTACAGGTATGGGATCTGTTATCCAGAAACCTGGTATCCAGAAAGATCCGAATTATTGAAAGGCTGTTTCCCATAGACTCAATTTTATCCAAATAAACCAAATATTTAAAAATGATTTCCTTTTTCTCTATAATAATAAAACAGTACCTTGTACTTGACACAAATGAAGATATAATTAATTTTGATTTGAAGCAAAACCTTCAAGTTTACATGATTTTGTAGTAGATTTAAGGCATGAAGATCTAAATTACGGAAAGATCTGTTATCCAGAAAACCCCAGGTCCTGAGCATTCTAGATGACAAGTCCCATGCCTGTACTGGGATTGATCCAAGCCCCCCAACACTTTCTTATTTTTTTGTCTGTTATCTTGATCTGGGCTTATAGTTATCTCTGTGCAGCATAAAATCCACTCATTCGCATGCCACCGAAGGACTGTTCCATTTTAAAAGGATTGAAGAGCAGCTGGCAGCTTACTACAGAGCCCGTGCTAATTGCTGGTAATGGATCGGTTTCTCAGTGTATGATCTGGCTCCACTACTTTTTATATTATTTCTACATTCTGCAGCTTTGCTTTCTCGCAAGACTAGAATAAAATACGTTGTTGTGGTTTTGTGAGCAGTGAAGACAGAGTTGGTAGCGTTACATTTTAGAACCCTATTATCAAGTTGAAATAAGAATGGGGGATCTAATTTAGGCAGGCATGTTCATTTTGCTTTATTCTCCCAGTGGAGTTTATTTTGAAGCATTAGCCATTGCTTTGGGCAGAGAAATGTTTGCTAGGGCTCTGTTCTGTACTAGTACATTCCGGTGCAAATATAATGCCAGAGAGCAGGGCTTTCAAGGCTTCCTTTTTCCATTTCATTATCAGCTAACCTGAGATAGACGGGAAGTAGCATATTGTAGGTGGGTATGAATTAAACTGAAATTCTGATCTCAAGGACACTCCTGTCCTAAAGCCAGTCCTTGTTCTTGTCAGAGATTCAGTAAAGAAAAACTAGAATTCAACTAAATAGCTACTTAAAATGTATACTTATGGGGGATCAGAAATTAAAGGAGGAATTCATTAAGTTTGAAAATGGTGCAAATGGGGGAGAATCTAACATACCTAACTGCCAGGGGTTAAAGGATAACTGATGGAATTTTTTAAACATAAATATTCTTTATGGCACAAAACATTATAGGAAAATACAGAATCCAGGCACATAGGTGCGGAATATAATTACATAAAGCCATAACATAGCTATTTGCTTCCACACATCAGACGAGTAGATTGTAACTGTTGATTGACTGTGTTATATTGTACAAGGGATATTTGTCCCGACCCAATAACCCACAGCATCTAATAAGCAGTTAATGCCCAAACCTTGTGCACTTCTGCCCTGTATGTGGCCTCTACAGGGCAGGGACTGTCTTACTACAGTGTCTCATACCACTTAATCTCTGTATATTTATACCTGCAGGTAAAGTTGCTGTACCGTGTTAGCCAGTAAAAATGTTACAGGGAAACCCTTTTGAAATAAAAAAGATAATCAGCTTGAAAAAGGAACTAAAATGTTCTGAAAGCTTGCTATGATTATATTAGTTAGCCAATAAAGGTATCACCTTTATACCACTTTTGTTATTTTTTATTTCAAAAGGGTTGCCCTATAATATATTTATATTTATTAAAATGTGTGTCCTACCTGTGTGCACTTTTGTATATTGCAAGTTTATACAGTGTTGTGTATCCTTGTAGCAATTATATACAGTCATACATACATACATACATATACATACATACGTACTATATAATTTTGAATAATAATCTCCGATATCTTACTGGCTTCTTTCAGGGCTCTTACACACGGGCAGTTTTGCCTGCGCTCCCCTGCATTGCACTTTCTTCCATTCAGCCGCAGGGGAGCACAGGAGTAGACACACTTAATTATTGTCAAGGGGGCTGTACTCACACAGACGTATGTATGCGCCTAACGCAGGTGAAATGCAACATGCTGCTTCCCACCTGCGTTTGGCACTTACATGCGTCTGTGTGAGTACAGCCCCCTTGACAATAATTAAGTGCGTCTACTCCTGCGCTACCCTGCGGCTGAATGGAAGAAATCACAACGCAGGGGAGCGCAGGCAAAACCGCCCGTGTGTAAGAGCCCTAAAACCGAACACATATGGAAGCCACAGCCTGCATGGCTAATTAGCCATTCATTTAGATGCACTTAAATCAGTTCAGTCTGCAGCATGCATCTAGCTGAATGGCTAATTAGCCATGCAGGCTGTGGATTCCATTTGTGTTTTGTTTTAATGGGGTGAGGTGGCAACCCTAGCGAGGGCCCACCTGAAAGAGAAGAGTCCTATGTATCACATGCCTACTGGGAGTTGCTACATCCCTGATGCCAGCCTGAATAAGATTTATTACATACATAGGAACATAGTAAGTTAGGTTTAAAAAAGACACACGTCCATCAAGTTCAACCTTTTAACCTGCCTCACTGCTAGTTGCAGTACAAGATACTGGTAAGCACCTCGTTTCCTAAAAACCAGTGTCAGTGGTAAGGTTCTGAAAAACTGCCAGCTATTGGACTGGATCTTCATCCTTCTGAGTTAACCAATGGAGGTTGGATAAATAAGCAGTGTGCCGAGTGCACAGATCCATCCGATAACTTTACTCCATCTGAATAGTTTGCAGAATCTGATTTAACATGCTATGATATGATGATACTCAGTAAGCCCAAAACCCCCCAACGCTATTTTTCATAAAATAAGTGGAAAATTTTAATTGGCAAGTGCATCCTTACTGAGCCAGTTCTCATGCTGGTACAACAGTACTAATGAGGAAGAGGGACCGAGATTTCCTAGTCAGCAGCTGCAGTGTATTCAAGCCCACAACAATTAGATTTAGGCTCCTACCCATTTTAATTGATTAACTAACAGGCATTAGTGTCATGCCAGTTTAATTCAGCAATATAATAAGCTGAATTGACTGTGAGCTGCACATGATTGTGCTAACAGCCAATAATAATTGCTTGGAAACCTTAGTCTGTGCCTTTCAGATCATTTGTATGTTTATTCCCCGTTATAGATTTTAGGACGTTATTAGTAACATCTTATTTGCCTACTGTGTTTATGTGTTTATGTAAGGGAGGGGGACACACCACCCCTTTATCCAGTCGTGCTCATTTGAAACTGCAGAGATGAAGTCTAATTAGCACTGCCCTGCTCAGTAAGTGGTGGTAGTTTGATTTTCATTTTTTCAAATGTTTTAATGACTTTGGGGATGATCCTCCCTGATGGAAAATTTTCATTGGTTGGCTTAAAGCCAGTGAAGAGAACCATCAGCTCCTCTTTAATCCTACTATCAGGAAATCCATTAGTTCTGAATTACAGGAAGGCCATCTCCCATAGACTCCATATTAATAAAATAATTTACATTTTAAAAAAACGATTGACGATAAAATAGCACCTTGATCCTAAAATATCATTCATCCTTATTGGAGGTGAAATAACCCCATTGGGTTTAATTAATGTTTAAAAATTTTTTTTTAGTAGACTTAAGGTATGGAGATCCAAAGTATGGAAAGATCCCTTATCTGGAAGATCCCAGGTCCCAAGAAGTCTTGGTTCCATACCTATAATGATGCTGTTCTGTATTCACCAATGCTAAGAAACATTCCTACAAGGAAATGGGGTAATAACAGGTGCAACGTTTGCCCTGGGTGTCTTAAAGGAGAAGCAAAGGCTAAAATGAAGTAAGCTTTATTAGAAAGGTCTATATAAATACTCCAGTAAACCCTCAAAGTAATGCTCTGTCAAAAGAAACACTGCATTTATTTCCTTCTATTGAGTACACATGGGCTTCTTGATCAGACTTCCTGTTTTTAGCACAAACCTCCAGGGCACGGCATGAGCATTCTCAGTTTGCTCCTCTCCCCCTCCCCTTCCTGCTGTAACCCAGAGCAGGGAGAGACTCAAGCAGGAAGTGATGTCACACCAAGCTAATATGGCTGCTGCTATCCTAAACAAACAGAGAGAGCTTCTAGAGCTGTTTACTCAGGTATGGTAAGCATTCTGCAGAATAAATATAGTGTTATAGCTTGCACTATTGTGGCTTATCTATTGGTAATAAACTGCTTCAGCAGCTTTCCTTCTCCTTTAACCCATAGCACCCAATCAGAAAAGCACACCACTAAATTCTGCCTACTGATTGGTAGCCTTACCACTTTAGAAGTTGTAGCTCCCAAAGCATAGATTTTAAAGAGCATAAAACAAGGATCTTGGGAGCAGGCAAAACATATTTTAAGAGGCTTGTTGCCTTCTGGGATTTAAAGCCTTCATGGTGGAATTATCAGATAATATGGCCCCATGTTTGGCCAGTTTACGAACACCAACATTAACATGACACTAAAAAGCTATGCTTTGTCTTTAACTATATGCAGTTTTATGTTTTCATTTCCAGCTTTGCCGCAGTCACATGACAAATACTGCAAATTTGCACTGTTTATTCTATCTGTACATAACGACTATCATTCACATTCGCCATTGGAAACATTTGCAAGCGTTCTCCCTCCATGCTAGCGAGCAAAGTGGGAATGTATCAAGCCCAAAAATAACATTTCCTTTAAAAAAAAACAAGAGAAGAAGCCAATTTGTAATAAAATATTAAACATATCCATTACGTGGGATGGGAATAGGACGCTGAATAGCGAAGCAATCTTTGGGGTCAAGGCAGTATGGAAAGCAGCTTGATTGATACCACAAACTGTCACGCTCTATTCCAAGTCTTAGAAAGAAGCAGAGAACAAACACAGCCATATCCGGGCTTGCATTCATTATGCCTGGCAAATAAACATTTCTAAAGCACAGCCACTGTGTGACAGTTTATATAGAACACATCTCTGCGATGGAAAAAATAGGGGACATATTTAAATGAGAGGGTGGGTGTTACACTTGCAAAGATCATTTTCATCAGGCTGCATTCTTCCGTTGGCGGTTCATTCCATATTAGTACTGGCCTGGTGCATAGTAAGCGGTGACACCTGCTTGTAAAATACATTCCAACTGGGCATCAAAATAATACAATTATAAGTGGCCTCAGGCTCACTCTATCATATATTAGAAAATAATGAAGGTTAATAGTATTTGAGGTCTATGGGATTATAATTTTTTATACAGGTATGGGACCTGTTATCCAGAATGCTCGGGACCTGGGTATTTCTGGATAATGGATCTTTCCGTAATTTGGATCTTCATAGTAAACCTTTAAAATAAGTGAATGTAAAATTGACGAGGGTGCTATTCTAAGCACTTTTGTAATGTACAGTTATTGTTTATTCTTTTTTCATTCCAAGATATTAAGGGATACATGTAATGTTAATATGAATGAATTGTGTTACAACAGCACCACCTGCTGGTCATTTTCCCCACCAGTCTGACCACCAAGTAGCCAAGGAAGTTGTCAGGAGAAAGAAAGAGGCTGCTCTGATGTTCTTTTGCTTAGGAAAGATGTGAGAAAGGTTTCTAATTTTATTCCTGTATAACAAATTATAATCCCATGGACCTCAAATACTATTAACCTTCATTATTTTCTAATATATGATAGAGTGAGCCTGAGGCCATTAACAGTACATGTATCCCTTAATATCTTGGAATGAAAAAAGAATAAACAACAAATTATGCATTACAAAAGTGCTTAGAATAGCACCCTCATCAATTTTACATTCGCTTATTTTGAAGGTTTACTTATCCTTTAAGTCAATTCATTCATATTAACAGTACATGTATCCCTTAATACCTTGGAATGAAAAAAGAATAAACAATAACTGTACATTACAAAAGTGCTTAGAATAGCACCCTCGTCAATTTTACATTCACTTATTTTAAAGGTTTACTTATCCTTTAAGTCTACTAGCAAATATTAAATAAACCCAATAGGATTGTTTTGCTTCCAATAAGGATTCATTATATCTTAGTCTGGATCAAGCGTAAGGTACTGTTTTTTTATTACAGAGAAAAAGGAAATGATTTTTTAAAATTTGGATTATTTGGATTAAATGGCGTCTATGGGAGACGGCCTTTCCGTAATTCGGAGCTTTCTGGATAACGGGTTTCTGGATAATGGATATGCGACAAGAAGAACAGGGCTGTCCGCCACTCCACAAGGCGAAGAAGTATTAGTTAAAAAAATTACTTTATTAACCAAAGTTAAGAGTATACGTGCATCTCCATGAGCCCTATGTGTTTCGTACCCACAGGGGTATTAGCTCATGATTAAGTTCAGCAACATTTGGAGCATAAGTGCTAGGGAAGGTTGATATAAGTTAAGAAGACAAATCCTATCGTTAAAATAGGGCTGTCACACAACATACTGTTGTGATGCGAAAAGAAACACAGCAGAATTAATTTATTTGAAACCAGTTTCTTCTATTCTAGGGGGTCCCAAACTTTTTTTACCTGTGAGCCATATTAAAATGTATAAAAAGTAGAGGATCAACAATAGCATAAAA
Organism: Xenopus laevis; assembly: GCF_017654675.1. NCBI lineage: Eukaryota > Metazoa > Chordata > Amphibia > Anura > Pipidae > Xenopus > Xenopus laevis. Next base: position 110,175,093 of record NC_054387.1, on the reverse strand, counting down.
TCCCTGGTGCTAAATAAGGGCTGTGATTGGCTATTTGGTAGCCTACATGTGGACTGGCAGCCTACAGGAGGCTCTGTTTGACAGTTCAACTGTTTTTTATGCAATTAATACTTGACTCCAAGCGTGGAATTAAAAAATAAGCACCTGCTTTGAGGCCACTGGGAGCAACAGTCAAGGGGTTGGTGAGCAAAATGGGATCACTGCAAATTTGCACCAGTGGAAGGTCTGTTGGGTATAAATGCTTTAAAGGAAAATGGATTAAATGGGCTTTGCTGCTTAAACTGCAGACGAGCAGAACACATTGGCCATTTAAATGTGTAAAAATGCTATACGTGGATTGACCTTATCATAACCACATAAATAACCCATGAGCATCTTTAATAATAGATAATACAGCAAATCACATTCGCCAATGATATGCCTAAAGCAAAAGTGTTTCTATACCGCTTCTCTGCAAAGCCAAAGCAACAACACTAACTTAATGATCTAATAACACAATTGCCTTAGAAAACTGACGGCAATATTAGAAACCAAGGGTTACATCAAAAAGTTGCAGATGTTGTCTTGTAATGGTAGCAAATAGTACATTGAACAAGACAAGAAAAATAAGCCCTATTATTATTAAAATGAAATGCTCTTGTCTTACAGACTAAAGTAGTTGAAAGCAAATACCTAATTAGTTTTTAACTGGCTCTTGCATCATGAAGGTGACTTTCATACTAAATCTGGTACCCATATTAAACAGGTTAAGAACCCTTGCTATATAGCTTTTGTTACATCAACATCACACTAAGAATAAAGGGTTCATATTGGGTTTATTTAATGTTTAAATTATATTTTAGTAGACTTAAGTTATGGAGATCCAAATAATAGAAAGGTGCTTTATCTGGGAGAAGCCAGGTCCCGAGCATTCTGGATAACTGGTCCCATACCTGTAATGATACGGTTCAGTATTCACCATTCTTAGGGTAAGGGCACACCTGGCGATTCGGAGAGATTTAGTCAACTGGCGACTAATCGCCTCTTCTTTGGGGCGACTAATCTCCCCGAACGGCTTCCCCCTGTCTTGTGCCGGCTATAATGAAAAGACGCCTGTGGCATGGCACACGCGGTGCTTCGTTTTCCGAAGTTGCCTCACAAGGAAACTTTGGGCGACTTCGGAATATGAAGCGCCGCCGTGTGACCTTTTTATTATAGCCAGTGCAAGACAGGGGGAAGCCGGTCAGGGAGATTAGTTGCCCCAAAGAAGAGGCGATTAGTCGCCAGGCGACTAAATCTCCCCGAATCGCCAGGTGTGCCCCTGCCCTTACAAGGAACTGGGGTAATAGGTGTAAATAGATAATGAAAGGCTGGCACATACCAGACCACACTCTGTAAATTGATGTAGTTAAAACATATTTATTTAGCAAAAAACATCACAGCAAAGCCTTACGTCTTTTTTCGTGCCTTAGGGGCACTTAGTCGTAGTCATTGAGCCTATGACTAAGTGCCCCTAAGGCACGAAACGCGTAAGGCTTTACTGTGATGTTTTTTGCTAAATAAATACTTTTTAACTACATCAATTTACCGAGTGTGGTCTGGTATGTGCCAGCCCTTCATTATCTATTGGCATCAGTTGTCTCCCTGAGCTGAAGGTCTGGGGCTTGAGCACTGGATCCCCCTTTTCTCTGGGTAAGTTAACCCCATTATCTACTGCACTTGACACTGAATGCCTTTCTATATGCTGCTAAGAACAGGTGTAACCATTCAATTCTTCCTACTGACAGATCTATAGATTTTATAGAGCATACAAATAAGGATCTTTGAAGCAGACTTAACACATTTTCGGAGTCTTTACACCCTGCAGCATCTCTATCTCTTTGGCCCAATGCAGTTCTCACCTAATGGGATTTTATAACCGTTATATAGGAACCGGTA